>NC_137958.1:38948670-39296170 GCF_963924665.1 Micromys minutus
GTGTGAGTTTTAGGAATATTTGAAAGCCCATTGCATATAAATTATATCATGGAAAAGCTGTATAAATATTCTATTACAGCACATGCTGTTCTGAGGATCTGTCAGGATTTCCTTTATACACTCCATCCTGAGTGGTATATAAATCAGATGTAAAAATTCATGTTGGACTGAAACTCAGCACAGAAAGCCTCCTCCAGAGGCAAGTGCTTTCTTCAAAATGTGGTTTGAATTATGTTGGTCATTTTTATGTTATAGAAGTACAGAAATGTATTTGTGGTTTCGGAGGAAAGAGGTTTTTCCATTTTCATAACTCATTAGGAAACTTTACAGGCCTTCAGACCACTTTGTGGTTCAGTTTTTCTCAGCTTTTTTTCTTCCAAAGACATATTAAAAGCTGAGTGGTGTCTGCTATGAACGGATGGTTACTGTTCTGTATACAAAGGTTTATGTGAATATATTTTTTTCCAATGACGAGAGGACATAATTATAATTAAGCCAGGCCTATGAGCTACCCCATGTTTACTCTGGGTAGCAAGTAAAATGTAGTCTATCCAACAAAGAACTTCTGAACTCAGTTGGCATTTTGAAGCTGGATTTTTAACTCACAGAAACACATACTGAGTTAAAAACTGCTTCTTTGGCCAAATATTTTTACCTTTCTTAAATTTTGCTCACTCTAACATACAGAGAAAGTGTCTGGCTGCATGGTTTAAAAGTATTAAAAAAGCATAGTTTTTTTTTTTCTTTTTTTTGCTCAGAGGTTAGCTTGAATTTCTCTGAATTATTATTTTTTTATTTGTAGATAATGTTACTGAGTATTATCACAAACATTTAAGTTTTATTTTAGTACACACAGAGGTTACAACCATGTTTTCTTTCTTAATAATATAAATTACAATTTAAGAAGTCTCATCTGAAATAAGAAAGTTGGCGTAGGGCACAAAGCAGACTAAGCTTTTTTCAAATGACGTAAACATAAAATTAAGTGTATTATTTTATATATTTAAATTGCCTTAACCTATATCAGTTTAATTCATGAATCCACTAGATCAGCAAGTCTGGCAGTCAGTACTTAATTCTTTATCTATTAAAACATAAAATCATTACTATCTTCTCAAAGTAATTTTTGAAAGTTTCTACTTCGGACTTGGAATATGAGCGCCTTCATTCTTTGTGTGACTTCCTCGTCATCATAGTAAAATGTTTCTGGTGAAGTTTTTAAAGTATTTGTTTGGGGATACTTCGGATGATCACTCAGAGAATAATCAAATGTTTGTCTGTGGCTAGAAGAGCAGGGAAGCTTGTTTCTTTGGGATGAGGGAAGGAGCAAACAGAGATTTAACTGCTCCTGGGTGTTTTATCTGCTGACCCACTGTCATGGAAATAAGCCAACTCTGTAGTACAGCGTGAACTGAATGCTACTTCTATATTTCAACATTAACAGACAAGCAGGGTTACTAATGAGGGGTCATGTCCCAAAACTCTTATCAGTATAGCTGAACATCCCTTCTTTCTATCTGAGTCATTTTTTTATTATTATTCTGCTCCACTTACTAAATTATACTAGTTTGTGTTCCATAATGTTACACTTGATATGATTATGAAGTTTTATGTGCAACGAATACTTCACTCACACTTGTCTTCTTGTTAGTCCACGATTAAATTAATTTCTTTTATTATTTACCCTGCTATAGATTACTCCGACTATCTTTATAGATAACCCAATAATTCAATCTTCATTGTAGCTATTGAATATCTGCAAATTTCTGAGCAGCAGGTACATATTGAAATAGAATCTTATACAAATTATGTTTCAGGGTGAAGTATGGGCATTTAAGAAACCTTACAAAGAAATGTACTCTAAATAAAATAATTTCATAAACGAGCCTCTATAATTCAGGGTTTGAAATCAAAGTAAATAGTATATACAACATCTACTACTGTTATTATACAGGAATTTTCCTTAATGAAGAATATGAAAATGCTATTGTGTATGCAGTATTAACCTGCTAAATCTGACACAATTATTTTTATGCGCAAGAAACACATTTTTAGATTTAATTGTTGTTTCTTGTAATATACAAAACAGTAACATTTTATAAACGTAAATGTATGTAGAAAAAACAGCTGCTCACCTTGATTTTACCTTTAAGCAGCCTTTTATTTGTCTACTGGGAGCTTCTTCCAATGGCTTTGCAGGCTCTGGCTCCTTCTTCTTCTTTTGACAAACAAATATATAATTTGTGCCATTATTATTTGACCAAAATGTACCAACAGAAGTTTCATAGCGTATACAAAACTCCACTTTTCCGCCATCTTTTTGATAAGGTGGAACCAATGAAATCTTAAAAGAGAACTGGTCAGTTTCACCATCACACGAATTAGGAACATATTCTGCTAAAATATCGTAATGCGTCTGCCAGTCATCCAAAGACATTCGCACATACACTAACTTCTCAAAAGAAATGTTCAGAACTCGAATAATGCCCTTCACGCTCGACCCAGGAAGCTGTTCGGCCGATTCCAGCATTGCTTTCTGGACTTGAAGTTGTTCTATAAGCTCTTCTTTTGAAGAAGGCAAGTCAAACAGTGGAGATAAAACGTACTCATCTGTGTGGAAAGGATCCCGACTCAAGTCAAAATCAGCTGAAAGACTTGGTAATTCCCAGCAATCAAATTCTTTAACAGACACAAGACTGAATCCGAGGCTGTCAGCAAAGGAAACTCTCCGGGAAGCTGAGGTTGGAGTGTCCAGATACAAGTCTTCAGAAGATCCTGACCCCCGTCTGCTTGGCTGAGGGGAGAAACCAGGCTTGAAGGTCGCTTTAACTTCCTCATCTTCACACACAGAATCATACAGATTAGGGACTTCTAAAAAGTTATCTTTGCTAATCTGACCGGGTCCTTCAGCGGGCTCCATGGGTGTCGCTGATTTATCAAAGAAGAGAAAACTGGACAGCCGGTACAGGCCGATTGCTGAGATACTGAGGCTTGGAATAAGTGTAAGGTTACAGTTGACATTGCAAAAGAAGTCAGCCCTATAAATAGGTCCAATGGCTTGTAAACTATGCTAGCCTGCCTCCAAGGCCTTTTATATGATAGCATCCAAGGTGCTCTGGCCACGATGTTCCGGATTTCACTTTTGGTGTTTAAAGTCGCATGTGTTGATGAGCTCAGCCCCGAAGAGACATCAACTGTTATTTTTGTCATTATAAAAATATGAAAACTCAGGATAAAAATGCTGCTTTAACTAATCGAGAGAAACATAGAAAAGAGATAAAAGCACCGTGAGGAGAGTCAATCCATGAAGTAGGCGAGTTTGGACAGTGGAATGTGTGAAAATCTTTAACTTGCAGAGATCTACAGGTTGCTAAAAATCACAACTAGCATTTTCTGAGACTTGCTGTCTCACATTCTGAATGTGAAGAGGTCAAGTACAGGTGCTGAAAATGAGTAAAATAAACACACACACACACACACACACACACACACACACACATACACATACACACACATGAAAACTCATATGCCTTAGCCCAGAAATCCACCAGCAGGAAGCCTGTGTT
The DNA here is from genome assembly GCF_963924665.1 of Micromys minutus. NCBI lineage: Eukaryota > Metazoa > Chordata > Mammalia > Rodentia > Muridae > Micromys > Micromys minutus. The sequence continues at coordinate 38,952,237 of NC_137958.1, forward strand.
ATTAATATGAAGGGGAAATGTGTACAATAAATACCCTTGTGTGCTCATCACCCCATAGCTTACCTTCTAAAGTCTCTATACAATATTGAAAAAGCTGGCGCGAAGGAAGTGGGTAAATAATGCTACATACTAAAATCCTCGAGGTAATCAAAACGAAAAATTAGACAGAGGAGTAGAAAGGGGTAAAGGAAGATAAATGTATACAGGTGTGTGAGCAAATCCCTGGAAAGTTTCAAAAGAAATTTGTCTTGGTTCCAGTACTCACCATGGGAGCTGAGATCCCTTTGGAAATGTTCAACACGGTGAGTGTGGCCCCTTTCAATTATCTATAATCTGAACTCAATTTAAACACAAAAGACGCCGTGAAAGAACTGACTGTCTTTCAACACCAGAAGCTGCATAAACTCTGTGAATGAGAGATGGCCGTGAATGGGACCCAGAGCAGGAGAAAAGGAAAACATTTAGGTCAGATCTCAGACCTCAGTTTCATAGCTGGGGTATGTGTGCCATGGGCCACGCAGGTCACCTCAGAGTAGCAAATGGATATAATTGCACATCGGAGGGTTAGAGCTTGGCATGTTTAAAGACACATAAAGCCACGTAGGTCATACGAGGAAAATATCAATAGTGTTGTTTATTGACACATGTGACCCAGTAACTATAGTGTGCAAAACTGGCGTTATAAAACACAAAATGGATGCATAATTGGAAATGGTCTTGTTTACTTGATGTGGATTCTTCTGTTTTGACTGTCCGTCTTCAGTAAGGACTGTGCTCTTGATTTGTGGTAGCTACCACTGTTACAGGTGACAAGTTTACTTAACTGGACTCTAGCATGTCCCCTTGGTCGGCACTTTGCTAACACAGAGTGACCTCCTCTTTCTAATCTCTTCTTATTTCTCAAACCTCCAGTGCTTTCTTTCCTCTTTTAAGACTGTCTTGTTACTCGTGTCTGAACTCTTCACTGCTTTCCCTGCTCCTCTGTTAATGAGCTGTTCCTAGTTTCAGTGCCTATGACGTTTATAAAAAACAAAACAAAAGAAAAACAAAATCAAACAACAACAACAAAAAAAAAAAAAAAAAAAACCCTACCATAATCACCTTCATGATACTTGTGCCTAGTTAAAATTCAGAATTCTTTGCTTCCTTTTTATACAGTAGAACAACATCCCATTTTCTCACATCCAGAGTGCTCAATTTTAACATGTTACCCCAGCCCTAGGCAGCTCAGGTAAAGTAATTTTAGCATAAGAAGAGCATTTGAAAGCTAAGCTTTACACTTTTATCCCCCTCCCCTTTGTATTAACAAAACATTTCAAAGTATCTTTTTTTTTTTTTTCACATAAAGAAGAAAGATCATCCGGGAGCCACATAAATAGGATGTAGGTGGCACACTCAAGTAAGATAATCCCAAGAGTCTATTTCTAAAGCTCTATTTATAAACTGCAAATCAGGATAAGTCACAGGGCTAGTGTACCAAACTCAGCTCAGTTGCAAAATAGCTATTTCCATTTCTAAGGCACAGAAAGGGGCGTGGGCATAAAAACCTAAAAGCAGGGCATGCCATGAGGTATTTACTAGATGGAGACCCATTAAAGGAACAAAGCTGACTGAAATGATCTTGCTAGGAACAGTACAGAGACAAAACCACATTGGCCACATTATGGTTTTGATCATGCATCCTGTAAGGTTTACCAGTGTCTGAGGAAGCGTGAAGGCTGATGCTTCATTCAGATTCTCTTGTTTCCTGAAGGTACAGACAAGGTGGGAAAAAACTGAAAGCACAATGAACTTGGCAAAGATATCAGAAATCGAACCTAGACGTATTTACCATAAACATATCAAAAGATCTCTGTGAGAGATACTGAACTTACAGCTTCTATGCGGTATCAGATCTACAGACTAGAATCTCCCAGGTTGTAGATCTTCTCCAGGGTGTTGAGCACGCAGGCCTGTTTCATTGTATGACGGTCTGATCTGTTGACCTAAGAGCTGGGGACTTGTATTCTACTCATGGGAACAATTGGAACTGTTACTGCTCTTATACTGTATGCTCCCTTTGGTACAGTTCCTGTACAACTTTGCTAATATATGTACTTTTAGTATATAATATTATATATACTATTGTATACTATTATTTATAGTATATAAATTCAGGTGCACTTAGCAATCATTTAGGCTTGCCTTGCACATAAGAAATCAGACTAAGCACAATGAAGAGTCCCATTATTGGGTAGCAGAGCTGAGAGTTGGGCAAAGTACTTGCTTGCAGCCCTTTGCTCTCCATGTTCTACTATACACATACACCCTCTCGTTGCAGAATCATGATTAACAAATTCACCAATCTTTGAGGGTTGTCATTAAAATCCATTTGTTCTAGATTTGGTTCATTTTCAATAATTAACTTTTGTGAACTTTCCTTTTATTCCCATTTGATAAAAGATCTCTGGGGCGTCCAGATAATTTTTCTTTATGACATGGTCTCTCAACTTTCAACCCGTGTGCTCTACTTGAATACTGTACTCAGGTTTCCTTTCTCACTCATAGGAACTCCTGCTTATGAATAACATAATTACATTTAAAACAAAATTAAAAAGAATTGCAAACTCTTTAGACTTAATCTTGTCATGATTTTAATAGATACTATTCCAAATGATTTTAGAGACAGATATTTTTCCCCCAAAATGTCAATCATTGAAAAACTCTCTACCAATAAACTATGAACATAGGAGTCAACAGAAAATAGAAAGTATATATTGATAAAGCTACAATTTATAGACATGACAATCACTCCTTGAATAGTTGAACAGAGCAGTATGGACGAATGATCCTGCTCCAGAAGAAAGCTTTCTTACCAAAAGCAGTACCTTACTTCTTTTCATTTATATGGCCAAAGCTAGTGCAATATTCAACTATCAAAACCTTATTTTACATGGCCTATAGCTTCATTATAATCAATTAGTCATTTAATAAAAGAATGTGAATACAGAACTCTGAGAATACATAGCAAGAGAGTACTGAGTTAAATATTTCATTTTGCATATAATAAAACTGAAACCTCAAAATCATTTTGTAATGCTGTGGGTAATTCTGCATTATCTATAAAAGAAAAAATAAATCTACCTAAAGCATATATTACTGATAATGTATATACCAAATTGGAACCTGACCAATAAAATGTTTATGATGTAATTTCATACTTAGAAGTACTGCTAAGTATTAGAATTAAATATGCCACATGCTTAGAGTTATATTTACAAGGAATAATATGATTTTGGAATCCCTTAGGTGGTTTGAAAAAGGTCCAACAAACATTTGAAGAAAGAAATTAGGGAAAAGATACCCTTCACAATACTCACAAAAACTATGAAATACCTTGGTGTGACTCTAACTAAGCAAGTGAAGGACCTGTATGACAAGAACTTCAAACCTCTAAAGAAGGAAATTGAGGAAGATCTCAGAAAATGGAAAGATCTCCCATGCTCATGGATTGGAAGGATCAACATTTTAAAAATGGCCATCTTACCAAAAGCAATCTACAGATTCAATGCAATCCCCATCAAAATTCCAACCCAGTTCTTCCCTGAGTTGGAAAGAGCAATGTGCAATTTCATTTGGAATAACAAAAGACCTAGAATAGCGAAATCCATCCTCAACAACAAGAAAGCATTTGCAGGAATCCCTATCCCTGACCTCAAGCTATATTACAAGGCAATTGTGCTGAAAATTGCATGGTACTGGTACAGAAATAGGCACGTGGATCAATGGAATAGAATAGAAGATCCAGAAATGAGCCCTCACATATATGGTCACCTGATTTTTGACAAAGGAGCTGTAAACATTCAATGGAAAAAGGACAGCCTATTCAACAAACGGTGCTGGTCCAACTGGCACTCACCCTGCAGAAGAATGAAAATAGACCCTTTCTTATCTCCTTGTACAAAGTTCAAGTGCAAGTGGATCAAAGATCTCCACATTAAACTAGATACACTGAAACTATTAGATGAGAAAGTTGGGAAAACCTTAGAACTCATAGGCACAGGAGAAAATTTTCTGAACAAAACACCAATGGCTCAAGCTCTAAGGTCAAAGATTGACAAATGGGACTTAATGAGACTGCAAAGTTTCTGTAAGGCTAAAGACACTATCATGAAAACAAAACAGCAGCCAATGGAGTGGGAAAAGATCTTTACCAACCCCACATCAGAGAGAGGCCTAATATCCAAGGTATACAAAGAACTCAAAAAGCGAGATACCAGAGGATCAAACAACCCTATTAAAAAATGGGGTACAGACTTAAACAAAAATTTCTCAATTGAGGAATATCGAATGGCTGAGAAGCATCTAAGGAACTGCTCAACATCCTTAGCCATCAGGGAAATGCAAATCAAAACAACCCTGAGATTCCACCTCAGACCAGTCAGATTGGCCAAGATACAAAACTCAGATGACAATAGATGCTGGCAAGGATGTGGAGAAAGAGGAACACTTCTCCACTGCTGGTGGGGTTGTAAACTGATACAACCACTCTGGAAATCAGTCTGGTGGTTCCTCAGAAAAATGGACATAGTACTACCAGAAGACCCAGCTATTCTACTTCTGGACATTTACCCCAGAGATACTCCAACATACAACAAAGATACATGCACCACAATGTTCATTGCAGCTCTATTTATTATAGCCAGAAGCTGGAAAGAACCCAGATGTCCTTCAGTAGATGAATGGATATAAAAATTGTGGTACATTTACACAATGGAGTACTACTCAGCTATCAGAAACAATGGCCTAACAAAATTCTCAAGAAAATGGATGTATGTAGAGAATATCATCCTGAGTGAGATAACCCAGTCACAAAAGTACAGACATAACATGCAGTCACTGATAATGGGATACTAACCCTAGAAAGCCCTGAACACCCCAGAAACAACCCACAGACTGTGTGAAGATCAAGAAAAAAAGAAAAAAAACAACATATTTTAATTAAAATAGAACTGTATCACATCCCCCTTTTTTTCCTAAAGCCCCTCCCAGTTTCTCTCCTATCTCCTCAAATTAATAACCTCTTTTCCTATATTATGGTTACATATATACATATGTGTATGTATAGGTACCTACAAATACATTAATTACAACCTTATAAAAATGTGTTTGTATACTTTTATGCAAAAATGCTTAAAAATCTGTACTTTTATCTTTGTTTTTTTACAATAAAGTTTTAAAAAAAAGAAAAAGAAAAAGGTCCAAATATATACAGTCTTAAAACTAGAAAAATATGTGCAGATTTGAGCCATTAATCAAGATATTATTTATTTTTTAACCAAACATATTAACTCCCTGGTATAGATCAGGCATTGTTTTTAACAGTATGTTTGGTGTACAAAGGACGTCTAAAACCTAAGATTTGTTCTCAACCACCTAACACCTGTGGCCCACCATGTAGAGTTCACTACTTCTGTGTCAGTTACTAAAACACCTTGAAAGAATCATCCCAAAAGTGACTTCAAGGACTCTGACCACACTGCCCATATCTTCACGTACTAACTAGACTTACTTCAGGCAAGATTTGAAATACCTTATTGCAATCGTTGGTCCTCATTTCAGAGAATTGAGACTCCATGTCAGGCAGAATATTGACGCTTGTGGTTTCTGTTTATTTTGATAATTTGGTTAACTATTCATTTGAGTGGGATCTGGTTTTAGAATGCAAACCAGTGATGCTAATTTTTCACTCCACACTGTCACTCAAACTAAGAGTATCAGAAAGAGTTAGGAATCCAGGAAAGAGTGCAGTCTCTATATAATACAGTCTAGAATCATTGATTGCCAAGATGATGGAAAAATTATCACCCAATACGCCCTTTTCTCTTTTTAGTGTAAATTTTAAAATACTTTTCAACATTAGCATAAGATTTGAAATTATGATACATGGTCATTAAATTTTACAAAGTGTTTACTTGGATTCATTCTCAAGTATCATGTTTGAACACAAATTTTACTTTTCTTAAGTGTATTTAACTGGATTGAGTTTGGTTGTTAGGAAAATACATTTTAAAATAAAGACTTGGTTTAAATGTTTGCTCTTCATAATTTACTGTCTGATTGCAGTCAGAATATGTCACTTTTTCATTATATGACTGAATAACAGTATCTAACTCATTTACTTGTTCTGAGAGAGTAAAACATGCTCATAAATAGTTGTCATTAGTGATGAATATGAGATGCTTTAAAAATTATTCATATGTGCATGTATATATACATATATGTGTATAGTCATTATTACTACTTACTGCATAATAATTCAATATTGTTGATTTGTAAAAATGCTTTTGCTATTGTGAGAAATGTAGTAGTCACACATATGAACATAATGTCATATATATTGCTTAAGATCCATTCATCCTACTTATTAACCAATTGAAATTAGCTGATTAATTAAACTATACTCTTCAATCCCTTTATCCTTAAAGTAGGAATATTAACCACTCTTAACCTCTAGAGTTTATGATGATAAACAGATCTATTAACATATGAAAAATATGTAAATTGTCTAAATAGAAATAATTGCTAAAAAATTCAATCCTTAAAATACTATGGCAGAAAAATTTATTTAAAACTCTATAGTGCATGCCAGAAGGGCGTTCTGATGAGCACAGCAGATTGGCTAATCACAGCTCTTCATCTTTTCCTCAGATCCTTGAAGCACCACCCACTCTCACCCCCAGCTCTAGAGTAGACCACCTTCTTCTAAGGCCCATCTCCATCACATGGGTCTTCCCCTCCAAACCCCTCTACCCTCCACTCATTGCTTAGTCCCATTTATTCCAGCCCACAATCCCAGCAGCCATTCTGAAGTAGTCTACCAAAGCAACTGCTAATTCAGGCAGAAACTCTCTGAGAAGGGAGACTAACTGAAAATCTTCACCTCCCCCAGCTCCTCAAAAAACTAACCCCCAGTTTTATTCCCACCTTTGTAGCAGCTCATCTGGGGCAGCCTCTTTTCCCCTGTGTCCCCATTCCCAGTGTATCACATACATCTCCTTCTAAATTCCATCCATCCAGACATTGCTTTATTCCACCCCCCAACTCCAAGTTGCATTTCCTAAGAACCTGCAGACCACTCTAACCAAGGATCCTCTTCGGCTAATTGCAGATGAACCTCTTCCTCAGCTCCTTAAAAACCAATAACCCTCTTCAGGCTCTGTGTCCTCACTGATTTGTCTCGGCTAAGGTCACCCCCATTGATTTCTTCGAGCCTCCCTTATCCCAGGCATCTGGCACATACTGGAGATGCCCCCAACCCCATCCCACTGCTGCCAGCTGCAGATTGATACATTCTCATAGCCCCTGCCTCTTCCCACACTTGACTTTGAAACACCCTCCCCTGCATCTTATTTCCCTATTTCTTCTCCCACACAGTTCCTTTCCTCCATCTGACTTCTACAACTATTATATTTCCCCTTCTAAGTGAGAGCCACTCGTCCTTGCTTGGGCTTTCCTTCTTATATAGCTTCTTTGGGTCTGCATAGTGTAGCACTGAATATCCTGCATTTTAGTGCTTATATCTACTTATACGTGAGAACCTACCATGCATATCCACTTGGGTCTGAATTACCTCCCTCGGGGTGATATTCTCAAGCTCCATCTATTTACATGCAAAATTTATGATGTCTTTGCTTTTAATAGTAAGTAGTATTCCACTGTGTAGATGTACCACATTGTCTTTATCAGCTGAGGACATCTAGGTTGTTTCCAATTTCTGACTGTCATGAATAAAGCTGTTTATGAACATAGTTAAGCAAGTGTCCCTGTAAGAGAGTCGAGTATCTTTTGGGTACATGCCCAGAATGGTATAGCTGGGTCTTGAGGGAAAACTATTTCCAGTTTTCTGAGAAACTTCCAACATGATTTCCAAAGTGATTATAAAGGTTGGGCTCCTACCAGCATTGGATAAGTATTCCCCTTGCTCCACATCCTTGCCAACATGCACTTATCACTTGAGTTTTTTATCTTGGCCATTATGAATGGTGTAAGATGAAATCTCAGAGTCAGTTTGATTTATTTTTCTCTGATAATTAAGGACTTAGAACTTTTCTTTGTTTATCCACCATTAATGATCCCTCTGTTGAGAGTCCTCTGTTTAGCTCTATACTCTATTTTATTAATAATAATAATTATGTATTTAATGTATTTACCTCCCAAATATTGCCCCTCTTTCCAGTCCCCCCTTATTTTTCCCCTTTGTCTCTAAGAGAATGTCCCCCAGTCATTGTCTAGATCTTATAAAGGCATTTTCTCAATTAAGGTTCCCTACTTTCAGATAACCCAAGCTTATATCAAGGTGAATCGAACTATGCAGCATGGTATGTTTCATCCTACAATAGAGATACTTGCTCAACCATGTTCATTGCTAGGCTATTAATAACAGCCAAAAAACTAAAAAGCATCTTCAATGTCCCTCAACATATGAATGAATAAAGAAAACATGGTACATTTAAATATCACTCATTAGAAACAAAATAAACACAAAATTATGAAATTTTAAGGTAAATAGATGAAATTAGAAAAAGAAGAAAAAAATAACCTGATTGAAGTATCCCAGACACAGAAAGACAAACATAGTCCGTAATTGCATGTATCTCAGTACTAGCTGTTTATGATAACTATTTTTCAGCTACTCTGTGCAGATCTTGTCTATGGTACTTGGGAACTAAGGACCTAAAATCATGTGTCAGACTACAGTCTAATGCTATAAAAAGTATTATTTTAGTTTTAATGTATTCTTATACACTAATGTAACAAAAAAAACCAATGAACCAAGAAAGATTTGAGTTCAGAAATACTTGGTAAGTAAAGCATGTGAATAAACATCAGTAAGCACACACTAAATAGTCATAGAACAGGTCTTTTCCAGAACTTTCTCAGGACAGACAAATTTAAATACAATTGCCTGGCACTATAGATTTTATCTGGGAAAGCAAGAAAGCAAGGCAGAAGGCTGTTTCCAGATTCAGGGTACATTGCCAGATGGGGTTCTATAGTTTGACATCCACCAAGAATACACATGTCTTATAAATTGAAAGTAAAATTTTAATAAAGGAGACATGAAATCACATTGAAGAACAATTCAGGGAGCAACAAACACATCCCCCACCCCCCAGGAGCCTTGTTCACAGTTCCCCAAAGGCATTCTTCACCTTCTGTCATTCTTTTGACCATGTTCTGACAGAAAACAAAGCTACAACCTGTAGAAACACAGAAAAGTAAAGAGCAAAGGAAATGTATGAGGAGCCTATGCGCCTTTTTCAGGAATGGAAATATAATAGATAGTAATGGATAGATTAGGACTTAGGAGAGCAGGATTTAGTGTGGAGAGGAAGAAGGGAGGTAAAACACAGGAAATGTAGGGAGGAACAGATAAAGTTAAGGGGTCACTTGATGGCAGGATAGGATGTAAACTCAATGCAGTTGAAGTCTCCTAAAATGTATACATATTAAAACATGATCTAAAGGAAACTGTCAAACAACAGGAGCAATAGAGTTCCTACTGCCAATCTCTCGTCCAAGTGAAGTTTTATAGTACTGAGATTGGGTTATATGTAATTGAGTTTTGGGTCAAAGGGGTCCCATGGGAATCCCAAAACAACTCAGGTTGTTTCAAAGACATTAAGTTGCTACCCAAACATTCGTGGCAAAAACCCATTCCTAAAGACAAAACCTGTACCACTCATTCAACGTGAAGTTCAGCTACGGCCTACAGAGTCTTCACCAATAGGTTTTAGAGTCCTTAGTAGAGAAAGATACTTATTCCGAAGGCGACTTCTTCTTGACTAAATAGTCAAGAAACATAGGGTAAAAATAAGTCTCCTAACTGTATTCTATTATACTCATAGCTAAGAGCCTTGTTCAGCCCTCATTAGAGAAGCTTCCTCCTGCAGCATACGGGAATGGATACCGAGAGTGAGAGACCTTACAACACTTAGCCCTAACTGGAAGGGCTCCATCAAAACACTCCCCTAAGTGATCAGGTCATCCTGAAGAAGAGAAGATACAAAGGATGTAAGAGCTAGCATGGCTGTAGAACACACACACACACACACACACACACACACACACACACACACAGGAAAAAATACAAGGCTCTGCAAATCAACATCATATAAAGCTTATATGAACTTATGAACTGACAGGGACTGTGGCAACACGCACTGGGCTTGGTATATTCTACGTTATGGTACTTTATATCATATTATTCTCTCTTAGAAGCCTCTGGTTTTTTCTGATGAGAGACAGAAATGTAGTTGACACAGACAATAGGGGAGGTGGAAAGAAGGATGAGCAAAGGAACGGGAAGTTATAATCAGGATATATTAAGTGAGAGAAAATATTTTCAATTAAAGACTCAGGAGGTCATTAACTCCCAAGTTTCCAGAAATCTCTGAAATACACATGATCCAACAAGGCCCCTTTCACTCTGTTTATATGAGCAACAAGGCTGCGAAAAACAGGAGACACTCATTTTTTTTGGGCCTCCTATACAGTGTGCTTCATGGTTTCAGCTTTTGTATGTGGTACCCATACTGGATAGGATTTCGATGTGACATCTGTGTTTGACTTACCTATGCTCCTTTAAGTAACTCCAATAAGCTTATGGTTACAAACACACACACACACACACACACACACACACACACACACACACACAAATTCTGTTGTTACTATCCTGTACTTTTGTGACATTTATTCTAGAAATGTTTCCAGTGAGAAAATGTTGTGTCAATAGATGTTTACATAGTATACACATTGATTATTTTATGAATAGATGGCAAGATGTATTTTTATAATTTTATTAATAGTAGCACTTGTTGTTACTTCTATAATATAAAAAAGCAATACACATAAGTTCCTAATAATTTTATTAACTAATACTAAATATATGCATACCTGGAATATTAATATTTTAATACAAGATGTATATATGCCTAGTATATGTGGCAAGTCTCTATGTCCTTAAATATATTGAACTTTGTACTTAGCATGGTGGTGTAATTCTGGCAATTTGTAGACTTGTATTGCAGTATATTATCAAGTAAATGCAGTAAATTTTAAGGCCAGTCTTGGCTACCGAGAAACCTTGTCTCAAAAACCAGGAAACAAATGAAACAATAAAAAAAGAATCCAAACATTTCTGTTCTTGCTTTGGGCAACATATTGTAATCAGTGCACAGAGCTGTCTAGGCTACTGGTGACCTTCTATTGTATTTAAGGAACAGTGGAAGAAAGAAAGAACTCTGACTTCCCAATCATGCCTCAGTGTTCTACTTTATTCATTTTCACTTTACTGTCACATTTTTAATGCCTGAAGATTGTGATTAGCTTCCTCATTCATTGATGCCATTGAGCTAAAAATGAGTCGAAATCATAAAGTTACTTAATACAGAAGTAAATAAACCAAAGTCAAGATCATTGTGACATCTCACATAATTCAACCTATAAGAAACTACATTTTTTTTTTTTCAATCTGTTGCATGGTAGTAAGATCAAAATATATTACTTATATTTCAAGGGAAACTCTGCTACTTGACTTACTGAATAAAAGTAAAATATTCAGCAGTAACTGTGAGTGTCTCCAAAAGTGTAAATGATTAAAGCATGCACTGCATCATACTTTCTGAGTGGTAATGAGATTGGAGATTGCCCCAAACCTTCAGTGAATGAACTGAGTTTATCATGTAACTTAGGAAGCCTTAGTATTGAAAGCTAGATGTACTTAGATTATTAATCTAAATTGTTCAAATATTTATTTTTTTTCAACAGATAATTTGTAGCCTTATATTTTATATTATTAACAGGATCCAGGGATGGAAAATCAAGGAGTTTAAAATCCTCTGTAATGACGTGTTAAACTTGTATACATCTATACTTTATTCTGTTACAAAGTACAAATTTTCAATCTCAGATTTCTAAAACATCAAAGTGTACATGTGATTATTCCTATTATTCTTAACTACGAAAATGCGCATGGTAATTAAAATAAATTAATTAGTGAATTGAAAGTTTAAGAAAAAATAGAAGTCTGCTTTTAGCCATATAAAGTTACTATTCAGCACAAACTGAATAAGTATTATGTAAAAAAAAAAAATCTTTTCTAGGTAAATATTAAAAATACATGATAGTGTTTATATGAATGTGTGCATGCATTATATGGAGCTAATCTGAATATTTTGGGGAGAAATAAATAGAACTTGCTTCATTTTTCATACCGCTCCTTCTCCCACAGTGGCTAGATATATTCAGCATCAGTCTACATTTTCACTGGCAAATCAGCTTTTACCAATGGAAGTCAACTATCTTTGGATTATTCTGGGTCTTTTCTTAAAAGCAGGAGAATTTTAAAAAAGAAAAGCGTGCAGTTATGATTTCCTGCTTAGACCCAGAGACTCGGCCATATGTATAGACAACACCTGTGCCTGTAATAATCTAGCAGTGGCCGAAGCAGGAGCAGAAATGATAGATAGGTGCTCCTCGGGTAGAGCCGCCATGAAAGTTTAAAAGATTTCTTCACAGAGGGAACGGACTAATGGCAGAGGCTGTCAAATCATGTGGTAGCACCCAATGTTACACAGCATGAGAAGACATAAAATTATACTTTATAATGAAAGTTGCTTAGAGATCACTTAGTTCAGAACCCATTTTGGGAAGATATTCCCCTCTTGAGACACTTTACTAAGACACCTCTGTGCTCAGTGCACATTCAGCCAGTGACGCTTGACAACAGGTCTTCTTTTCAATTCAGTTCATTTATTTCTTTACAAATGAGTGAATGAAAATATCTTGCTTAATGCTTTTTATTCACACTTTAACTTGCATTTTGTGTATCTTATTTTGTTTTAAAAGGACAATTTGGTATCCATGAATAGCCAATTGTATGAACCAACATCTTTATAAAAAGTTATTGTGTCAACTGACATATTATTTTGTACTAATAATTCAGAGTAACATTGTCACTGTGGGCTTAGCTATATAACTCTAAGCAGTTTAAGCAATTTATTACTAACACCAAAGGCAGCAATGTGTCCAATGGAAATTCCCACTATTTTGATATGGATCATTAGGAAATACTGAAAATTATTGTTTTCAATATTTGTGCAGTTAAAAAATCAAACACTGGTATCTGTATTTCTTTCTGTAATATATTATTCAAGAGATTAATTCCTTCTTGTTCCGTAATCTGTCTTATGCAGCACTGATGGGTAGCTCTCTGGTCTAGTAACACTTTGCTAGGATTGAAACACTAAGAATAATTCTGCCCTGGGCAGTTTTTAATGTAATGCTTGTACACAGGTGCCAGTAAGGCTCAGCTTCCTTGCCCATAGCAGCATAATCATGCCGCTATTCCAATGGTGGATCCTGGGAAGGGAAGCAAGGCAGGAAGTTAAGGAGCAGAAGAGAGCACAGCAGTGGTGAGCTTAATGAGAACAGACTCTCAGTGAGATGGCTTTTCTAATGGGATAAAGAGAGGGTACTTAAATCTTTGGGAGGGGGTGAGTGTATATCATTGTCTGGGATCAGGTTGCTAGGAATATCTCAATGCACAAAGGGGGGAGGCCTTTCAGGTGAGTGTATATCATTGTCTAGGATCAGGGTGCTAGGAATATCTCAATGCACAAAGAGGACTTTCAGATGCTGTCAGACATGGCCTTAAAAGGCAAAGGAAGTATAACCTTGCTATTGGACTACTTTACCTCCTGCTTTGGGGTAAACATGGAGGTACAGGGGTATGTTACCAGGGACACACAGGCCTAGGATAGAAGGGGGAAGCAATCCTGTTGATCTCAGAATGAGATTTCATTGGTCTTGGACAAGCCTTGATCCCATTCTTGACTAGGTCTGCTCTCCTTGGTTTCCATAGCTTTCTAGACTACACACAGATACATAAATTTCCACTAGGTTTTGGTAAGAAATTGTTTCCCTGGTTTACAGGAATGTATATAGTTAATGTTAGAGGCAGCAACCAGTTTCCCAAAGGCCAAACTTACACCCCTGCCCAACAGAAATGTAAGAAAAATGTAGCTAGCTCCTATTCTTTTCAGCACTTAGTAATGTCCTCCTTTTCATTTGAAGTGTGGTATCTTATGCTCTTCCTCTGAATATTTGGATGGTTATTTATGAAGCAAATATTTCATGAGACAATAATAGAAGGACATGGTAGAGAATCCTTTATTATAAACACATGCCTCCCTGTGTATATACACTCTTCTTCTCTCCTCACATGATTTATCTTTCCACTGTGGAACCTTTTAATTTATTTTAAATACAGCCCCTTTGCTAGTTTTTCATCACATTTCGTTTTCCTTTTCAAATGTCAATTTACAGTGAATCTGGAAGTAATGTGAGGGCATTTAAAAAGAAAGCAAGATTTACTTGTATGGCACAAAGCTATTAAATCAACCCAGAATTATCTATTGAGAAGCTTAGTTTTCAGTAACACTATGCTGCCCTCCTTTGAGTGAAAACTCATTGCCATGATTGTTTGGATCTATTTCTCTAATGTGGAGAGTTGTTCTATGTCTTAGCCACTGTTCTATTGCTATGAGAAGACACCATGAGAGGGACAATACCTACAAAAGGAAACATTTTACCAGGAGCTTGTTTACACTTTCAGAGGCTTTAGTCCATTACCATCATAGCAAGGATCCTGGCAATAGACAGCAGTGATGCTGGAAAAGTCAATGGGAGCTAAATCTTCATCAATGAACAAACAGAAGGAATTGGGCATAATATGAGCTTTTGGAGCCTCAAAGCCCATCCAGTGACACACTTCCTCCAATAAGGCCACACCTTCTAATTCTGCTAAGGAGCTCCAAGTCCTGATGACTATCATTCAAATATATGAGGTAATGGGGACCATTCTTATTCAAACCACTACATTATATTTCAATGCTTTTCTTAAATAGAAAACTCCAATTATTGGGGATTTTGATACCTTCATATCTTGTCAGAAATATCTCAAACATATCCTTCTGCTTATCTTTGGCCCTTGACAATTCCATTTAAATTTTAGAATTATCCAATCCTTTAAAAAAATTACTACTAATATTCAGTTCTTAGTGTTTTGAAGAATTTTCATAAAATCAGCTTGTTTGGACACTCTGCTTCTGAACCTGCAAATATTACATAGCTTGTCATAATTGTTTCCAATAACAATTTGCAGCATACAATGAAGGATATTCAATGTATTATAGGACTAATTGCTTGATATTTAATATAACTAGTGATATTTAATATAAATATAATATAATGGAGCATGTAAACAAAACTTACTTCTTTTTAGTTTGGTTTTCATTGTATTTTATTGGTCTTATAAAGAGTGAGCTTCCTATATCTCCTGACTCAGCAGTTCTCCTCCAGTCTATGTTTCTGTGTGTGATTTCACTCTGTCTTCTATGAATACTGACAGTTTGCTTGCTAGTTTTTCTTCTTTATCTCTTTAGATTTGATTTTGCTTTATTGCTTAGGCAAAGAATTTTAGCAGAGTATTCACTATTGTTATATGATTGGCATGCTGTGGTGCTGTCAAAAGACTAAACATATCGCTCTTTCTTTATAAAATATGATGTTAGCTTAAGGCAGGTATATACATACAGACATTTTAATTGTTATTACCTTCTGTCATATTTAAAAGTAAATTCAAACTGGCATCTAAGGTGAATAATTGAAAAGCAAGACTATAAACTTTTAGACAGAAACAGGCATGGATTTTCATTTCCTTTAATAATACAGTGCTTTCATAGCTGTAAGATTCAAGCCACAAATGACCAAAGCAAAAAAATGTACATCATCAAACTATAAAGATTTTATGGTATTCATTTTACTATAAAGGAAATTCAAGTACCATTTACAGAACAAGAGTTTGTAACTGCATTACAGATCTGACTTACAGTCAATAAAGAGAACTTCGGAGTACTCAATCAAAAGAGATATATCCCAAGAGAAAGTTCATATTTAGCCAAACATTTCTGAGAGAAAAAGCTTTTCATTATTAATGAACACAAATATATATTTGATCTCTTAGTAATTAAGTAATTAATTAGTAATTAAGTAACAAAAAATAAAAAGTCCTTTCAATTCTCACCCATGGCAATGCCTAAAACGTGAGCTTTTGGAGCCTCAAAGACCATCCAAGTGACACAATATTAACAAGCATTGATGGTGGAAAATCAGAACATGGAACAGGAAAAAGCCAAGAATTCAGAGGCAGGTGGAACACAGGACGAGACTGCATAGTAAGTTGCAAGACAAATGAAACTGCACAATAGAGCCTTTTTTCAAAACAAGCATGCCTGATAACCATTTCTGCACTTTTTCCAGCTATAACAGAAAGTGGATAAGTCCTCCACAGCTATAGTATCACAAGAGAAAAGTTAATTATGTATTTGAATAAATTTGCCAGTTCTCCCCCACCTGGCATTTAACTTTATGAAGCTAAATCAGTGTTTTTAATTAAATATTTTTCATACAATGTATTTTGAGCATATTTCCCTTCCTTAACTCATCTAGACCTTACTCACCCCCCTACCCAACTATCCACACACTTTCATGCTTCCCCTATGAGGGACCTTCATTTCCTTTAAGTAGATGAGAAACACAAATGATCACAGTAATTCTCTGAATAACAAATAACACAGAAAATCCAAGCAAAGTATCTAACATACCACAAATGTTGAATTAGTTGGAGAGTTTATGAAAGTTAGTGATGAGCCCAATTAATGCCTTAAACTTGTGTAAAACATCACATACTCAAATGTCTGTTGTCTGTTATTGCTATCACAGCATTTTCTCCCTTGCAATTTCTGTCATCAGCTTTGTTTTAAAAGGTGTCATTTATAATTAACATTTCAATAAATAAAGGGAAATAATTCTCAAGAATCACTTTCCAACCTATAAGCTGTATTCTAGTGAAGTTTTACCATTCTAATATTTCATTCCTACCAACAAAATCCACCAGATCATCCTGAAGAAGTCAACTTGATTCTCACCTCCCATCAAAAGAACTCTGTAAACACAAGGAGTGGCCAGTCATCTAAAGGGCAAGGAACTTCAGGAGAAAACTTTCAGATGCTCTCCTTTTGACATTTCTGAAATATAAATTGATTGTATTTGATAATTCCTGCTGAAAGGTTAAATATAACTTTCTTAACACAGCTCCCACAGAATGAGTATGTGATTTCTACATATGTCCTCTCATTATAGCCAAATCTCATTTTCTAAAACGGTTGATCTCCAAGGTCCTGTTTAATTTTGTAATTTTTACTCTGTGGCTCACAAACTTTATTACACAGTTACTGAAGCTGTACTTGAAATTGTGCCTATTTTTTCAATATGCATGCACATAGACATTTATTCTGGAACAGGTAGTATTGTTCATTTCACAAGGCTGTGCTTTAGGAGATTTCAGAATACACTCTGATACTCTCGTGTGAAAGTTTCATATCCTAACGAGGTATTTGTGAAATCTCCCTGGCATGAGGAGACTACAGTATATCTCAGGAAATGTCTACAACTCTGACTTAGTTGTCCTTCTCCTGGGGACGTTCCGTTTTGTTTTTAATTTTACTTGATTGCTTTTCTCATACAAACTGGGTCATTTGCAGACATCAAAAATGCATCAGATTGGCCTATACCATACTTCTATAGCAAATATTGTTGGGAGCTTATCCTGCAATCTGTATAACAATGAAACAGGCAATAACAATAGTATCAGAAGAATTATCAGTCCAGCCATCCAGTGCTCCGAGGTGTTATTGTTGGTTTCAAACTGGTGTAAAATTGACTTAAAGATACTCTGCTATGCTTGCAGACAGAAACCTAGCATATATGTCTCCCTTAAAAAATGGGTACAACTAGAGATACCCACAACCAAACAGGCAGAGCTCAAGGTGTTTTGCAGAAGAGTTGGAGTTATAATTTAACGACCTGGAGGGGACACCACAAGAAGAGAACTTCAGAGTCAACTTTCCTGGGCCCATGGGGGCTCACAGAGACTGAACAACAAATCAAAGAGCATGAAGGAGCTAAACCTAGGCACCCTACAAATTTGTAGCAGATGTGCATCTTGGTATTCATGTGGATCCCCTAACCACTGGAGCAAGGGCTGTCTCTGACTCTCTTGCCTGCCGTTGGATCCCCTTTTTCTACCTGAACTGTCTGATTGGACTTCAGTGGAAAAGGATGTGCCTAGTCGCTCTGGGACTAGATGTCCCAGGAGGTTTGGTACCCAAGGGGACTTTTCCTTCTCTAAGAAGAAGGGGAGCAGGTGAAAGGGAGAAGGATTTGTAAAGGTACTGATGGGAGAAGAAGAACAGGGTTGTGCCTGGGATGTAAAGAGAACAGAGAAATAAATTATTGAAAAACATTAAATTAATTTTATCTTTTGCTTTCAGACATTATGAAGTGAGGGTTGTCCCCCAAATGGATGGATATCAATATATTTTCCACACCACCAAGCACATGCTGTTTTTGGCAGATAAGGTTTATAATTCTACAACCTCCTCACCTGTAATTTTTTCAATGACCTTTTGTAGGTGAGTATCTTAGCAGATGTGTACTGGCTGGTTTTGTGTGTCAACTTAACACAAGCTGGACTCATCACAGAGAAAGGAGCCTCCTTTGAAGAAATGCCTCCAAGAGATCTAGCTGTTATGCATGTTCTCAATTAGTGATCAAGTGATTATAGGTGGTGCCATCCCTGGGCTGGTAGTCCTGGGTTCTCTAAGAAAGCAATCTAACAGGCCAGGGGAAGCCAGTCAGTAAGTAACATCCCTGTACGGCCTCTGCATCAGCTCCTGCTTCCTGGCCTGGTTGAATTCCAGTCCTGACTTGCTTTGGTGATGAATGGCAAAATAGAAGTATGAGCATGAGAGGAATATGAGAGTCAAGCAAGTGTGCTGAATGTGTTATTAAGCCTCTCATCTCTGCAACTGCAGAGTGACTGTTATACATTCCCAGTCAAGGAGAATGTCCAGTGATTCTTCAGCTGATAAAGAAGTCCTACAACAGCCCAACTGAGGACACCTAGGTCCAACTTGGGAGGGAGAAGAAAAAAATGACAAGGGAGAGGACAGAGGGAGAGACCTAGGAGGGAAATGGGGATGCATCAGGAAGAGGGGAACATGATCTGTTATGGGGTGAGATAAAAGTTTTAAAGGCCTGAGTACAAGCAGAAAGAATGGAAACAGGCAACTTCAGAAGGTTGGAAGCTGGGGTGTGCAGGCTCTAGAATGTACCAGATACTTGGGAGGTGAGAGATTTTCAGCACTCAAAGGGAAGAAGTTTAGATGAAATGCCCTACAGTGGGGAGAAGGAACTTGTAGAGCCCACCTCCAGCAGAAAGTGAGTGATGGATAGGGTTGCTATCCTGCAGTCAAAACTCTGACCCAGAGTTGCTCCTGTCAAAGAAACCTGCAGGGATGAAAATGGAGAGGAGCTGGAGGAAAAGGATGTCCAGCAACAGGCTGAAAGTGAGATCCAGCTCAATGGGAAGCCCCAAGGTCTGACATTACTGAGTCTATGGAACATTCACCACAGGGACCTATCATGACTGCCCCTCTGAAAGACCCAAAAAGCAGCTGAAAGAGATGCAGATATTTGTACCCAACCAATGGAAAGAAGCTGGGGACCCCTGTGGTTGAGTTAACAACAAGCTGAAAGAAGCTGAGGAGGATCATCCTGAAGGAAGACAAGCAGTCTCAATTAACTTGGACCCCCAAGATATTTCAGACATTGGACCACCAACTAGGCAGCATGCAAAGCTGGTATGCGACCCCCAGTATTTATACATCAGAGGACTGTGAGGTCTGGGTTCAGCCAGAGAAGATGCACCCAACCCTTAGGAGACTGGAGGACTTAGGGACTTTAGAGTTCTGGTATGACGGGGGTTAGGGGTGGAATCTCCCTCTTGGAGACAGGAGGAAGAGGTATGGGATATGGAACAGTCAGAGTGTGGACTGGGAGGGAAATAAAATCCGGACTGTTAAAAAATATTAAATAAAAAAACCGAAAAAACAAACAAACAAACAAAAAAAGAAAACATTAACTGGAACACTGTAGAGTCTACTCTTGTGCCTTTCAGGCATAGTCCAACTTTTAAAGCCAAAGCTTAGGGGGTTGTATTAAATAGTTGTTGCTTAATTAGTGATATGGTAACATCTATAATTAAAGGTCTGAAAGGTAAGAGAAAAAGAGCCCTACGGCACTGCTAATGCCACTACTGAACTATTCAGTTTCATAAGAAGATCTTTCTACTAAAATTGCTGACCTATACTTTCATAGAACCCTTTAAAAATAACAACTAAACAGGGTTTATTTTGCCTTTATGTTTATTTTTAATGTTAATTTTTGTTTTCATAATAGCTTACAAAGTAACAGGGTTTCATGCAGAGTTTTTTTCTTGTTTTGAATTTTTACTTGTTCTTTAAAAGTTTCATATATACATATGAAATATCTTGATTATATACATCTGAAATCCCACCGACACCCTGAACTCCTCCAATACTTGCCCCTTTCTGCTTTCATTACTTCCTCTTCCTTTGTATAAGCTATTGAGTTCAATCAGTACTACTTGTATGTGCATGGATATAGGACCATACACAGGAGCATGGAGATCAGCCACCAGACACACTCCTACCGAAAGATGACTCTCTCTGCCCCAAGTGATTTCAATTGTAAAATATCTTCCACTTACTGTTAGATCCTCATAAACCCTTTTCTCGTCTATGTTAGAATGGGGACTGGCTATATCTTGTATATGGCCTGTGTATGTAACCATAGCTGCTGAGCGTGTGAATGTAAAAAATCATGTCCAGAATATCCCATTTCATAGCACTTATCTTATTTTCCCCTTATGTGGTTTCTGACCCCTCTTCTATGATATTGTCAGAATCTTGACAGAGATGCTTGGTGTGAGTGTCCTAGATGAGGCTGAGCACTTATATGACAGAATGAGAGTCATTTATTATTTTGACCACTTGTGACTCTCTTTGTTGACTGCTACTCATTGCAAGAAGAAGATTCTTTGTCCAAGATAGACAGAAGCACTAATTTATGGATATAAACATTGGTATGTTGAAAGCAATTTGGAAACTTAACAAAATAGATTTTCCACCCTGGAAGTAATAAACTTTTCTGTCATGAACTTTTGACCAGATTGCAATACCCATCATCCCTCTCTTCCTCTGATGCAAGCCTCAAATACAATCAGAGAGCAGTTGGCTACCTTCATAACAACTGTGCCACAACTGTATCAGATGAAATATTTTGTTTGGAAAGTTAGTGATTGTCATTCAGTGTTCATTGTTGGGTAAATCTAATTGTTAACTTTTCCCTTTCAGAGACCCACAAACAACTTCTATCAATATAAAAGCTAACTAACCAACAGGATGTTTCCATGTTGGATGCAGCTTAATTTTTCTACATTCTGAAATGTATGTTGTATCTTCATCAAAACATATTACCAGCTAGCTAATGAAAAGCAACCAAGAGTAATAGAAATAGCTCGAGTAATTTTGGGGGACTTCGAGACCTCACTAAACAAGTGGTAATTGGGAGGTATCTCATCTTTTTTTTCCTTGAGAAAACTATGGTTCATCTTTTAAGGGTACCCTGTTTTAGATCTATCTACTAATTGAATTAATTAGTCAATTAATTGATACATATTAATTAAATAATTATTTGATTTAACACCTACAAAGATATTATAACATTCCTAGTCAAAGAAAACATTCAGTAATTCTTCAGTAATTCCATATTCAGGCCATTTATTGAACTTAATAGACCATAAAGAAAAGAAAAGGAGGGGAAATTGTGAAGATAGAAAGGTGAAATATTGAGAGTCTGAGATGTAGGGGAAATTTTGATTGGATATGAACAAACTACTTATACTATTTATAATATTTCATATTATAATATGAAATTTTCAAAGAATCAAGAAAACTTAAGAAGAGAAATCCATTATTTTGTAGATACTTTAAAATAAGACAAAATTTAAAAGTAAACAAAAATAAAATTTAAAAGTTTATATATAATTTTTATATATTATATATAATTATATGTAAATAATTTATAATAATGCATTTTAATATTATTACCCTCCCTTTATAAACACTTTCCAGGTTCACCCCACTTTCCTTCTCACCCAATTTTCTATTTTTTCTCTCTTTCTCATCAATGACAATGTTCCCTACTCAAATGTTCTTGGATGTGTGGCTATCTTCTAGAGTTTGGTTGAATTATCAGAGGTTACCCTTTCAGAGAAAATAGGTCTTCTCACTCCCAACAGCTAAATATTTATGATAACTCCTTGGATAGGGATGAAAATGTATGCCAAAATCTTTTTTGTTTTGTATTGAGGTTAGATCTGATTTAGTCTTGCATGAGTCCTGTGTATGATGTCACAATCACTGTTTCACTGTGAGGTCATATGTTCATCTACCCTGCTGTGACTACATAGGTTTCCCTGAAGTGATCTACCACCTCTGGATCTTCCACTCTGTCTCCTCTTCTACAATTATTTCTGAAATTTTGGATGTTGTATATGTAGGAAGATCTGATTTATTCCATTTAGAGATGGATATTCTATAGTCTTCTATTTTCTGTATCTTGGCCAGTTAATTCTAAGTATTAGTCCTCGTCTACTTTAAGCAGAAGCTTTCATGATTGGGGTTGAGAGTTGCCTTATGGATACTGTGATAAATAATTAAGAGTTGGTTTAACTATATGTCAATTCTGAAGAATAATAGTGGTAGTTTCTCTCTCAGAGCCTGTGATCTACGTAGCCATAGGTCATGTATGTATTTCATTGAGTGTGGTGGGTCTTAAATTCAAACAGAAAGTGTTTGGTTCCTTTCTGGACATTCTTGCCACTATTCCTCTGGTAGGCATATCTTACCAGGCTGGTTATTACTATAATTTACATGTTCTACTGCTGGGTAAGATGGCTGATTACTTCTTTTTTTAATCTAATAGCTTGCAAAATTCCTCCAGGACTATGCAGGCTAGCTATAATGAAGCTTCCATGGTAGTGACAGTTTGGATTCTTCATGTTCTTTGACTTGAACATGTGGTGTGTTCAGCAAAAGAGTTTTAGTGCTGAGCTTTGAAGCTAAAGCAAGAGCAATATAGCAAAACTTTATGAACAGCCACCTAACACCCAAGATTTTTTTTTTTTGGTAGAGAATACAGACTTTATTGAAAGAGTTATCAATGCCATGGGCAGACAGACAAATAAAAACCATTATGGCAGGGCACTGGAGATAGTTCAGCACCAGAAACAACATGGTAGGGACTCTTATTAATTCTAAAAATTCACGAAATTTTCAAACTCCATTTCTCAAAAGTTTCAGATATAACCATTGGGTTCAATGTTCTAATCTAAGTCAAGCTTCAAGTTAGAAAGTTGTTCTGGAAGTAAGGAAGATATCCAGAAAACTAGAGAGGTATGGAAAGGGAAGTAAGCTGCATTTGCCACTAACTTCGGGGACATCTATATAAATGACTGTGCCCTACGTCAGGGGAAAGCTACTCTGAAGGTCACTAGGGAAGTTTGACTGTGTTTATCACACCCTCTGGGTGGATGCTGAACTTCAGAGACAGGGAAGTGCCAAGAATCTGCTCTATGGTGCAGTCTGAGATAAAAGAGGAGCAGAAGCTGGTTCTGGAGGACAGAGTCAGGGGCCCTGGACTGGTGTCAGCTCCTAGCTTGGAGCTAGGGGGAAGGAAAACTCCAGCTTAGCTCAGCAGTGATTGTCCTTAGCTTGACAGAGGCAGCCGAGAAGCACAGAGAGGCCTTCTCTGGGAAATTTAGCTGTGGCCCTGTAGGCAAAGACCTTCTGCACGTTCCCTATGCTGGTAGTAGATAAAAGAGACAGTCCATGTTTGTCCAGACACTTTATTGGCTGTCCATTGTGGAAAATAAATCCATCCTGTAATGTATGCTACCAGTTCTAAATAAGGTTTATATCTCACAGTAGTATCCCTATTGGATATCGGCACATTGTTCTGTGTCAACATTTCAAGACTAAAGGGGTAGACAAAATGAGAATCCAGACACAAGTGGACAAACTTTACATGATTTTCTGCTCTATTTTTATATAAAAGATGAAGATGTAAGAGAACCAATCCTTCAAAACTGGTAGTTTGTAATTAGAGCCATTGGAGACGATGTGATACATGGATACTGCTTCTATTGAGTCGTAGAGAGTTTAAATTTGGAAACAGCACACTTTCTTCCCCCAGGAGGTCGACAGAACTGAATCAGGGAAGAAAAGAAGCTATGTTAGTGTTCCCATGCACAACTTCCCAGATGTGGCAGTGATTGTCTACAGTTGTGCCTGAGGCTATTTGTCCCAGTTTCTTCCACCCTTCAAACACTGTATTCACCGTCATATGACATTACGCGTCACCTGTTCTGAGCACAGGTGAATATGAATAAAGTTTGCTTATCTAAAGTTCAGAAGCAACATTATCAGTCTGCTTCTAAGGCTCAAATGCACACCTTCTATGACATGCAGGGTCTATTGTTCCACACAGTAAATTCGGTAAAAGGAAGCTGGATTACAGCCATCATGTGGGGGTTTTTTGTTCACCTGATGCAAAAACCTGAAACATGGCTGCCAGACAGATGAATTTTCTTTACATATCACCCCTGTGAGCTTTGTGTCTAAATTATCTTGCCACATAAAAGATCAGCTTGAAACTCACTGCTCACCTCTTATCTATTCAGTGGTTTGATGGAACAGTGAGGGATATCGTTAAAGACAATGAGGCGTCGAAGCCTTTAATTACTCTCTCTTGAGAATCCTCCATTTCAGACCATCCATTTCAGATTTGGAATCCTGACATTTTAACCTCTTCTTGATTAAAGGTTTCTATCCCCATCTCAGAGAATGCTTGCTTCAACGTGGCTTCTCACAAATGGATTACCTTTTCTGCATCTAAGTTTCAGCCCTTGCAAATTAGGAATTACTGCAGATTCTATCTGCCCAGCACGCATCAGGCATGCTCCATGTAGGGACTCCCTGTAAGCAATCCATGTAGAGTTCTAAATTCCTCCTAAGAACTAAGACAAGGCTGGAATAGAATGACTAAAATCAAGGCGGGCCTAAATTCATAGCAAAGTAGATACTGGGGATCAAGAGGCTTGGGTCATCATTCAGCCCTGTAAATATTCAGTTCATTTGCTCAAAGAAGGATTTAAAGAATTATGCAAAACAAGCAAATACAACGTACAGTGAGCATAAAGGCAGGGAGAAGGCTCAGGTGGAAAGCATGTGTAGAGCCAGCTTGCTGTAGTATATGAGCTTGGCTCCCTCATGCATATTCATCATACACACAAATCTAATAAGCAAAAGCAAAATCTTAGAATAATGGAATCGTTTCCTTTTAAATTTCCAACTTTTAAATTTTTATTATGTATGTGTACGCACGTTCACCAGTGGATGGGTGGCAGGACACATGTATGTAGGTCAAAGGACAGCATGTGGGAGTTAGCTCTCGGCTTTCACCTTGTGGAATCCTGGCAGGACTCAATCATCAGACATGATAGCAAAAGCTTTTATCTGCTAAACCATCTTCCCAGCCCAGTTTTAGGTTTTAGAGAGGTATAAAAACATGAAACTGAGAACTTATGGGATGTTATTTATCTGAGGGTAATAGGGGGTGAAGGAGAGACTGATTCTCTCATGGAGAAGTGAGCTGCGGTCTCCTGATTTCATCTTTAACAGTGGAAACAGCTTGAAACTGCAAAGAGGTTTGTAGGTGTCAGGCCATTGTCATTCTGATTGCCACTCATACTTCTGTTGCAGCCATAGATTCTTACGTTGTGTTGAAATGTACTTATCCCTAAATATTTTAATCATCAGTAGCACTAAACATTTGAGTCTACAGGAAAAATGTATTAGGTGAATATAATCATTACAAATAGCCAATAAATTCCAGTAACTACGTACATATGCTTAAAGCATTCGCTCTGCATTAGACCTGCTATAGTTCAAATGTGCCCCATTCTCAGACATGAAGTCAGCACTATTACCAAGTACAAATGCGACTGCAAGTGTTTGGACTATAGTCCCTATTTAGCAAAACGTTAGAAACCTGAGTGTCACTTTTTTGTAATTTACATTTACTTGGATAGAAAGGATCATAAATTAATTTTCAAACCAAATCCAACCAGAATATTGCCTCACATAATGTCTCTTCAATTTAGAAAAAAATAAGCAAGGGCAAGGTATATCCAGAAACACTGATTTTATATTAACAAAAGGCAACATTATTTTTCATTCAATAAATGGTCAACTGAAACAATGTTATTTTCTATAAAGGTAGTTTAAGTAAAAATAGGCCATAAATTATCATTGTATTTTTTTCTATATTTATAATTTTATAAAAACCATACCCTTGTAACTTTTGACATGGAAAAATGTTTGCCAATGAATAACTCTTAAATGTATAATCACATTCTTTGTTGCTTCAATTACTATGAAATATCCTATAACTTTTAATTTTCCACCAGCCATTTGTTAGGGTAACATGTATGGAGACCACTTGCTGCAGAAAAAAGCCCACTGTCTCTGCGAATATCTCCACAATGGAGAAGGGACAACACAGCACTCGGCCACTCTCACACTGTGATAGTGTCACTTGCAGACTGTGCTACTGATTCAACTGATTCTCCAAGTCTTCTGCAAGAAGGATGTGCTCTGTGGTGTTTTCCTGAGGTGAGTAATTATGTTCATGGCCAAGCAGCACTCAGCCTCAAACTTTTCCCTGAAGTATAGAAAGAAGTAATAATTTTATGTACATGAAATAAACATCAGAACTAACACTGTCCAATTATCAGAACAGTGCATTTATTTATGATGAACTAGAAGTCTAGCACAGCTCGGAAGGACATTATAAGCATCTCAAGGCGGCTGAAATGAGAAAATGTGGATGAAGAGGATTCCACACTCTAATATAGCAATCAAACTGAATTCTATGGGGGTACGGTGAACGAACATCCTAACATTATTTGCTATTACATTGAATAAATCAATCAAAATAAGAGTAGTGTATTTAATAGATTATTTAATAAATTAAAAATGACAAAATTATGAACTCATAATGCTTTGTAATATACATTGTGAAATACCACACTTATTAGTTGTATCAAATATTGACAGGAACTACCTGGTTTTCATACACTAAAATAGGATCTCCTTTAACACTATAGCCAGCCCTTAACAATTTGGAGTTTTAGTTTCATAATTCTTCTGGATATCAAAATCATCAGATTATAGTGTTTACATATAACTTCTCCAGATGATCTACTATATATAAATATGTCACCAATTACTTAATATATGTAATATGTAAACTTCACATAAATAACAGTTATTCTGCATTGTTTAGGCAATAATATAAATAATGAACAACAATTCTGCACCTGATTAGTGTAGTTGACAATTTTGTCCATAAATACTTTTGTTTGGTTGACTCTACAAAGGAGAAGCATCAGACAGGAAGGTGGTAAGAGCTGTATATCTATACATCTGACCAAGGATTACTATCAAAAATACAGGGAACAAAAACCTTAAAAACAAAGTCAAAAAAGAAAATGTTCCAATTTTTTTAAAAAATGGTTCTGATCCACTTTTTAAAAAATGAAGAGTTTTCAACAGAAAAAAAAAGGCTTAGACATATCTCAAAAATGTTCATTGTCTCTAGAAATTATGGAAGTAAAAATCAAAAACAACATTAAGATTTCTTTTTTTAATATTTTTATTAGATACTCTCAGTATTTATATTTGAAATGTTATCCCCTTCCCTCACCCTGCTCCCATCTCCCTCCCCCTCCACTTGTCTTCATGAAGGTGCAATCTTATCCAAATGGGGTGATTACCCTCTCCACCCCATTGCCTTGGCATTCCCATACATTGGAAAAACGTGCCCTCCCTGGACCAAAGGCCTCTAGTCCCATTGATGCCAGACACTGATATCTTTAGCTACATATTCACCTGGAGCCATAGGTCTCTCCATGTGTGCTCATTGGTTGGTGTTTTAGTCCATGGTAGTTGTGGCGGGTTTAATTGGTTGATAATTTTGTTCTTCCCATGAGGTTGTAACTCCTTTCAGCTCCTTCAGTCTTTTCTTTAGCACCTTGATTAGCTGCAAACATGTTCAGCTGCCATCTGTATGACTCTGGTAGAGCCTCGAGGAGGCATCTTTAATCTGGTTCCTGCCAGAAAGTACTTCTTGACATCAGAAATAGTGCTTGAGTTTGATGACTGCTTATGGAGTGGATCCCAGGATGAGGCAGCCTCTGAATGATCTTTTCTTTAATCCCTGCTCCTCTATTTGACCTTGTATTTCCTCCTGTGATTGTTTTGTTCTCCCTTCTAAGAAGGACTGACGCATCCAAATTTTGGCCTTCGTTCTTTAGGGCTTCATATTTTCTGTGAATTGTTTCATGGGTATTTAGAGCTTTTGAGGCTAGTATCTGCTTATCAGTGAGTGCATACCATGTGTGTTCTTTTGTGACTGGGTTACCTCACTCATGATGATATTCTCTAGCTCCATCCATCTGCCTATTAAGTTCATGAAGTCATTGTTTCTAATAGCTGAGTGGTACTCCATTGTGTAAATGGACCACACTTTCTGTATCTATTCCTCTGCTTAAGGACATCTGGGTTCTTTCAAACTTCTGGCTATCACAAGTCCTACACCCTTCAGAAAGCTGAAGATCAACAAAATAAACAACAGCAATTTCCTGCAGGGACTGGGGAGAAAAGGAAGCCTTTTTGTACTGTGTAGATAGTCCTGAAACTGTTTGTATTTTAATGTTAATTCCACTTTCCCCAAGAAGGACTGGCTAGTCCTGTGACCTCAACTGAAATTTCCCATTTTAATTAGCAAAACAAAGGAAAGCCAGTGACTGGGAAGGGCAAGGGAAGTAGAAGGTCTAGGAGGTCAGAGGACTAGAGGTCAGAGGTCAGAGGTCAGAGGGGCAGAGGAGGTGAGAGGACGCAGGTGAGAGGTGTAAGCAACTTGGAGGTTCCCAGGTGGACCCAGGTGATAATAATTGGTGTTAAATAGCTATGAACATTAAGGATTTCATAGGTCAAGCATCTTGTATGAATGGCAGTTTGTATCTTTGTCTATTTGATGTAATCTTGTTGAGTAGAGGGTTTGTGGATTGAGAGTTGAACATTTAAACCTGTATGTAAAGCTATCAGGCTGTAGAGTCGTGTTTGTGTGGGATTTGGGGTACAGAAATACCCCAGGACAGAGGCAGAGAACAGGTAGTGGGAAACCACCAAGGGAAGGAAGTTGAATGGATGAGTTGAGCCATGGTGGAGCATGTGAATCCGAACTAAAACCGGGCTTGAGGAGTGAGACTTCAGGGCCGGTAAAGAGATAAACCAACTTTTATTTTTTAATATTTACTGCAACAGCACAGTGCATAGGATTTCCAGCCCCCATGGCAGTTAGTGTAGAGAATGTCCAAAAACCTAAAACCAAATCTCTCATATTTCCAGGCTGTAACCACTCCTTGGCATATTCCCAATGAACTCGACATCCTACTGGGTAGAAACTTGTTTAACCATGTTCAATGCTTCCCCATTCTTTAACCCTAGGCAATGGAAACCAGGTAAATGGTCTTCAACTGACAAATGTATAGTACCATGGTATGCATACACTATTCATGGTGATTCACCTGCAAATACAAGAGAAATCGTGAACTTTATGGGTAAATGAATAGAAAACAACAAAGAACATATTGTGTGAGGTAAACCTGACCCAGGAAGACAAACATCACATGTCTCTCTCATCTGATGCCCCTGCCTCCAAATCTTCATATGTAAGCACATATTCAAGTAATGATTGGTCACATTTTTGGTTTTGATTAGTTTGGTTTTCTACCTTATCTGTCTGGACAGGTAAAAATCAGAATGTCAACTAGGCTTTGTTCTTATGCCAATGAGTTCCCCCCCCCCAACTAAATAAATAAAATATAAATATAATATAATGTAAATAAAATATATTCAATTAAAATTTATTTTAGTTCAATATAGTTCTGTTGCTTAGGTTAATGATTTATTTTTATAAAGAATTATTTATTTTTACTTTATGCATATAAGGGTCTGCCTGAATATATATATGTGTGTGCTCTACATGAGTGCCTGGTGACTCTGGTAGCCAGATGAGACCATTATATCCCCTAGCACTGGAATTACAGATGGCTAAAAAATAGCATGGCTGTGCCTGAAACAAGTCCTCACTTCCTCACAAAAGCTTCAAGTGCTCTTAACCACTGGGGCATCTCTCTAGCCCTAATAATGAATTCCTGCAAAAGCTTGTAAACTAATCCAAGCTTAATCATCTAAATTTAGCAAGTAAAAATAGTTCAGTGTTACTGAAAGCTGCTCTAATTCTGTTTATTAACTTGACTATATATATTCTTGGTCTCTGTCTCTCTGTGTCCCTCTGTCTCTGTCTCTGTCTCTCACACACACAAACACACATACACACACACACACACACACACACACACACACACACACACACACACACGAGAGAGAGAGAGAGAGAGAGAGAGAGAGAGAGAGAGAGAGAGAGTTATATACACACCAAATAAAATATACCATTCTTTCTTTCTTACCCTCCAAACTTCTGAACCTGGAGAAGAAGAACAAGGGTTAAGAACAGGATTGGAATGGGCTGCTTGGTCCTATTTCTAGAGTTGTTCGCCCCATATAAGCCATATTAAAGTTTGTAAATTGTCTAAGTTAGCTGTTCAGCTGCCGTATTCTAAAGTAAAGGAAACAATATGTAAGTGGGTCAGTTCTAAAATTAATTTAGCCTAACTTTTCCTGAAAACACTAAAAATATTACTATCATGAGAGCCAAAATATCACCACCAAGCACACAGAAACAAACCCAAGAGAATACTTCGCCAGCATGCTCTGTTTCTGCTTATCACACAAGGTAGGTTCAGCTTTGGCTGTTAGGCAAATGAAAGTAGGCTAAATAAACTGAGTATAGTTAAATATTATCAGAAGTAACCTTTAGAGGGAGTTAATTGTTTATCAGACACTCATTTAATCTTTTAACATTTCAAAAGGGTGACATTGTTATTGCATTGCCATACAGACATAAAAACTAGGTTTGTTTCACCTGGTGAAACTGGGCTTTAAACCACTGTATCAAACTATGTATCTTCAATTACATATATTGTATTATACTGTATAATTATATTACTTTCTTTAGTAACTAGTCATTATTTGTTAAATATCTAGTCTGAGTCAATCACCATGTTAAAAAGAATAGATTAGATTCTCATCTTTGTATAGATAATATAGTTATATACAAGTAAATTGTATAGTCCCAAAGTTCAAAGTTCATATGTTAAAACCCTACTTAATATGTGTACATTTGGAGACAAGAACTCTGAGGAAACAATCAAGATTAAATAATGTTCCAGTACAATAGGCTCTGTGTATAGTTAAGGATTGTCTTAGTTAGGGTTTCCTTTGCTATGAAGAGATACCATGACATGCAAATCATATGAAAAAACCCATTTAATTGGGGCTGGCTTACAGCTTCAGAGGTACAGTCCATTATCCCTATGGCAGAGAGCATGGCAGCCTGCAGGCAGACATTGTGCTGGAGGAGCCAAGAGTTCTACATCTTGATCTGAAGCCAGCTAAAGGGCAACCTCTTCCAAAGTAAGCCAAGAGGAGAGAAAGTCTCTTCTGCACTGGGTGGATCCTGAGTAGAGATCTTAAAGTACACCTCCAGAGTGTAACAGTTCTCCCAACAATGTCACACCTCCTAACAGTGCCACTTTCCATGGGACAAGCCTATTCAAACAACCACTAGGATGATAGCCCAGATATGTACACCTATAAAGAGAGAATCATATGAAGACATAATAGCAATGACCTTCAGCGTGACAAGTAATAAATTTTCAACTGTCACCAACCTAGCCAGCCCCTGAGTCTTGGTCCTCAGCATGGAATAAGATGAGAACATAACATAAGCCAACCACCGAAGAAACTGTGCCATGTTGCCTGACTGACTTAGAAGTGTAGTTCAGAGATAAATAAATACCCCACTTCTTTCAAAATAATGAGAGGAACCGATAGATAAAGTGAGGACAGCCATTTATTTCTGTCTATACTTCTGTCTCAACAACATGCCTTCTCCAATAATCTCTGTCTGGTGTTTAGTAGAGAAGGGAGCGTAGTCTACTCTAAAAATATACGACAACAGAAATGACTGACAACATCCGGAAATTATAGAAATATTGTCTCTAGGGTTTCTCATACTTTTATACAATTCCTTCCTCACAGATACCTCTCAGTTGGGCATCTGAGAGAAAATGTTGCTGAGCAGTAAGTTCCCAAATGTAGTTTATCTGTGTGTCCTAGTGATACTGTAGAATTGTGGACTTTTGTGTGTTATACAGTCCCCAACAATTTGGTCTACGCCAGAACGTGATGAAATGCTGGCTTGTCTTCTACAATGTGCCAGTGTTTCACCTGAACACGTTCAGGCTCACTTGTGCCCAGCTTGTTGCTATAAACACTAACCAACCTAGGTGGTCCACCACTGAAACACATCGCTTCCTCCTGTTGGCCACTGGCCAGTAAGACTCACTACTCTGGGGCCTGTAATATACAGGAAAGGGTAAGAGTGAGGTAGGAAAATAAAATGTCAGGTTACGCCTTTGAAATTATTGTGGTAGTCAAGGACTAGCCACTATAATGCAAGAATGGGAAAGAGATGGCCCTATTTGAGCAGAGCTCTGAGAGACGAAAAAATGGCATTGCCTCTCGCTGTCTCTGGTGATGTCATTTCTCAGGGGAAAGAAGCACCATATCCATGCCTTTCCAGTCTCTCTCTTTTCCCCCTAGGACTCTAGGACTAGAAACAACAGTCTTCTCTCACATTCTTTTCCTGTCTAGAACTTTTATATAAAACTCTGTTAACTAGACTCCAGGTCTATGTTAATAATCACCAAAATGAAGTCTGCAAAGTA
This sequence comes from Micromys minutus, assembly GCF_963924665.1. Classification (NCBI taxonomy): domain Eukaryota; kingdom Metazoa; phylum Chordata; class Mammalia; order Rodentia; family Muridae; genus Micromys; species Micromys minutus. The sequence continues at coordinate 38,985,310 of NC_137958.1, forward strand.
GGGTTTGCAGTCACTGAAGCCAGACTATTTGCCTTCCTGCAAATTCTCTTTCAGAATGCTAATTATCACTGGTCATTTATTTTCATTCATTTTGGAAGAAGTCCCAATATACACTGAAACACGAGATCTCTCTAATAGGATATGGTTTAGAAAGGCGAATGTGAATTCCACATTAGCCCTGTGTGACATACAGCTCCTTCAGCTTGCTGAATAGACAGGCTGAATGATTAATTCCCACTCTGTAAGGAAGGGAACATTCAAGCTCAATCTATGAAAAATAACGGGATATTTTTATAAAAATGTTTCTAGAAGTGGTTCAATTTTAAAGTATGTGACCAGTGGCTCCTTTCTAAACTAGGCACACATATTTTTTTTTCTTATCACCAGGGTATAAACATCCCCAGTAACAAGAGAGCTTGACAACTATTAATCATACCCAATAAGTGCAAGACATCAAACTCTTCCATCAGCTCCTAAGCACTGTGTGTAAACATGAAGACATATTTGCCTCTACCAAGCAATTCCACATACATGCAATCGAAAATGTTTATCTTGCAGTAGGACATGTGTGGCTTGGAAGGAAACAAAAGCCGAAATTGGCAAGATTTCTAAAATTAATATTCTAAATTCTGAAAGTCAGTCTTTTTATAGGAAACTGAATTAATTTCTGCAGTAGTGGCTCTTTCAACCTGCTGTAAAGCTGTCTTTCTTGTACACCGTGAAAGAACGATCACATAAGATTATGTCCAGGTGGATGCAAAGAAAAGTGTGTACATGGAAACACTCTAGCAAAAATATTCAACACATAAGCGGATAGAGAGGCTGATGGTCTGTTAAATTGTTCTTATAGAGGATCAGACTTTCATCCCTAGCCAAAAATGGTTCACATAATAGTTAATTTCAGTTCCAGAGTTTTGAGAGACTTCCTCTGGTCATTATAGGCACAAGGCATGTACTGGCAGCACACACATACATGTAGACAAAACATTCATATGTTACATATACATATAGAAATGTTTTATCACTTAAATTAAGTTTCTGAGATAACAAAGAATTTCAGTATCCTGTAATGGTTGTTAATTAAGAAAGTAGCTTATATTAAATTTTATGCCAATTTTAAAAAGCTCAAAAAACTACAATTCCAAAAGTATTTCTTTATAATCATTCTATATTATTTTTTTAATTTTAGTTTTAATTTTAGTTTTGTTAATCATTCCACTTGTTTACATCTAAATGATATCCTACCTTCTGGTTACCCCCTCTAACAATCCCCCATTCCATAATATCCCACTACCCAGTTACCCTTCTACCAGCCCCCTACCCCATATCTGCCATTCCCCCTACCCTTTCCCTGTATGAGAGTGCTCCTGCAACCACCCACACTCTTCTGCCCCACCTCTCCAGCATCCCCCTACTCTGGGGTATCAAGCCTCCCAAGGACCAAGGGACTCCCCTCCCTTTGCTGTCAGACAAGGCCATTCTCTGCTACATATGTATCTGGGGCCATGGATCCCTCCAGATACACTCCTTGGTTGGTGGTCTAGACTCTGGGAGAACTGAGTGGTCATGCCAGCCTATGTTGTTCTTCGAATGGGGTTGTAACCTCCTTCCTCTTCCACAGTCCTTCCACTAGCTCCTCGACCAGCTTCCCTGAACTCAGTATGATGGTTGGCACTAAGTATCCATATCTGCATTGGCCAGTTGCTGGCCAGACTTTCTTAGGACCAACTGCACTAGGTTCCTGTCAGCAAGTGCCTCTTGACTACTGCAAAAGTGTTGGGTTTGGTGTCTGCAGACATAAATCACCAGGTGGGGCAGTCCCTGGTTGGCTCTTCGCTCAGTCTTTGCTCCATTTTTTTTGTCCCTGTTCTTCCTTTGGACAGGAAGATTTCTGGGTTAAAACCTTTGATATGGGTGGGTGTCCCATCCTTGACCAGGGGCCATGCCTATCTAATAGAGGAGGTCTCTACAGGATCTGTCTACCCCTTCTCTGCAAATTTCAGCTAAAGTCATCCCATTAGGTCCTGGGGGCCTCACGTTTCCCTAGTGTCTGAGATCTCCAGTGGCTATACTTTTATTCTATTTCCTGACCCTCCATTCCTCTCCCACATTTCCTCCAGGTCCTGATCCTGCCACACTTATTTCATTCTCCTACTTTTCCCCTCCACGGTCCCCCTTTCCTTCGACTTCTCCACATTATCCTATTCTCCCTTCAATGCAGGACTGAAGCATCCACACCCCAGTGTTCCTTTACATATGTGTGGGCTTTTGGGCTAATATCAACTTATTAGTGAGTACATACCATGTGTGAACTCACTAATATTATCACAGGACAATATTTTCTAGTTCCTTCTATTTTCCTAAGAATTTCATGAAGTCATTTTTTTTAACTGCTGCATAGTGCTTCATTGTGTATATGTACCATATTTTCTTTATCCATTCTTCTGTTGAGGGACCAGCTTACAAGGCCAACAACAGTGCAGAAGTGCTCCTCTTTCTCCATATCCTCACCAGCATCTACTGTCACCTGAGTTTTTGATCATAGCCATTCTGACTGGTGTGAGGAAGAGTCTCAGGGCTGTTTTGATTTGCATTTCCCTGATGTCTAAGGATTTTTAACCCATATTTAAGTGCTTCTATGATATTAAAGATTCTTTTGTTGAGAATTATCAATTTAGCTCTGTATCCACTTTTTAATAGTGTTTGATTTTCTGGTGACTACCTTCTTGAGTGCTCTGCATATTTTGGATACTAGCCCTCTATCAGATGTAGGGTTGGTAAATATATTTTTTCATTCTGCTGGTGCTCTTTTGTCCTATTGGCAGTGTCCTTTGCCTTACAGAAGCTTTGCAATTTTATGAGGCCCCATTTGTCAACTCTTGCTCTGAAAGCATAAGCAATTGGTGTTCTATTCAGTAAGATTTCCCTTCTGCCCAACTATTCTAGGCTCTTCTATTTCTCTTCTATTAGATTTACCATATATGCTTTTATGAGAATATACTTGATCCACTTGAACTTGAGCTTTGTATATAGATTTTAAAAAGTTTTCTTCATTGTTTCTTTCTGTTGTTTTTTTTAAAGAGCTTAGAATACCCCCAAAAAATCTATCAAACTTATGAAACTCAAAATGCAGTGATACCAGAATGCAGATGCCTCAGTCCTTCTTAGAAGGGAGAACAAAACGGGAGAAAATATAAGGTCTAATAGAGGAGCAGGGATTGAAGAAAAGATCTACAGAGACTGCCTCACCTGGAGATCCACCCCATATGCAGCTACCAAACCCGAGTACTATTGCTGATGCCATGAAGTGTTTACTGGCAGGAACCAGATATGAATGTCTCCTCAGAGGCTGTCCCAGAGTCATATAGATACAGATGAGGATCTTTGCAACTAAACATAAGACTAAACACGGGTACCACAATGAAATATCTAGAGAAAGAAATAAAAGAGCTAAAAGGTTTGCACTCTCATGGGAAGAACAGCATCATCAAACATCCAAGGCACCAAGGTAGAGAGGGTGATTGGGAGAAGGAAGCAAGTTGAGGGGGGTGGGGGGGGGAGAATATAACATTTGAAATGTAAACACAGAGAATATCTAATAAAATTGAAAAAAAAGAGAAAAAATGTATCAATTTTCATTCTTCTACACACAGACCTGCAGTTGAACCAGCACTATTTGTTGAAAATACTTTTTTTTTTCACTGGATGGTTTTAGCACCTTTGTCAATGATCAAGTAACCATAGGTGTGTGGAGTCATTTCTGGGTCTTTAATTCTATTCTATTGATCTACATTGACCTGCCTGCCTCTGTACCAACACCATGCTGGGTTTTTGTTCTTGTTGTTGTTTTTAATCACAATTTTTCTATACTATAGCTTGAGGTCAGACATGGTGATTTCCACAGAAGTTCTTTTATTGTTGAGAATAGTTTCTGCTATCCTAGGTGTTTTTGTTATTCCAAATGAACTTGAGAATTGCCCTTTCTAACTCTATGAAGAATCGAGTTGAAATTTTCATGGAGATTACATTGAATCTGTAGATTGCTTTAGGTAAGATTTTTACTATGTTAATTTTTACATTTTTACTATGTCAATTCTTCCAATTCATGAGCATGGGAGATCTTTCCACCTTCTGAGATCTTGTTCAGTTTCCTTCTTCAGGAACTTGAAGTTCGTGTCATACAGATCCTTCACTTGCTTGGTTAGGGTCACAATAAGGTATTTTATATTCCTTGTGACTATTTTGAAGGGTTTCGATTCTCTAATTCCTTTATTAGCTGTTATTCTTTGAGTAGAGAAGGGCTACTGATTTGTTTGAGTTAATTTTATACCCAGCTGAAGTTGTTTATCAACTGTAGGAGTTCTCTGGTGAAATTGTTGGGGTCATTTAAGTATACTATCATACCTGCAAATAGTGATATTTTCACTTCTTCCTTTCCAATTTGTGTCCCACTGACTTATTTTTGCTGTCTGATTGTTCTGGCTAGTACTTCCAGTAATATATTGAATAGGAAGTGAGAGAGTGGGCAGCCTTGTCTAGTCCCTGATTTTAGTGGGATTGTTTCAAGTTTCCGACAGTTTAGCTTGATGTTGGCTACTGGTTTGCTGTATATTGCTTTTATTATGTTTAAATATGGACCTTGGATTCCTGACCTTTCCAAGACTTTTAACATAAAGGGGTGTTGAATTTTGTCAAATGCTTTCTTAGCATAGAGATGATGTTTTTGGTTTGTTTTTTTTTTTTTTTTTTTTTTTTTTTGAGTTAGTTTATATAGTGGATTAAGTCGGTGGATTTCCATACATTGAACCACCCTTGCATCCCTGAAATGAAGCCTGCTTGATTATGGTGAATGATCTTTTTGATGTGTTCTTGGATTCCATTTGCAAGAATTTTATTAAGTATTTTTGCATCAATGTTCATGAGAGAAATTGGTCTAAAATTCTCTTTCTTTGTAGTGTCTTTTTAAGGTTTAGTTATCAGTGTAACTGTGGCTTCATAGAATGAATTGGGTAGTATTCCTTTTGTTTCTATTTTATGGGAGAGTATTGGTATTAGATCTTCTTTGAAGGTCTGGTTGAATTCTGCACTAAAACTATCTGGCCATTGCCTTTTTTTTTTTTTTTTTGGTTGGGAGACTTCTAATGAGTGCTTTTATTTTCTTGGAGGTTATGAGACTGTTTAATTGGATATCTGGAGAACAAGACTAAAGCCCTGAGGGTCAACAAAAAGAATGGAAACAGGCAACCTTGGGAGGTAGGAGGTTGGAGGGAAGATCTAGATTATTCCAAAATTCTGGAAGGCAAATGAATATCAAGACTCAAAGGGAGGGACTTTTGATGAAATGTCCTACAATGGGGAAAGGGAACTTGTAAAGTCTGCCTCCAGTAGAAAGACAGAGCATCAAGTGGAGGTATGGAGTTACCATCAAACAGTCAAAAACTCTGACCCAGAATTGTTTCTGTCTGAAAGAATGTCAGTGACAAAAATGAAAAAGCCTGAGGAAAAGTAGATCTAGTGACAAGGCCCAAAGGGGGATCCAGTTCAACCCACCACCTGATACTATTACTGATGCTATGTGTGCCTTCAAACAGGGGCCTATCTTGACTGCCCTCTGAAAGGCTCAAAGGGCAACTGATTCAGATGCAGATATTTGCAATCAATCAATGGACAGAAGCTGGGGTCCTCTGTGGTTGAATTTTAGGGAAAAGATGGAGGAAGCTGAGTAGGAGGGCAAGCCTGTAAGAGGACCAATAGTCTCAATTAACTTGGACCCCTGAGATCTTTCAGACACAGAACCACTAACCAAGCAGAATACACCAACTAATATGAGACCCTTAACACATATACAGAAGAGGACATCTGAGTCTGGATTCAGTCAGAGAAGATACACCTAACCCTCAAGAGACTTGAGGTCCTAGAGAACGGAGAGATCTGATGGTGAGCAGGTTAAGGGTGGACACACTCTCTTGGAGGCAGGAAAAAGAGGTATGGGATATGGAACAATCAGAGGGTGAACGAGGAGGGGGATAAAGTCTGGACTGTAAAAATTGATTAATTAATTAATATTAAGTTGTATCCATCAATTTAAAAAAGCAAACAAACATATCCCACTCATTAGCTCATTATTCTCCTGCTCTGCCCCCAATTGTCTCCTCCCACAATTTTCCCCATTGCTCCCCTTCTCCTTTTAGAGGTTGGGAGGCACCCTGAGCATCCCCTAACCCTGGCACATCAAGTCTCTGAAGGACTAGGTGCATCCTCTCTCACTGAGGCAAGACAAGGCAGTCCAGCTAGAAAAACATATCCCATGGACAGGCTACATTTTTTGTGCAGAGTGATAAATATGGATCTACTTGTATCCTTCAACATGTAGACATCCAGTTAGACTGGAAAGGGGTTTCTTCAGGAAGCCTTTGTTAGAAAATTATGCAAGTAACTAAAGTTTAGGGGGAAGTATTGAAAAAGGTAAAAGTTGTCACTGTTTAAAAGTTTCATATTCAAACATATGTCAATATGGAGACAGAATTCACCTAACACTGTTGAGATTAGCATCGTAGGAATACCGAAGCAACAATAGTAAAGGCATATAAGTTTTCTGGAGCAGAATGATATTGTGCTTACATTTAGAACATGAGAAATCTGGATCGCTGACAGATAACTGCATTCAACCTGAGTTTCAGCCTGAAATGGATGCTTTCGTATGGATATAAAACGTTCCCACTTGTTTCCTACTTTTAAATCTTGGTGTCCAGTTCAGATAACTATTTCAGAGGTTGTTAAACAAGCAGGAGGTGGACAGTGAATAAAAGAATTGGAAAATAAATGCTGAACCTGGCCCACTACCTATATTTCTCTGCTCCCTGGTTCCTAAAAATGTAAACAAGGAGGTCCTTGCTCCTGACCCCACAGCTGGGAGCTGCTCTATACTGGCCATGCCTTTCCCTTTCTGCAGACTACAACCTATCAATACATAACCCAAAACATGGTTGCTTCTTGCCAGAGACCTAGAGAGTCACCAAGGCTGACAAAGGAATCACTTTGTGGAGATAGGGAACCAAAAGCAGAATGATGAAGTAAGGGAGATGACCATGTCATCTGACAACAAAAATTGTTAAGGAAGCTATTTCAGGTCTTTATTTATTCTGAAATGTCTTTTTCTTTTATCCTTGTGAGCTTATCAGTGCCTTTGACTGCTTCCAGAACCTGAATTATCTTCTCCCAGTAGACTCTTTTCTTTGCTTCATGTAACGTATACCACAAGATAACCTTCCTGTCTGGAAATCACAAGAATACTTTATATGCCACGCTATGCTTTCTTGTTCTCTTAGGAGTACACCAGCAGTCTACCTCGCATGCGCCTTACTTATCATTGCTGCTGCCGATCTTTCCCATTGGAATTTACTCTCTATGAGGACAGACGGGTTCATTTGTTTTAATACCATCCGACATCTGTGTCCAAGGACAGTGCTTAGTGCATCTTCTGGACTTAATTCTGGGTGATTCAATGATTCAGTGACTCACTGCACCTTGTTCCTTAAAGGGATAGTTCTTTCATGGGAGAAAGTTATGATCACAAGCCATAACTAGAAATTACCATCCAGAAATCTTTCCTTACATTATTCTTAATTTAATTTCCTGCTACATTGAAAATTTTTTTCTCTTGTACAATGGTTTTTTTATAGACTTTTCTAGATGGCTAGAAATTATTCTCAAACAAACAACTGAATATGTCAGTGTGGACATTTCAATGTTAATTTAACTGTTGCCGAGACACTATTTTCCACTGTAGGATTCTTCACTGAATCATCTCAAAGAATAAATAATATAGAAAAAAAATCAGAAAGCAAGGCAGCACTTTGGAAGAAAACTGAGGTCAAGAGAAAACTTAATCATATATTATGGAAGCTGTTTTGCCTTCTATGTCAACCTATGATCGTTGTAATAATAATAAAGATGAGTAAATTTCATATCAGCTCTACAGAAAATAATTATTAGCATAGTTGTGAAGTTCACCCAAGAAATTTTTACTTAACTATGTATAAACCAGTTGCCACTTGTTAGGCCACATGGGGAAAAATAACTAGTTGTTATCCATCTTGTAAAGTTTTAGTAAAAGGCAACAGAAAATGGTGTTAAGCACAAGCTGCAAAGAGAAGAAAATCATTCTGCTTTATTCCAATGTTCCTTGTTTCACCTTGCTATTCCTTGCTCGTCATTCACTAATTAAATGTCAGTATCCAACAGCTAGGTGGGTAAAGTATTACTTGACACAACCTAAAATAGAATCTAAGTACAAACAACTGAACTTGAACATTGAATGTTTGTGCTCTTAGCTCTCACCACGTCCAGTCACTAGCCCTTTCCCTCCCCTTTACCAAACACTAACATTGCGCACACCATTTTTTACCATCTTATGTCCCATGTGAATATTCACCATGCTTTCCCTGAACTTGTTTCACACTAATGGCCCTGGGTTCACATGTCCTCCTGTGCATTCTCACGTTTCACACTAGATTTGTTTTTTTGACTTGTTTTAATTCTGGGAATGTATGCATGGTAAATAAATTAGAACTGGCCAACAGTGTGAAATGTCCCCCTGTACATGAATAAGCCATTGACGAAGATATTGTGAGATGTGACTGCTGTTAGTGAAGGCCAGAAATGATCAGAATGCACTAGTGGTGAATCTACAGTTACTCACCATGGTAATAAATGGATTATTTGTGTCAGCAATAAAACCATCTTCAGAGTAAGATATTTCATGGTATTAACATTCTTCTATTATTTATTCAGCCATTATTCATTCAATAGCATGAAGACCACAAACAACATTTTGAAAACAAATATAGGTATCTTTCCAGGACAAACTATTATTTAAAAAAAAGTATAACTAAAGGACATCATTATACAATATTCCCCATATTGTAGTAAACTAAGTTATATGGAATCCAGATGATCTGACTGGGTTTGTGAACGCAGAGGGTAACACTCAGTACCCAAGTCCAGGTCACTATAAATCACAGCTAATGAAACTGCTGCTTTGCTACATCTATATCCAAATCTCTTTACTGCCAACCCCTATATTTGTAAAAAGAAAATAATTGTACTGTGAACTAGAAAGTGGATATTAATGTCCTCCCTTCTTTGACTAAAAACCTACCTGACATTTTACAGTAGTGTCAAGAGTACAATGCAGGTCATCTGCATTCCAACTAAATATACACTGTAGTGAATTCATCCTAATCAGGATGGTCCCTGGGTACATTAAATGCATAGATCTGTTATATTCAAATTTGCACAGCATATAAGTGCCTTGTGTGGTACAAGTCCCTCACTTTTCAGGGACAAAAAGTACCATTGTACACTTTCTGCCCTGAATCAGAGAAAAAGCAGTTACAGACTTCAGCCAAATTTTTTACTCTATGTTCCAAAGAAATCATATCAACTTATCAATATAGCCCTGAAGGTGATCCAAACATCTTAATAATTTTCCACCCAAATGTTGATAATTATTCAAACAATACTACACATACTCAAATGGGATCTGAAAGCCTGCAGTTGTTGAAAAGTGCAGTAATCAATATTATAACTCTTTTCCCATATATTTTTTTCAAAATGTATGTTATAGTGTGAGATACTGTAGGCTAGGACAGTATATGTTGTTGTTGTTTTTTTTTCTTTTAGTATTGGATAATTTATGTATTTGCATTTCAAAAGTTATCCCCTTTCCCAGTTGCCCCCTCTCCAATCTCCACTCCCAGTTATTCTGCGAGGATGCTGAGGATGCTCCTCCTCCAACACACCCACTCCTACCTCACGGCCTTGGCATTCCCTCACACTGGGGAATCTAGCTTTCACAGGACCAAGGGCTTACCTTCCTGGATGCCAGACAATACCATCTTCTGCTTCATATTCTGCTGGAACCGTGGGTCCCTCCATGATACTCTTTGGTTGGTGGTTTAGTCCCTGGGAGCTCTGGGGAGTCTGGTTGGTTGAAATTGTTGTTCTTCCTATGGGGTTCCAGACCCTTTCAGCTCCTTTAGTTCTTTCTCTAACTCCTCAGTTGGGGTTCCCTTGCTCAATCTGATGGTTGGCTGCAAACATTTTCATCTATATCACTAAGGCTCTGGCAGAGCCTCTCAGGCGACATCCATATCAGGCTCCTGACAGCAAGCACTCCTTGGCATCACCAGTAGTGACTGCGTTTGGTGGCTGCATATGGGATGGATCCCCAGGTGTGGCAGTCTCTGGATGGCCTTTCCTTCAGTCTCTGCGTCATTCTTTGTCCTTGTGTTTCCTCACTCAAGATACTATTTTGTAGTTCCACCCATTTGCTTAAGAATTTCAGCAAGTCATTGTTTTTAATAGCTGAGTAGTACACCACTGGGTATATGTACTACATTTTCTGTATCCATTGCTCTGTGGAAGGACATCTAGGTTCTTTCCAGCTTCCATCTATTATAAATAAGGCTGCTATGAACCTAGTAGAATATGTGTCCTATTTTATGTTGGATCATTTTTTGTGGATATGCCCAAGAGTGATATAGCTAGGTCTTCAGGTAATACAATGCCCAATTTTCTAAGAAACAGCCAGACTGATTTCCAGAGTGATTTTACCAGAAATCTCACCAACAGTGGAGGAGTGTTCCTCTTTCTCCACATTCTCGCTAGCATCTGCTTTCTCGGTTGATTGGATTTGGATTTCCCTGATGACTAAGGATGTTGAACATTTCTTTAGGTGTTTCTCAGCTATTCGAAATTTGTTGAGTGTTCTTTATTTATCTCTGTATCCCATTTCAATACCTACTAAAATTTAACTGTCTAAATTTCACCTGCATTTTTGTACATACATTATTACTATATACATATAATATACATATATTACTGTTAAATTTCAGAGTCTATCTTCTACCTTCCTTTTTGCTCGGTTTCTTCTGTTCATTTTGTCAATTTTGTTATGTTGGTTTTTATGTATCATATATTACATTTTACTATTTTTATAGGTTTCTGTCTAAAAAATGCTGATAATTAGCTTGAAGTTTTCTTGCATCTATCTGTGTTTTAATAGACCTTGATAGCTTTATTCACAATTTGATTTTGTTTGCTTACCTGGTTGTTTGTTTCTGACTGAGATGTTTTTGCATAACCATTATCCAGAATCTATCACTAAACACATTGTTGTTGGAAGTTATCTTTTTCTCTATTTTCTTCATAATCTTTGTGATCCATAAAGTCCTGCATCTTATTGTCAACTAAAAAGAAAGCTTCCTGGTGAGTACTTAATGTAATTACTGTCACATAATAAAAAGAAATGTGTTTTGCATTTATACAAACAGAAAATTTGTATTCTTTGTTAAACAAAGTGAAGAAGAGGAGGAAAAGGAGATGAAAATCAAGGTTAAATGTATAATATTAGCTTAACATTAGCCAATTCACATGGCATGTCTAACTCCTTTGAATATATGACACAGTCTATGTTTTACAACATCTATTCAGCTTCAAAACATCTCATTATATGAAAGGAAAGATCTGTGCCCATAAGCAGTTACATCGCCGTCTCTTCTCTCCTAAGCCTCAGTCAATTTCTAGTCTTTCTATCTGCAGAGATCTGTATGATGAGCATTGGTCATTAGAAAGTGATAAAATGTACTCTTCTCTTTGGCATCTTCTAGCCTACATACTGAACTTATGTTTTATACTTGTAGAATTGCTCCATACAGTCCATTCATGTCCCCTGTGCCCTCCATACTTTAAATATGGTATCTCTGTCTCATTTTCAAAACTTCAAGATATTTCTCCAATTATTTAATTCTGTTACTACCAATCTAGTATTGACATTTTTATGTATTTACTTACAATCATCAATTTTTATTTATAACAATAATGAATTGAAACACTTTGATAGTGTTCCCAGTTTCTAACTTTACACAATTGTGAGTAGGGTGTTTCTTCTCTATTTTTGTTTTGACTTTTAATTTTTTCCCTCTTTTCAGGCAGCAACTAAAAATGGGATAATAGGAATTATTAAATAAGATTCTTCACTTTCTAATAGCCTAAGCAGAATTCAACAGATCTTAATTTAAGGGAATAGACAAAAATCAGAAGTGCATAAACAGAGGCTCTTCCTGTCTTATTCTCTGATGTTTTAGTATTGAGTTTTTCAATAGAAGCTCCAAACCCTGGTACATTCCCTGATTCCCAGGGTAAAGCTACACTGATTTTGTCGCTATAAGAAGTGAAGTGTTAGACACAATCTACTACTTACTTGCAGATCAGCAGAAGCCAGAAAATAAGAGAGATCCAAAGGATTAGAACAAATTGCAACAATAATTTGAGGTTAACCATAACAATTCAGTCAGAAGCCAAGAGAAGCTAGATTGAATAGTTAGTTTGGAGAGAAGTTTGAACAAGAACAGCTGAGTTGAACCAACCACTGAGAGTTCAGAAAGAGCTAGAAATAGTGAATTTATTCAGTAGAAATTCTATGAGACAACAACTATTTTGGCAAGTAATTGTTACTTTGACATATCAGGAATAGAATGATATCTCTCTTATATTTATTTATTTATTCATTCATCCAAATTTTTACAGTCAATTTTCATTCATCCTTATGCTTACCCTCTAGCCTAAGCTTTCTCTTATCTTCCATCTGGAACTGACATTAATGTTGTATGCAAGTAACAACATGCAGTGCAATACAATTTAAAACATCTAAGTATACTTTATATATCAAAATGTAAAACATCTTTCAAGACTTAAAAAAAAGTAAGAAGAGGAAGAGTAGTTGAAAGTAAGGATAGAAGTTAACATAAAAATGTTATTCTTCTATTTAAAATTTACAGTCTAATCACAGAGATTAAACCCCGGAAGTTATTCTAACACATGGAAGGAAAAACATATCTATAGAGCACTACAAGATGCACAAATTAACGTGCTGATCTCTGAGCCAGTAGATGATAAGAGGCTAAGTAGAGAGACAGTCACCACAGTTGTTAATCACAGACTGTTTTATACAAAGCCGTAAATGGCAATAAACAGTGACACTCAATATATGCAGACTAATAAGAATGTTTTCTTAGCTAGAGTACACACAACAGCAATACAGTAAAACAAAATACAGAGCAAATGAAAATTTGGTTCAATGTTGTGAGATATGGCTGAAATGAATCCATGCTGCATAGTTGGTTACCAAAAAGGAAACCTTAAATGATTTGGTGATTGTATAAAATATAGTATGTCTAAAATTGTTGTAAACATTATGTTCTAATTTGCTCATTATCCTACACATACTTTTCAGAGATAGAAAAAGACAGAACGAAGTGGCTCCACACCTGAAAAGCTTTCACAATAATGTCCCTCCCTTTAATGATTTTGGGGGCTTGCAAGGCAGTGTCACAAAGACTTTGAATTAGAAAAAAAAATCGGATATTATTTAGATTAAGAAAATAAAATGCATTAAATTTATACTAATAATCATTGTTTATAAAGTGTATAATATAGCAAAAAAAGTGTATTTAAAAATTTAAAGTTAAATGCAACAGTTGACAGCAAATTATAACAACTAGGAAACACAATCCAAGAGAAATTCAGGACATTGTATTTAAAAAGCAGGGAAGGTTTATGTGAGCAATGGTTTTGAAGTCAAAGGAGCAATTTTTATAATCGAACACTTGACTAAGATCCCGGAAACTGATTTTCCTACTTGCTTCTAACACTAAGTAGCCAACCCAGCTTGTCGTCTATTAAAGTTTATGAACCTTTTGCAATCATTTCCAATTCCATTTGCGGGGCCAATAAAGTGCGTGTAATGTAAGAGGATGTGTATTGTCTTCTGAGTTTAAAATTTAGAACTCAATCGACTCTAAAAAGTGTTCTGAATATTAAACAATGTCTTTACTAAATAAGCATTTTGTGTCCAAATTGTTCTCTCTGGTGTGATCCACATTGCCATTTTCACGTTCCTTTTATATCTACATGAGGATTAAATATATATTCAAATAAGGAAAAGTATAAATTTGACCTTTTCTTTATTGCTTTTGAATAGAAATTTTTCTTTATAACAGCCTTAATTTTTAAAATAAAAGCATATTGATCTAATATGGGGACCAGTGTCTATCAAAGAAATTAAGTCCTGTGGTAATAATGAAGGGAGCATTTTGGGGGTTATGAACCAGTCATAGTAATCCTATTGAGGAAAAACCAAAGATAAATGTTGATGCCGCATACATTCATTGCTGTGCAGAAACACTAAAAATGGCCAACTTTCTGAAATGTATGTTTTCGGAATATAGACTTGAATGTCACAATTCTTCACTTAGTTCCTTCTTGTCTTAGACTGTGACCTCAGAAAAACTTAATTAATTAAACTTCATGTTGGAAATTCGATGATCATCCAGTACATCAGTAAGAATAGCAATCTAAATTGATCCGGATGTTCATTATGATTAGATGAAGACATATCTGATGGACTGCAAGAAGAAGGTGAGGTAGCAAAGAAATCACTGATTCAAAATTCAGTAACTAATTTAAAACAGTGATGCAGGGCATGTTATGAAATGTTCAGTAAATATTGCAACGAGTCGTTGCAAGACTTTTGAAATAAAACACACTCTTGGTTTGAGTGAAATGACCCTCATACTCACAGAGTGGGGCACAATTAACAGGTGTGGCCTTCTTGGAATATGTAAGAAGAACAGTATCACTGGGTGTGGGCTATAAGATTTCAGATGGTCAAGGTAGGCTCAGATTCACTCTCTGTTCCTGCTGCCTGCTAAACCTGATATAGAATGCTCAGCTACCTCTTCAGTACCATATCTACCTGAAGTGTTTGTCATACAGATTTATCACTTGCTTGATAATGATTACACCAAGATATCTTACACTATTTGTGGCTACAGTGAAGGGTATTGTTTCCGTAATTTCTTTCTCAGTCTGTTTATCATTTATATAAAGGGAGACTACTGATTTGTTTGAGTTAATTTTATAACCTACCACTTTGCTGAAGTTATTTATCAGCTGTAGCAATTTTCTGGTAGAATTTTTGGGATTGCTTATATATACTATCATATCATATACAAGTAGTGATACTTTGATTACTCCTTTCCAATTTGTATCCCCTTGATATCCTTTTGTGGTATAATTGCTCTAGCAAGAACTTTGAATACTATATTAAATAGATGAGGAGACAGTAATAAACTTTGTCTGGTCCTGAATTGTAGAGGGATTGAATCTAGTTGTCTATTGATTTGATATATATTGCTTTTATATGTTTAGGTATGTGACATGAATTCCTGATTTCTCCAGGACTTTTAACATAAAGGGGTGCTTCTCCAGTATCTAATGAGATGGTTATGTGTTTCTTTTCCTCAAAATTGTTTATATAGTTCATTACATTGATGGGGTTTTATGCATTCAACAATCTCTGTCTTCCTGGGATAAAGCCTACTTTGTCAAGGTAAATAGTATTTTTGATGTGTTCTTGGATTTGCTTTTTATTGAGTAATTTTGCATTGAGATCCACAAACAAGACTGGTTATTCTTTGTTGGGTCTTTGTGTGGTTTAGGTATCATACCAATGAATCTAAATCTTTGTAGAAAGAATTAGGCAGTGTTCCTTCTGTTTCTATTTTGTGGAAAAGTTTGAAGAGGTCTGATAGAATTCTAAGACCATCTGGCACTGGTTCTGTTTTTTGTTTGTTTGTTTGTTTGTTCTCTGATTGGTAGGTTGTTGATGATCATGTCTATGTTCTTATTGCTTAGGGACTGTTAGGATAATTTGTTCGGTCCTAATTTAACTTAGTTCCCTGGTGTTTGTCTAGAAAATTACCCACTTTATCTATATTTTCTAATTTTGTAGAGTACAGGCTTTTTAGTAGGTTCTGAAGATTTGTTAATTTCTTCAGATTCTGTTGTTACATCTCCTTTTTCATTTCAATTTTGTTGATTTGGATACTGTTTCTGTGCCCTTTAGTTAGTTGGGCTAAAGCATGATCTAGCTTCTTGATTTTCTCAAAGAACAAGCTCTTGGTATTGTTCATTCTTTGAATCATTCTCTTTGTTTTTAACTGGTAGATTTCAGCCCTGACTTGACTATTTCTTAGGTGTGTTTTCTTCTCTCTGTTTTAGTTTTCAGGAATGCTGTTCAGGTGCTTGTATGGAATCTGTCGAATTCCTTGGCACTTAGTGCTATTAATTTTCCTCATAACTCAGCTTTCATTTTGTCCCATAAGTTTGAGTATGATGTGTATTTATTTCCATTTAATTATTTATCTATTTATTTATATTTATTATTTCTTCCCTGTTTGAGTTATCACTGAGCAAAGAGTTGTTCAGTTTCCATGAGTCTGTGGGCTCTTTGTTGTTTTTGTTGACGTTGAAATTTAGCCTTTATCAGTCAAGATATGAAAAAATGCATTAGATTATTCCAATATTTTTGTATTTGTTGAGGCCTGTTTTTATGTTTGATTATATGGTCAGTTTTGGAGAAGGTTCTATGAGGTGCTGAAAAATAGATATATTTTCTTGTTTTCAGGTTAAATACTTTGTAGATATCTATTAAGTCCTGCTGGTTTATAACTTCTGTTAGTTTTAGTGTGTCTCTGCTAAATTTCTGTTTCAATAACCTGTCCATTTGTGAGAGTTTGGTGTTGGAATCTCTCACTATTACTGTGTGAAGTACAATGTGTATTATAAGCCTTAGTAAAGTTTCTTTTATAAATGTGTGTGCCCTTACATTTGAGGCATAGATGTTCAGGATTGAGACTTTCTCTTGGTGGATTTATCTTTTGATGAATGTGAAGTGTCCTTCCCCATCTCATTTCACAACTTCAGCTTCTATATTGGGACCATTTACTTGGAAAAATTTTTCCAGCCATTTAATCTGAGACAGTGTCTGTCATTGTCATTGAGGTGTGTTTGTATGCAGCAAAATGCTGAATCCTGTTTACATATCTAGTTTGTTAGCCTGTGTCTTTTTTACTAGATAACTGAGTTCATTGAAGTTGAGAGATATTAAAGCCTGATAATTCTTAGTTTCTGTTTATTTCCTTGCTGAATGTGGTATTGTGTGTGTGTTATTTTTTACTTTTAGATTTATTGTAAATTGTTTAGTTTCTTGAGTTTTCTTGGGTTTGGTTACCATCCTTGCTGTGGGGAGCCGAATGCGGATGCCATTACAAGATGGCACTGGCTCCCTCGCGATTTGAGGTAGACAACTCCATATATAGTAATGCTCTTGTCAGCTAAGGTGCTGCACCCTGCTCATGCGCAGTACATAACCTATCTCCGGCCAATCCTGAGGCCTCTGGTGTCAGCGGACTGGTGACAACCAATCATGGCAAGCCCGTATGTGCTTCTCCCTATATAAGCGGACAGCTAGGGTAGTTCAGGCCTCTCGCTTCCTGCTCGCCCCTTCAACCAAGAGGCTCCCACAATAAAGCGTGATCTGAGAAGAATCCTCTGGTAGTGGTCGTCTTTCCTCGCTGGTTGAGGAGTGCGCCGCACCTTGCAGTGGAGATTTTATTCCAATATCCTCTATAAGGTTGGATTAGTATATACAACTTAGTTTTGTCATGGAATTTCTTGTTTTTTCCATCTATGATGATTGAGAGTTTTGCTAGGTATACTATACTGGGATGGCATTTGTATTTTCTTAGGGTCTTGGTGACATCTGTCTATTATCTTCTAGCTTTTAGTGTGGGTTGACAATCCTGGTATATTTTTATAATTCTGCCTTTGTATGTAACTTGGCCTTTTCCCCTTACAGCTTTTGTTGTTGTTGTTGTTATTGTTGTTGTTGTTCTGTGCATTTAGTGTTTTGATTATTTTGTGACAAGAAAATTTTCTTTTTTGTCCAATCTATTTGATGTTCTATAAGCTTCTTGTACATTTATATCTATCTTTCTTTAGGTTAGGGTAGTTTTCTATGATTTTGTTGAAAATGTTTTCTAGCCCTTTGAGCTGAGATTCTTCATCCTCTTCTATTACTACTATTCTTAGATTTGTTGGCTTCATTGTGTCTCAAATTTCCTGAATATTTTGGTGTGAGACCTGAATATTGTGCCACGAGTTCCACACAATTCTTTGACTGGGTAAAAGGCACCCTTTGCTACCTCCACCATTGAGTCTGGCCAATGTGCATGAAGTCAGACTTGGACACATGTGAGAAGCACTCAATGGGGTATAAGAACTTTACCCTGGACCCATGAGACCAACGCTCAGCAATACATGGACTCAGGCTTGAGCCCATAAGAACAGTGCTCTGCTGCTAATCCTAGCAGGACGCAACAGAAAGCTTCTGCTACTGGCTGTGAGGCCAAGCTAAACTGGGCCAGCAAGAGACTCTGGCACAGGATGCAAGAAACTTTGGGAGAGAAAATCTCTTCCCAATCAGAGGTGTTACCAGCTCTTTAGAGCAAAAGAACTCAAGCCAATGAATGATTTCTACCCGTGTATCACTTTACTTTCATGCCCAACCTCCATATAATTACAGTTTTTGAAATGATTTGAAGTCTGTCAACCAGCTTCCTATTGGCTTGGCTGAAGTTGTTGGGAAGATCTTGTCTACATATTTTGGAGTGGTCCTGCTTCTGCCTAGACCTTAAGTGCAGTCACCTTTACATGTAGGAAAGGGACATGGAGCATGGCCAATCTGGCTGGGGTCCATGTCACATCCTCCTGAGGAGGCAGGACTTGGGACATGGCCAATGCCATGCACTGCTTATGATAGCATGAAGAATCCTGATTTCTCAAGAGTTTGGGAAGCTCCTGCCATTTCCTTTGCTATTCCTGGGGCATTGACCAGTCTCAG
Source organism: Micromys minutus (assembly GCF_963924665.1). Lineage (NCBI taxonomy): Eukaryota > Metazoa > Chordata > Mammalia > Rodentia > Muridae > Micromys > Micromys minutus. The sequence continues at coordinate 39,004,118 of NC_137958.1, forward strand.
TAGCAAATCAGGGTTCCTAATTATGGCCTGAGTCTCTCTTCAACCCAGCAGGGAGGTGTGAGTCCCAGATTTTAGGTTAGAAGATTTTGCACTTTGTTCTTTCTTTGACTAATGTGTCAATATTTTCTATGGTATATACCTTCTATGCCTGGGCTTGCCTTGTTGGGAGAACTAGATTTTGATCATGCCAAATTACACTGAGTTCTCTCCTTTATGACTTATTATCTTGCCCTTGCCTCTAACCATCTGGTTCTATTTTGTGTCAACTGGCCTAAGTGTCTCTCACTGAACATAACCAGCTTGGAGACAGGCAGAACTCTGTGACCTGAATTAGTGATGGTCTTCTTGAAGGCAGGTAGTGTTGTTTCTGGTTAGTGTGTACCTCTTATGTCTCTGTTTAGAATAGGCCTCTACTGCCCCTTGTTACTGTGTACCTTTTGTATGCTTTGTTAGAATGGACATCCTGGGAGGGTCAAAGGCTATAGCATTTGGTTGGGTATCATGCCACTAGTATGGTAAGAAAGAAAGAAGGTAGAGGGTGAGGGTAGATCAGCTGTGCTGTGAGAATGTCCCATCTAGCCTGGGTATTTGGAGGAAATTCTTACCTGTGCTTTCAGTTACTGCAGACCTGGGAGGCTTAAAGGCTACAATGTTTGTGTGGGTATTGGCCAGGCTTCTGATCTGTCTCAGGTGGAGAAGTGGGCCAGAAGGAAGGTGGAGCTTGGATTGTGGGGCCTTTTAGCGTTTTACTGGGCTCTAAAGCCAGAGGGGCCTTTTAGGGTTTTACTGGGCTCTAAAGCCAGAGCCATATGGCCAGTGCTGGTGAGTTCTGCTGCTTGCTGGAGCGGGAATATGGCCCCTTTGTTCTATTACATTATCACTAGCTTTATATTTTGCAATTCCTTCACTGCTTGATCTTGACTGGTTTAGAAATTGCTCTTAGTTTGAACTCAGATTTCTGCATGCCTGTCTCACTTGGATAAAAGGTGTGGTTCACCAATCCTAGACTTTAGCTTTTCTTCACCTAAAACTTGTGTTCTGAACAGGCCTTTGAACTTAGAGATCTGCTTGGCTTTATCTCCTATGACAAAAGGTGTGTACCACCATGCCTGAATCTAAATTTAGCTGGGTAGAATCTTGCCCCAAAGTCACTACTCCTTTAACTCAGTTCAAGATCTTTGAACACAGGGTTCAGCTCCATTTTACTTCCCGATGCCACTTAAATACTCCAACCACACACACACACACACACACACACACATAGATTTTCAAATGGTTTACAAGTATCCTTAATGTTTGCCATTTCCTTTCCCTTCATCACCTCCTCTGGTTTATTCTTGTGTCTCCTTCCTCACTTCGATGCCACCAGCATTATTCTCTTTTCCCTCTTCATCATATCTGTGTTCTATTACTCGCTACTTCCATGTCTATCTTCAATTTTCTTTGATTTTATAGGTCCACCAGCTTAAACATACAAATTTGAAGCTAGTAGTCACATCTAAGAGAACATCCGCATGTTGTTCATGTCTCTATTTTATACACACACTCACGAACATGTACACACACACACACACACACACAGAGAGACACACATAGGTTTAATTGGGGCTATTATAGACAGAGGAATAATTATTCTCCACAAAACTATAGATTATCAAAGAAAGTTTACCGACATGGGACCATCCCTCTGATTATTACCTAGCATTCCAGAGACTTCTAAAATGACAAAGAACATTGTTGCTACCTTTCATTAACCACTAGAGATATATGATAAAAACCTTATTTCTGAAGATATTTTATACCTTGATCATAGAACATAGAGAAATCAGAATTTTTGCTAATCTGGTAAGAGAGAACATGTGCCAAGGACCCATGACAGGGTTTATTGGAGACTCTAGGGAAAACATATTCCTATTTTGGCAAAATGACATAATATCAAACTAATTTTTAGATGCTTATCCTTATAACTATACATTAGTGCAATACTTGCCTCTCATCAAAAGAGATGATTTTTATGTCAGGTAGTAATTAACAGATTTTAAACAACTGATCAATATTCAGAGAATAAGTGGCGATGGGGTGCTTAGCCCTAATTATGACATCAGTGTCACATTTTACTACTTTCTAAGGTATCGTAGATGAGAGAGAGGAGTTTGAGGACAGCCAGGGGAGAAAGAAGCAGAAAGAAGAAGAAAAAGGAGAAGGAGGGAGGAGGGAGAAAGGAAAGAAGATGAATAAGAGGAGAAGGAAGAAGAATAAAAGACACAGAAGATGGGGCAGCTTGATTGTACTCCTAAACATAGAATATCTGTGCATTTCAGTCATCATTCCACTATGGATACAGAAGGGGCTCACTAGACCCTAAACCTAACTAAAGTGGGATTGACTATTCATGGCTGCTGAGGGTTTGTCTTAGTGTGAGTCTGCCCATGCTTCTATGTTTCATGGTACACCCATTCACCCAGCGACACAATATCTTAGTGGGTTATTAAAGTTAAAAAAAAAAAAAGAGGAAAGAAGGAAAGAAGAGGAAGAAGAGGAAACAAAGTTTGTATGGTATGGAGAGGAGGGGTCTGGGAGGAAAAAGAAGGGTACATAAGAAGATTGCTTAAAATACATTGTATGTATGTGATTCCCAAAGACAAATTTTTAAAAATAAAAATAAAAATAAACTGAAGGAGACACAATCAATGTTTGACATAGAAAAGGGAGTTTCCATGTGACTACTATTGCATTTCTCAGCAGAAATCTTGCATGAAAGGAGAAGATGGTATGTTCAAAATTATGAAAAAAATATAAAAACACACCAACCAAAATACTATATATAGCTACTTTCCCTGAGAAATAAAAGACAGAGTAATTTCCAGAAAAGAATTCTGAATAAAATTATCACAACACCTAGTAAAAGAACTAAAAGAATTTCGCTTGCTAAAAAGTAAAGGATGTGAAATAATATGAGTCATAGAAAGTATAAAATCCATTTGCAAGAGCAGATAAGTAATTAAGTTCATTATATTCCCAAAATGTAGTAGTTTTCTATAAATCCTTGTAATTTTGTTAACCAACAAAGATGCTAAAATGTAGCTATAATAATTTCACAGTGTTTATAAAAAGTTTCATATTTAATATCAACTACACAGCAAAAGAATAAAAGAAATGAAAGTTAAAAAGAAGTATACACTACAAACTGACAAAACGTAATAAAGTTGAGCTAGTGACTAAACATGTCTCAAGAAAGGAAATTCCTGAAACATAAACCTCCACAAATCTGTTCTACCAAATATTGAAGTAATTAATGACAATGTTATTTCACCTGTGTTTCAAAAGATGCTGAAGGGGAGCCACTTCAAAACTCATTTATTAGGCTAGAGTTTCACTGATAATAAAACCACACAGATACTAAAGGCTGATAAAACAAAGTAGATTGTCCTGAAGCTGTTTGTATTTTAATGTTAATTCCACTTCCCCACAAGAAGGGCTGCCTAGTGACTGCAATTGAACCTTCCCATTTTAATTAGTAAAATAAAGGAAAGCCAGTGACTGGGTAGGGTGAGGGAAGTAGAGAGGGCTGAGAAGATGGAGGAGGTAGATGGGGCAACATGGAGCTTCCCGTGGACCAGCTAGACCCAGGTGATATTAATACTGGCATTAAATAGCTATGAGCATGAAGGCTTTTACAGGTCTAATATGTCATATAGAAGAGCAGTTTGTATCTTTGTCCATTTGATACAATCTTGTGTGGAGGGTTTGTGGATTGACAGTTGAATATATAAATCTGTGTGAAAAGCTATCAGGCTGTAGAGTTGTGTTTGTGTGGAATTTGGGGGTACAGAAACACCCTGGGACAGAAGCAGAGAAGAGGTAGTAGAAGATCGCCAGGGAAGGTAGTTGGGCAGACAAGTCGGGCCTTGTTCCTGCTCAGACTGGGCTCCAGAGGTGTGTGGGTGGGGCTGCATATCAGGGTCCAGCCGGAGGAGTGAGACCTCTGGGCCAATTGAGAGATAAACTGATTATCATTTTTTAATATTCATTGCAACAAAACAACAATAAAATGTTCGAAGTTATCAGTTATGTAAGTCTTCAGCAAAATACAGATGATCTCAATATTCAGTCAACTGCAGACAGAAAGTACTCAAGAAAATCTTTGTGCCTCGACTAAACAGGTGTAGATCTGCTTTGTTCATTATCTTTAAAATAGCAAAGTACATCAACCATTTACACTGCACGTGCAGGCAAGGGGGAGAAATCCTGAATAGATATTTGTCCCAAGAATACAAAACATTCAAGATCACCACTCACTGAGAAAACATAAGACTGAACTGCATGGAGATGTGTCTTGTGAACATTTTCATAATGATGAGACATAATGCCCAGGAAGATGTAAGGTAAGCCTGGATTATAAAGAAAGTACTCAGCCAGCAGGAATGCTGAAATTTGTGAGGGAAAAAAAAAACCAGCAATACTAGACCAGTGGAAAAAGCAATTTGTTGTTATTTTTCTTTTTTATTGGCTATTTTCTGTATTTACATTTCAAAAGTTATCCCCTTACCCTCCCTCCCACTCTCATCTCCCCTCCCCCTCCACTTGCTTCCATGAAGGTGCTCCCTCTCCCAACCACCCTCTCCCACCTCAGCATCTTGACATTCCCCTACACTTTGAGCAATTTGTTGTTATTATGAAATAAAAGTTGAGAAATATATGACAGTTCAAACAAGAGATTGAATAATGTATCTAATTTCAAAGTAATAAAAATTTTAAAATCCCAAAGACCCTATTGACGACAATATTTAGTAAGCAGAACTTATGAGAAATATTATCCCCTGTTTCTTCATGCTTTCAGCTTGCATGGATTCATATAATCAAAAAGTTCTGTTCTAGGAAAACCTTTGCTTGGCCCAGGTGATGTGACCTCGAGTACCCAAATTTAGTTAGAAATGTCAAAAATGCTCTGTCTGGTAATTACATAGTATGTCTGAATCAAACAATCCCTTTTAATAATTAGAATGATCATAGTAATTTGAAAGGTGAACACAGCAAGACTGATGTTAACACAACATTGTTGATATCAAAAATTGAAATTAATACTGGATCATTTCCATCATTAATCAGGAAATAAATCTATCTTGTAAGAGGATTTTCTGAGAGCAGCTAATAACTGACATCACACTTTCCTGAATCCATAAGCCAAATATAGATAGAAGAGTGACTGATATTAGAAGCCTGAAAGTGACAGCTCCCTCATGAATATCAGCAAACCATGTGACCTCCGCAGTATTAAGACTTGAAGGAAAATTATCTCATCATGAAAGAAGTCAGCAGTCAGCCTGATGCGTCCGCTGCAGTGAAAATGTACAGATATCTATGTAAAATTGATCCTCTGTCATTGTCTGCATGTTTAGAGAGTCACTACAAACAAAACACAATGAATTATCAATATGGTTCGTATACAATATACATCCTATACAAAAAAAAAAAATCAGTAAGGGAAATTAAATCTTAATTCCAATGTTACCAGGTTGTACCAAGTCATCCTTTATTTTAACAGCATCTATCATGTACTTCCTGACAGTGACATTCTTCTTCCTCCTGAGAGACTCAGACACATCGGAAAGGATTGAAATGGTGGAGAAGATAGGGCAGGATTTCCCTCTTTTGATATGCCAGATCATTAAATCAAAATTAATCCATTCACTATGAGTTTTAATCAATATACAACACTCCCAAACAGAAGAGATTTAAACCTTTCTGTCATGTCAAACAGTGTTCATGCCAAACATAGTTTCTTCTCGCAGATGTTAGAGCTGCCGCCGGGAAAATGAGAGGCAGGTTAGCCAAAGGTATTAAAATTTCAAACATATCTTCATTGACCTTATAGATACAGTACACAAGCTCATTAGTGCTCAACAATGCCTATGTACATGGATATAAAAAGCTTAATACATGCATAATAAAATAGTTCATTGTTGCAGTATTTTAATAACCAAATAAAATAACTAAATATTTATGGATTAATATTTTATCAGTTTATATAATACTATATTATATACATTCCAGCAAAATAAATAAGCTTACTGCTACACAGTTGGGCAAAATAACAGTCACATATAATATATGTATGTATGCATGTAGGTATATGTATACACAAAAATGTATAATGTGTTCTTGTTATTTTTTAATGAATACACATCTTCATTTATAGAAATTCAAGTTTTAATGCTAACTGTAGTTTGAACTTCTCATTCTAGTCAATGTGCCATTAAGATAAACTTGAGTCATAGAAAAGGCTTAAATTATATTACATTATACATAAAAGTAGTATTTCCTTTCCTAGGACTCATAGAAAGAGAAAGAGGGAGAGAGACATAGAGGGGAAGAGAGAAGCTTTAAGATTCAGGCTATTTCCTATCCTATACCTCTGCTCTATCCTCTGTTTCCACTAGGATGTCTCCAAACCCCCATCCCCTACCCCACCAGACCTGTAAACTCCCTGGGGCCTCTGGTCTCTTGAGGGTTAGGTGCGTCTACTCTGACTAAACTCAGTCCTTTGATGTATATTTGTTGTGGGGCCTCATATCAGCTGGTCTACACTGCCTGGTTGGTGGTCCAGTCTCTGAGAGATACTGGGGGGGGGGGGAATTCCAGGTTAATTGAGACTACTGGTCTTCCTACAGGGTTGCCCTACCCCTCAGCTTTTTCTAGCTTTTTGCTAATTCAACCACAGGGGTCAGCAGTTTCTATCCATTGGTTGGGTGCAAATATCTGCTTCTGGCCCTTTCAGCTGCTTGTTGCAGAGGGCAATCCTGTTAGGTACCGTCTTGTGAGCACTCCATAGCCTCAATAATAGTGTCAGGCCTTGGGGCCTCCCCTTGAGCTGGATCCCACTTTGGGCCTGTCACTGGACCTCCTTTTCCTGGGGCTCCTCTGCATGTTTGTTCTTCAGTTATTTCAGACAGGAACAATGATGGGTCAGACTTTTGACTGTGGGATGGCAACCTCATTCCTCACTTGATGCTGGAGGTGGGTTCTACAAGTTCCCCCTCCCCACTGTAGGCCATTTCATCCCTTGCAGTCCTGAGAGTCTCTTGCTTCCCAGGTCTTTGGTACATTCTGGAGGGCCCTCCTCACTTCCTACCGCCTGAGATTACTTGTTTTCATTTTTTTTTCTGCTGGCACCCAAGGCTTCAGTCCTGTTTCTTCCAGTACTTGATCACAGTCCCCCTTTCCTCTCACTGTCTCCTCTACCACTCAGAGCCCTCCTTCCCTCCCCCCTTGTGGGTGCTTTCTTTTCCCTCCCATGTGTGATAGGGGCATCCTTTTTGTTGACCATTTTGAGTTCTGTAGACTTTATCTTGGGTATTCTGAGCTGTTTGGATTTTGAGGTGGTTTTTTTTTTTTTTTTGGCTAATATTCACATAGTAGTGAGTACATATCATGCACGTTCTTTTGGGTTACTTCAATCAGGATGATATTTTCTAGTTTCATCAATTTTCCTGAAAAACTCAGGTTGTCCTCTAGTAAGTCCTAATAGCTAGCCCCTAAGAACACATGACAGAAAGTGACCCATGAGCTTCAATTAGAGTAAGTCACAATGATTATATGACTGTTTCAGATAAACAATCAGATGAATTTAGAATGGCACTACCAAGACAATCTACAAAAATACCATACAAGGACATAGAATTTTCTGGACACATTTCATGGAGAAGATGAAGTTTCTGAGGATAACATGTATTATTAAAATTTAAGAAGCTAATTTTGGACAGTCATGGATGTGCACATCTTTAATCCCAGCTCTTGAGAGGCAAACAAAAGGTATATCTGTATGAGTGTATTATTTAAACTTGAGAATATTGATCATCTTAAAAGCTATTATTTAAAATCAGTATCAAAGAAATAGCTGAAAAGATAACTTAATCAGTTAAGAACAGTTTGGGTAATTGCAGAAGACCTAAGTTCAATTCCCTGCATTTATATAGGAACTAACAACCAGCTGTAATTTCATTCTAGGGACTTGAAGTTCTCTTCAGACCTGTGTGGGCACTTGCTTTATTACACACATACACATGCAGGATAAACATGCATACAAAGGTAAAATAAATAATTCTATAACATTTGTCAATATAATCACATACTCTTGAACATTCCTGGGAATAAATTTCATTGTAATATCTATTTATAGACCATCTACCCATATCATCTAAATATCTATGTATCTATAATATGCCTATGTACCTATCATATATCTATGTATCTGTATATGTATGTAACTATCTATCCATTGATCTGTTTATCTACCTATCTACCTACCAGTCAAGTTGTCTAAGTAGATGTGGAGTTGGGAGGCAAAATACGTCCCTCATATATGCAAAGATGACATTGCATCACCGAACTCACCGTATCTTTTCAGCAATTTACATTGACTGAGACATGTCCTTCTCAGACAACTCATTGGTAGTTCAATCAAATTTTAATATCATGTTTCTTTTCTTACTAAGTATTCCTATTTGATATTGCTTGTTATCTTTCTTTCCTTAAGCAGTAGTGACAGCTTCAATGTTTTTTTATGTATAGGCACCCATAATTGAGTTTTCCCCAAGAGTGTGGAAAGTTTTGAAATTCTGTGAATTACCAATGAAAGTACTTCCCAAGATCAGGAAGGTGACATAACTTGTGTGATAAATGATAGACCCATTGAATAAAAGAGGACGTGAAAGCTAAGATATCTCTCATTTCATGATTTTACAACTGTGCTTCCCAGCTCCTTCAGGATCTATATAGACCTCATAAATCAATTTCTTTCTCAAAATGACCTTCTTCTTCTCATATAGCAAAAGACTTTTGACTTGTACAGTCCCAATTCCCAGGTCATTCTAAATATTACTGCTGGGAATAAGTCTTTGTCTCATGAATGCTGTTTTTAAATCAGAACCATTTTGACACATTCATAGCCAAAATACAATTCCCAGCTCCTCGTATGCTAAAAGACAACATTTTCAGCTGTTCAGAGGGGTTAACAAAATAGAGATAATGTGGGGGAAAGTGAACATAGAGTTCAGTTACATTATTTCATTCCTCTTGTCAAGGGAGAATGTCCAGCCAACACTTACATATTTTGTTATATAGTCTTATCACAATATAATTTTATGGGAATTTTATACCTTCACATCAATTAAAAAAATACCAGAGCCTTAGTCAGTTGACCAGAAGCAGTAACTGACTTAATAAAACCAATAAATTTTATTTTTTACTTATTAAGAAGATAACTGTATATCATATCCAGAGAAGGTAAATCATCTGTTGCTTCAATATATAAGATCCTAGAGATATGATGTATATTGAATTTTGAGGTCTCTAAATATCCCTCTTCAAGTACAAGGACAATTTATACATCAAAACTTACCCTCTTCTCAGTAAGCAACTCTTCTGCTTCTCCTGCTGCTGTCATTTGGGACCAAATCACACGAGCAACTACCCTAATGGCAACAGGAACTGGTACCTTCTCCTCTACCCTCCAAGACTATGCCCTTAGGACAGTATCATTTAGTTATGGTCACATTAGAATCACCTGGGGAAACTTTGTAAAAACATACAAACAATAACATCTCTTGAGGGAGGGGGTATGTTTGGTCTTCTAAGTGTGAATCTCTAGAAGTTAAAGCGTTTGTTTTGCTTTGTGTTTTTGCCACCGTAGAGCAACTATGAGGCTAGCCCATATTCGTCAAGGGTCTAAACAAACAGTCCAAAGAGATTGTTCTATATGTAGAATTATGAAGGAACAGCGGCTAGTCAAATTAGATCTCTAGACTCACCAATGTCAACGGTGAGTTGAGGGAAGTGGAAGGGCAGGAGAGGAATGGCCACGAAATCAGTGAGTTTAATACAAGGAACCATATTAACTATGTAACACAGTGCACTGAAGGGGTCCACCCAGTAGACAGAAGGGATGCTCCATCAAGCACAGGTCGACATATTTTTAAAAGGATGAATTAAAACTCAAGCACAGTATGCTCTAGTGTGTTCTGTCTTGTGAGCTCATGACTCACAAATCTGGGGTCAAGTAAGGAAATTAAGGTTTCTAATGTCTGTATAAAATTGGCAAAAGGAACATAAACCTATGTTTGTAGTGTCTGTTTCTTAATCAAGAGGACAAATAGATATTTAATCAAATAGATATTTGCATTCTTTATTTTTTAATCTTATTTTATAAATGAATGCTTTCAAACTCATGTTTTAATGAAAAACTGAAGTATATTAAGTAGAATATGATAGAAAAAAATAGAGGTGCTTGTAAGTGTAGAAGGCTTTCATTGACCTTCTTAAGGTTTCTATTGCTACTGTAAAATTTTGTCTCAGAGAATATTGGAGAGGAAAGGGTTTGTTTGGGTTGTATATCCCAGCTCACAGTCTACTGAAAGAGGCAGAAATTCAAGCAGAGGAGGAATATGATGCAGAAAACATGGAAGAATGTTGCTTATTGGCTTGCTCTTTATGGATTGCTCAGTTTGCTTACACATCTCAGGACAACCTGCAGGAAGGGGTTTGTTATACACACACACACATCTTGGCCTCATAAACATATCCAAAAGGGTGATTTTTAGAATAAAATATCAGCAGCAGAAGAATGTACACATGAGCTGAAGTAACATGACCTGCAAATAATAAATAGTTAATTACACTTATGGGGAAGTGCATGCGTGCCATTTAAACAAAAGCTTGAACTGGGAATGATCCAGGGCGCAGCTGTTCTACACAGAGATAAACAGGTGTGTGGAGAAAAGCAAGAGGATGGTTTTATTGGCTGTAAATGCTGTTGATTGATTATAATAAATTAAGATTCATGTGCTAAACATATTTATATTTATGTGAGATATATGTATATATATATACATACATGAAGAGTATACTGTTTTAAACTAAATTACATTCCTTTAAATGAAATTATTGCAGGAAATAGGAATGAGAAAAAAAATACAGATTTACCCTTAGATGAGTTTCCTAGACTTTGTTTGCTATTTATCACATGAGAGAAGGGAGGGGTGAGAAATACAGATTTATAATATTATATCTATATGTGCAGAGCCACTGTGAACAAGAGAGTAGATGAAAAACTTTTGATATTTGATTGTTGGACTGAAGTTTGCTGCCAGGGTATTAACTGTGGATTGGAAGTCTGTCATATGAATGAAAAGTCCCCAAACAGAACAAAGAAAGGGCAAGAGGAAGAGGAGCAAAGAGCACAAGGAGAAGAAAGCAGCCACAAAAGGAAATAAGCAAAGCCAGGAGATCTGAATTCTTCATTGAATTATAGCCCTTCCCTGTCTTTGGAGGTTATGAGAAAAATACACTGAACAGAGGTTGTTCCCTGTTCCTTGTAACCAGAGTTTAAACTAATATGATCATTAATTAAAATCATATAAATCACTAATTACAATGTCATGTCCAAAAGATACTCAAGGTAACAACACTGAAAACTGGGCCATGTAGTTGAGTCACACATGGGAAGAAGAGCTGTCTAAAAGCAGAACCTCTAAATGCCAGCATTGTTCTAAGGCAGAGTCAGAGAAACTTTGAACAAGGTATATGTATTAATCGAAGAGTCTAGACATAAGAATGGTGCAGTTCTAGAGAGGAGTGTTCGGAGTTGAAGGTACTAGGTATAAGAATGGCGCAGTTACAGATCCCTGTACGTTCAGTCTGCTTAAGTCTTGCTGCTGCAAAACTAGATTGTAATGTGTACAGTAACCAGTAGTTTCATAACAATAGGTTTAAAATCAAATGCATATTCAAAAGTGTGGCAGAAACTCAAGGAAGAGATTTGTTTATTTTGAACTATTCACATCGTTAAGCCTTGGTTTTATTTTAAAATATCCACAAATTACAGTTTTTTTCAAAACAGTATTAAAATAGATTTGAGTAGTTGAGTAAAACACTTAACTGCATATTTGTATTGTTTTTAGAATATAATGGAATCTGTAAACATTTATATTCCAACATTTTTAAAGACTGTATTGGTATACAAAAATATGCATATGAGGTGTTTTGAATACCACTATAATTATTGCATAAAATAAAAAAGCACTGTAGTTGCTGGGAATTGAACTCAGGACCTCTGGAAGAGTAGTCAGTGCTCATAACTGATGTGGCATCTCTACAGCCAGAATACATTTTTTTGCAGATTCCATCATGTACTAAAACCATATATCCTTGCATAGTTAAGTGTTCTGCTCAACTACTCTAATACATTTTAATTAAGTCATACTAATATGGCAAGTCATAAAGTGAAAATTGAAAAAAAATGAATAAAACAAAATCTTAACTTATCCAGAAAGCACACAAAATATTTATGTGGGTGCAAAAATTATTTAAGTGATATCCTTTTAGTATCTCTATAATTTCTACATCTTTGTGTGCACTTATCAAATATCCTACAGTGAACATATTATACTCATAATAGAAATGTAAAAGATTGTTTTAAAATTAGCCAAAATGCATGCATATTTAATAAAAGTATTATGTCTTGGTTTGATAAATGTATAATGACTTAATCAAGGATTGTAATAGGGTATATTATGTGTTTCTCATATTATACCTGAACCTTATGCTTGCTTCCTGATCGCTCACTTCAATTAGAAAATTAACAAGAATGCATTCGGGAACTAATGAGAGTAATGATGGGGTGTATGCTAGTTATATTAAAAAGAGCAGGGTTGATAAAAAACGTGTGGTAGGAAGGATAACAGGTGGAAGATTTGAGTCCAGGCCTTGCCTGTCACCCCAAAAACCCAAAGCTTATGGCAGGTTTCATAACTGTGCATTTGTGTGTATGGAGCTCAGTGAAGCACACCTGTGCACTTTCATGAACAACACAAGGCTACCATCTGCCATAACTATGCTCTTTCAAAATAATATGAGACTCAAGACCAGGAGGGAGTATCTGTGAAGTTGTGTAGGAATGTAATACACGTTTAAAAGAATATTTCTAAAAACACTAGCACAGGTTATCCCATTGCATGTGTATACACGCATTTACAGATTGTTTCTCTGTAGACTCTTAACCAAGACAAGATTACAGCATAAAGAAAGCCTGACTTTCTGCTTTGCTTTTATTGTTATAGCATTATGACAAGAGGAGGAGGTCCACATGACATAGTACAGCTGCCCTTCTGGAGGTTAGACTTTGTGGAGGTTGTTCTCTCTTTCTAACTGTTCTTGGGTTCTGGGTTATGAGAATCCAAAGTTATTGTTAGACTTGTGAGGTGTCTTTGCCTATGAACTTTCTCAGCAGTCATAGATCATTTAGCTTTGAAACGTACAGAAGTACTATTAAAACTTGTGTAGCTACATAATGTATGCTGTTCTATAAGGTATATTTAAAAATAATGTGCTCAACTTCTGACTCAGCCTGAGGTGTGTGTTGCAGAAACAGTACATATTAAGAAATGATGGGGGTGTGTAAGGTAAGGGGAGAGGAAGGGTAGGAGGGGCAAAACACAGAGAACGGATGGAGCAAGATGGAAGTGGGAAAGTAAGGAGGAGGGAATAAAGGAGACTAGGAAAAGGAGGAGACAGGGAGAGAGAACATGGAAAGGAGCAAGAGAAGAAAGGAAGGTGAGAGATGAGACACAGACAGAAAGCCCAACCAATTGTAGGCTACCTATGAAATAACAATGTAATATGAATATTTCAAAAGAATTTGTGAGTAAGGGTATACTAACTCTCAATTCTTTACATAATAAGAGTTTATGATTTTATATGGACCCATACATTTTCCATCAATGCCTATAGATGGTAAAAGCAAGAAAACTGAGATTCCCATGTCCTGGTGCCTACTCTGATATGTTATCTCACCTGGTATTAATGAGTTCATGAAGCAATTGTGGTTTTGGCTGATAAATGCTAAACCCACAAAGACTAAGTAGAGGCATAGCTAGTGAGCCATTGGATAAGGCTTTTAGTCTTTTGCCTAAAGCAGGTCTTCTCTCCATTTCTGCGATTGACTAATGTTTTCCTGAAGCCACAGGGTCCTAAGGAAATGCATTAGAACTCCCTTGAAATAGAATAGATTCTGGAGAGAGCTACATGGGACAGTCCTAGTTTTGTAAGAACAGTCCTGGGTGCTCATTGGTCTTACTGCTTTTTCTTTTCCTTTCTTTTTTCTTTTCATTCTTTTTTTTTTTTTTTTTTTTTTTTTTTTTTTTACAAAATTTCTAAATCAATTTGACCCACCAGGTATCTTTCTTTGTGTTTCTTCACCAAACTATGAAGCATGAGGCACAGACTTCTGATATCGAAGCCAATGATTTTCTTAGAAACCATAAATGGCTCAGCAGAGGACATAAATAAAGTAGAAGTCCATCAGACGCCAACGTTTGTATAAGGAAGAAGAACAGGAGAGCATCAAGGATGAAGCCCTTAATGCCGTTGTCTGGAGAGCCAGAGTTCAGAAGAAACAAGCAGACAATTAGCAACTACAGACCAAGTCCACGTTAGAAACCATGGGTATGATCTAAGTCCCACTTGCAGGACTATGAACTACCATTACAGTTGCTCTCCCATAAACAGGGTGTTTGAAGTGCCTTACCCAAGGAATTCAGTATTTGTGAATTGGTGTCAATAAGACTGTTATCGTTAGCGGTGGTTTCCAGACATCTTCCTACAGTGTTTATAAAGTATGCATAGAGAAAATAAGTGTCTTTCTCCTATAGAAAAAGATCTCCAAATAAATTGCAGAATACTAAAAAAAGAAAAATTTAACAGCTAAGACTAAAGCTCAGAGTAATTTTAATGGCTACCCTCGCATATTGGTTCAAAACTAACAGCAAATTACAAGACCAAAGGGTATTTCTCTTCTAAAATTTACCCCAAGATCCAACTCTGAGGAAAAAGCCTATCTATTATCTGTTTAATTTGGTGTTTGAAACGTGGTATAGCTGTGTGTTAGCAGGTATTCATAAAGTGTATATAAAATTTAATTTGAAAGTCATTCAGTTGAAGTAGCAATGAGACCTGCTGTACTTTAGAGCCACAATGTGCTCTCTCAAACTATGCACTAATGCCTATAAAAATACCATTCTGTGGCAGCTCAAGTTTAGTTCCTAAACCACATTCTTCTTACCCTCCAGAAAACTCACCAATTCTCTTTCCTGAGTTGTGCCTGGATACTGTTGTTGGTTTGCAGATTTTACCCAGCACAGGATGGAGTAAAGGATTCCATCTGGCTTTGGACATTAGAACAGAACTTACTGTCTGGCTGTTCCGTCCCACATACTCTGTGCTCTTTGCTGCTCCGGCTGAAGTACAACTGAGACATATGTGTTTTCTTGCCTAAATAAAGCTTTTGCTCTTTTCTCATTTGGAAGCAGAACATAGCTCCTCCTCCAACACTGTGCTACTCTCTTGTGCTGTAAAAGATCTCTTCTGCACTGTCCAATGTTACTGTTTCTATAGACAAGGAGAAGTCTCATTCTTGGCTTATTTCTTCTAGACACAGGTTTCTACCACACAATCCTAAAACACACCCACTGCAAACATAGTGCTTCCAGAGCATTAAGTCATACCACACACACACACACACACACACACACACACACACACACACACACACACACACACTCACACTCACACTCACACACACACTCACACTCACACTCATACACACACCACCGAGACTCCTCAATAGAGAAGCAAGATAGGTTCTTCAGCTAGTTTTGGAAAGTGGGAGAAACTGGATAATACAGAAAAAGAACTGAAAGTCATTCAGAAGCATATCAAATTAAGAAAGAAAGAAAAAAAAGAGTCCTGCTCACAGAGAAGAGAGCAGAAACTCGAGTCTTCAGTTTCCTCCTTTCTTTCATATCCCACACACCCTGTCACGCACCAAGTGTGCTCTATGAGTGACATCAAACACATAATACAGTAATTGATCATCACAAGAGGACTCACTCCACTGAGTCAAGGGATGGTTGTTTACATTGCTTCTAAAAATGGCCAGCGGGACAGATTCCAAAGAGAAGGAGAATGCAGGAAGGAAGAAATAGGGAGGGAGGGATGAACAGGGAGGAAAGAAAAAGAAGAGAAGATGGAGAGGGGAGGGAAAAGATATGACTGCTTAGACAGAAAAGCACTAAATTTGGAATGTCCATTACTTTTAAATTCTGAAAAAAAAATCCCTAGTTTGGAATTGTCAAAACAACAACAACCCAGAGAAACATGTATGTTATAATGCTTCTGTTCCTTTCACATTGCCAACACGTTGGCACTAATATGGTCTTTATCATACTGATGATACAGATAATACTTATTATGAAGTGATATATCATTTCTAAAGCTTCAGTAATGTTTATCTATTTTTGACTTCAGAAACCAACTAACTGCTATCCTGTCAATATTTAATCTACACCCTTTAGTTTTAAAACATTGTCACGGGACAGATACGTCCTCACTGTGGAGGAAAGAAGACAATTCTGCCAACAACTGCTGTGTGTAAAGGGTTTAGACTTAATTTTCATCTCTTACTTGATATATCAGTTACTTTCTAATTAGATTAATTTTTCCAAATGCAGGGAAAATGCAAACTAATTCAAAATTATTTGTGCCACTAGGTGGCACCAAATAGCCATAAGTCATAAGTCCTTTCAAAACAAATTCATATTTCAAACTAACAAAATTATAAACCCTTTTCGTGTAAAAAGCATTTGTAAAGACGAATTGAAATATTTCTATTTTTAATAATAAGTAATAAAAATGCAAATGTCTTGGAAATAAACAAAACATGTTCTTTTTTTGGCTGAATTGTAATGTCCTTGTGTGGTCTATTTAATAAAACCAGGGTAACATTCCTTGTTGAATTTAACAATACAACATTCTTTTCTCCCACTAAGTTGTCACATTTATAGTATATGTTTTTCCTTGATTTATGTTAAGGTGGCCCTTTCTAGAGATCTTGCTTTTGTAGTCTAAGGTCTGTTATTACAGTATTGTGCTTCTATTCTGAGAGAATGTGCCTTTAACTTAATAGTGATGTTCTCAGTCCAGAGTTGCATTGGGATTATGGTGTAAGTGCTGTGTGGGAGCTTTGCCTCACTCCCTACACTTGTAAATCACCCTCCAAAATGCAAGACTTACTACAGTGCTTCAGGTTTTGTCACTTTGGGGTTGACTACTGCCATGTCCTCTACCTTGGTTGACAGAGAAAGAACCCCAGAATATTCAGCAAGTACAGCCTCTGACAGCTTGTCTGTTTAGCATTGCCAGACACACAGAGTACATTATACAGAGGCTCGGTGCATAGCTCTGACTGCCAACGATCACTCTAGGTATTCACTTTCATTTATAACATTCCCCACTGCCAAGGACTTTCAAGTAAGTTATCCAAGTCCCCCGTTCCTTATTGTGGCAGTTAAGGCACACCACAAGATAGACCTTAGGTGCAAAAACAATAAACTCAGAAGTTTGAGGTCCTGTATGCCACAATCCAATCTCATTTCTTGTTTAAAACGTTAAAAACTAGTTAATGTACAAGACATCATTTCCTTAAAAATATGGATCTTCACTTTAGATTCTGTAAGCAGTGTGCACGTGTGAAGAAGGAGATGGGATCTAGCAGAATCACATGTCAGTCCATCTTGCTGTTGATGGAACAACATTTTAGTAACCAGTATCTATTATAGAAAATGCAATACTACTTCTTGAATAGAACAACCTGGTAAGATCCAGCTTCAGTGTATTGCAGTTTCGCGTCATCATCTTTCAGGAATCACGTGTTAAAGATTGACTACAATTAAGACTTTGATGTGGCAGGAAAATTTACTTTTCTATAGTCATCCACAAGATGAGTGAGAACCCTCCCAGTAAACATATTCTGAGGGAAAAAAAAATCTCAAGTGATAGCACATGCTGGCAAGGATGTGTTGAGAGTGCAAACTTTCATATCAGCTTTGGAAATCAATGTGGAGGTTTCTCAGAAAATTGGGAATAGCTTTACTTCTAAAACTCAGCCACAGTACTCCTAGGCCTTTACCTAAAAGATGCTTCACCCCAACACAAGGAGGCTTGCTCAAATATGTTCATAACAACTTTATTCCTAATAGCCAAAAACTAGAAACAATCTAGATGTATCTCAACTGAAGAATGGATGAAGATAATGTGGTATATTATCCAATAGAATACTACTCAGCTGTTAAAAACAAAGACATCAAGCAACTTGCAGGCCAACAAATCAAACTAAGAAAGATCATTCTGGATGAGGTAACCCAGAACCAGGAATAAACATATGGTATATATTCAGTTAGAGGCAGCCATTAATCATAAAGTATATGATAGCTATGTTACAATTTACAAACCCAACAAAGCTAAGTAACAAAGAAGGCTCAATGAAAGATGCTTGAATCTCACAAAGAAAGGGCAATAAAAGTAAGACGTGGATGGAGGGACACAACTGGATGGGACAGGGGGTGAGGAGGAGAACAAGACTGTAGATCAGTTGTGTGTGAATCACAGAAAGAGGGCTGGGAAGGAGAAGGGACATGTATTACTTCTGATTGCATTGCACAAAGAAATCCTGTTCTGGGGAGTGGCCTTGGGTTAGAATGCACTAATCAAGTCTGAGCAAAAGAAAGGGCTCAGCAGTGAAGTCAATCACAGAAATGTCTACAACCTACTAATCACTCTGCCTTCCACATGCTCATTTTAGTACAAGAAAACAAAGTTCATATTCTTTTTTTTTAACGACTTTATTTTGCAAAACAAAGATAAATGTAAAGATTTTAAACATTTTTTGCAAAGTTCATATTCTATTCATCTCTTTTCACGATAAATATGTTGTGATTCATAAATTGATAGTCAACCTTTGTCTCCAAGTTTAATAATTGATCAAAGTGATTTAAATGCAGGATCATTTATTCACTAAGTATCTCGTGTGTGTGTGTGTGTGTGTGTGTGTGTGTGTGCGCACGCACACACATGTGCATATGTGTATGTTTTCTAGGTATCAGTTATGAAAATAATGGACATAACAAGTTATCTTTATCCAATATTGTGATTTACATTAAGTCAATAAATTCATGTTTGTCAAAATTATGAATAAAAAAAGACAAGGTTGCATTGAGAACAAAAGATGAGCGCATTTTACCATCTCAAAGTTATTTTATGTTGCTCATTTCTACGAATTATTATACCCAATTACAGACATTAGAAATGAATGCCAATTAAATAGAACAGGAAAGGGCAGGAAGGAAGTCAAGAGAGAAACTTTAGAAAGAAATGGTAAAGTTTAGAATGCAAAAAACTATTGCAAAAACAAAACCATGAAATTGAGTTTAGATATTTGTCATGTTATCAGAAAGTTTCAATAAAATAAGTTATTTTAGTTCTTCTAGTAAAGACCAAAGTAAGAATAATAGAGGAGAGAGAGATTATGCATTATATACCACATACTATACCACATAGTAAATGCTGTGTTATATTTTACATAACATTTTCATGGGTCTTCTGAGAATCTTTGGGTTGTATTAAACTGTGACAGAATGTAATATATATAAAGTGATGTCATGATATATATAGAATCAAACTAAATATTTGTATGTGCAATTTGGGGGTACCAATATTTAGAAAGTTTCCCTCTTAATGTCTTTGTATAATATTATTAACTACAGTTACCGTGCTGTGCAAAATTCTCAAAAAAAAAACACCTTTCTTCTGTATATTTTATTAGAGGTCAAGAAATGAGAAAGATGCCTTGGGTCACACTGAGACTGAATATTGAGAGTAAGTCTTGCCTTAGCCCATCTCGCAGCTAGTGCGGATTCATAGGCATGTTTCTATCCCTTGGTATCATTGTGAAATGTGCTTTTCTGTGTTTGTAGTCTTTTCAATTGCTGTTCAAGATACCCGATAAGAGCAATAGCAACAGTTTTTCTTTTGCCTCCTGTTTTCGTAGGTGTCAGTCCACAGCTCTACTCCCATCCTGTTGTGTCAGAAGCAAGCACAACCATCATGGCAGGCTAGCATAAGTGACTTATCTTTTTGTCAGTCGGGATGGAAGATGGCTCAATAGGCTGAGGATAAGAAACCCCCTGCAGTGGCATGCCTTCATCTGTGCTCTGCTTCTGGAATTTTCCTCACTTCCCCAAAGTCCATCTAACTACAAACTCATCAGTGTTTTAATTCAAAATGAGGTAATAGCCCTGTTACTTGACTGTCCTCCACAAACTCATGTTAAATCACTGATTCATTGAGAACCATTACAGCTCAGATCCCATGTGAACAAGACCACAACAGTCTACTACCTAACTGTCCCATCTACTAATGAAGTGGGCTTCTTATGCCATAAACTAACTAAGGTGGAACTAGAGATGTTCTTTGATTTTTGTTTGTTTTTCTTTTTGTTTATTTAGTTTTATGGTATGGAAGAAACTTGCATTATGCATGAGTCTGGGTGACTGCAGGACTCAATGAGTTAGAAAACTATGATCCACAGCTTCCTCTCTGACTGGTAGGAGCTACACATGTCAGTGAAACTTACATCACTGAATTAGCAAATCCTCACTTGTTAGAGATCCGGAATCTTCAGGATCATAAAGTCTGTTCATAAGTTTAAAAGATATTAAAATAGAAGGAGAGTTCTGAAAGGCATCAAAGGGAGTTAAGAAAAGTCTCAAAAAAAAACTTGTAAAGATTTGACTAGGATCACTCCATCTAAAACACCTTTCTGATTCTCTTAATTTTCTTATTTTCCAAAATTGTACTTATCTGATGAAATCAAGTCTGAATATTTCAAGTCCAGTATGAATGATTACTATGTTCTGTAATGATAGACTCATGAAATTAAAATTTTCAATGCCTAATTTTCTAACACTTTTTCAAATGGACACACAGGGAATGTATTATTTGTTTATGAGAAATTAATACATACGCACAAGTAAATATAATCGTATTTCCTTCATATTTCCTATTTACTTTTTCTATTTCTTCACATGTCCATCCCCCACTGTTTTGTTTGTGTGTTTGTTTGTTGATAACTCATGAAAACTAGTCAGTGCTTCCTGTCTGGACATGGGGCCACATCCTGGAGAAGAGGAAACCTACCCGGGTTCATGGCCTCAAAAACCAGTTATCTTTCCCATAGAAACTATCAACCGTCTCCCAGGCCTGGAGAGTCATGTACCTTACTGGCTCTGTGATTTCTTTTGGCTCTTCCACATCAGTGACCTTCCTAGCCATGGGCTGTTTGGATTACAGTACTAACCATGAATTTCCCCCTGTGGAGCAGGGCTCATACCAGTCAAGTCACTATTGCAACAGGGAGCACATCTTACCCGGCTACCAGTGTCACTCAATGCAGGATCCAGTGCTGGATGAGATCATTGGCACACACTCTCTCTCTCTGTCAACACCACGCAGAACAACTTCTTCCAGTATGAAAGCTATCAGATGTTTCCTTATTGTTTTAAGATTCAGTTCTCTGTGTCCTGCAGCTGATGTGTGTGATATCTTTGTATCTTAGTTATACAATTTGGTTATGAAGGGTAAGCATGGAATGGTAAAAACTTTTTTAGAGGCTTCTAGAGTCTTCCATGACAAAGAGTCTATGGGATGGTAGATCTTCTACCATAATTTCCATTTTAAAAGCCATCGCTTCTGAGATTGGGGACGTAACATTTCACTTTCCCGTCATTGACCGTCAATGAGCAATTTTTCTGCATTAAGAAAATAACTTAAAAACGAACAACTTAACTTCATTTTTATAACTGGTTCTTTTAGGTTCACAAACACAATGTATTTTCTTTAAACTTCATTTTAATTGTGTTTTGTGTTGAATTTAAAATAGTTGGGTTTTTTTTCAAGTCATTTTAAAAATTTAGGTGTAAAATTTACCACTGAGTTTTTACTGTTAAGCATTCTTTGCTATACTGTCTAGGTTCCATTAGATTTCCCTTTGTCACGCCAATATAGGCAAGGAAGAAATACTGGGAGTATGTCCTTCTAATTATGTATTTTAAGTAAGGCTTACAAAACTTAAGCCTCACTTAGCTAAGGAGATTGCACTAAACCATTGCCTAAAGTGACTTTTTTTTGTGCTTTACAATTTTATATTAGGAATGCTGGTTAAAAAAATTTTAAGCACTGTAAAAAGAGAAAATTAAGGTAGTTTGCCTTTAGTTCCACTATAGTTTTAAATCAGCCATTAAAGAGGTCAACTGAAATCTAAATGAATATTAATTTAACAATTAATGAGTAAAAGAGGAAGGAGGGAAACCCATCAGAAAGGCTTGCAATTTTTTTTTTTCTTTTGTACTTTCTCCCATTCTCCAAACTTTAATTTGTGAGGACATTTTTTTTCATCATACTTTCAAATTAGCCTAGATTCTATAAATTTTTCATTTTCATTAATTTTGCCTTCAAGGTATACAGCAGCCAAATATTTCATATAACAATTTTGTACCATCAATTCCCATAGACTAAAAGAAAACTAATGTCCTAAACCTACCACATGAATAGATATAATGTTTTAGCAAATTTTTTAAAATCCTGCAAAATTATTAGCAGTGTAGCATGATAAAATTATTTAAATATAAAAACAATGTTCTTGTTATCAATATTGATGTTTAAGCACTAACATATATATATGTTAGAAACATTCTCAATGAACATTATAACATTATTTATTGTTACCCAACAGCTCATCTAGGTCATGCAAACCCATTGGTAAATAACATTATGTCTGAATTGCAAAGATTACTTTGCAACAGAGAACAGGCAGGACGTAGGTGGTTTCTAACACTGTTTCTTACCTGTTGTCTTAGGTTTTTGTTGCTAAGAAGAGACACAGGACCATGGTGATTCTTATAAAAGAAAACATTTAATTGGGATGGTTTAGAGTCCAGAGGTTTAGTCTATTATCATCATGGCAGGAAGCATGGTGGCATATAGGCAGAAATGATTCTGGAGAGGGAGCTTGGGGTATCTCATCTGGATCCACAGGAAACAGGAATAGACAGTGAGTCTCTAGGCTTAGTTTGAGCTTCTGAAACCTTAAAACCAAACTCAACTGACATATACTTCTTTCAGCAAGGCCACACCCATTCCATCAAGACCACCCCTGTCTACGAATTCCTCTTTATCACTCTGTAAAAGCCATTTTTATTCAGACCACCACACTTATGTTCAACAAACCAGCAATCTCTGTACATTAAAAAAACAGACATGCAAGTTCTGTTTGCATACAAGATGTACGGAATAAGTTTCTCTATGGATAAAATGGTGCAACCATTTCGGGTAATGCTTGGTAAGTGAAATCTATGAGTGGAGATGCCATTCAATAGGAAGACTGTCATGGGGTGACATGGAGAGGTAGTAAATATCTTTAAAAGGGTGGCTTTTGTTGTTGTTGTTGTTGTTGCTTGTTTTATGATATGATGAGAATTTCCTATCTGCGAAATATTTCCAATTCTAGTGTTCTACTTTGCATTAGTCCCAAAGTTGGAAGCTACTGGGTGATGGACGAGAACCTTCTACATCAGTGGTTCTCAACCTTTCCAGTGCTGTAATCTTTACTACATACAGGTCCTCGTGAAATGATGACCCACAACCATAAAATTATTTTCAATGCTACTTCATTAACTCTAATTTTGCAACAGTTAAGAATTGTAATGTCAATGTCTACATATTCAAATGGTGTGAGGTGACCCTAAAGTGATTGTGACCACGGGTTGAAAACCACTGTTCTAAATTTCGAGCCAAAATAAACATTTTTGATCAGTCAGTTATCCTATATGTCCATTACACTAAAAAAAAAAAAAAGTTGACTAACATGGCTCTTTATGAAGAAGGAAATGTAGATTAACACAGCAAACTGGTTGCTATGGTATAGTAATGAATCTGACTTTCCAGATCTGGCCTTGTATCCTGGATTTACTATAATAACCTGTCATTTTTCACATATATGTATGTATATATATATATATATATATATATATATATATATAT
This sequence comes from Micromys minutus, assembly GCF_963924665.1. Taxonomy (NCBI): domain Eukaryota; kingdom Metazoa; phylum Chordata; class Mammalia; order Rodentia; family Muridae; genus Micromys; species Micromys minutus. The sequence continues at coordinate 39,028,103 of NC_137958.1, forward strand.
ATATATATATATATGATACTAGGATAAGGTTACCTACATATAATAGTCCTGAGGTAATTATTAGCCACACAGAAAGACCAGCAATGTAACAGCTTATAGACTTTAAGTCAAACAATATGTGTTCAACTTGAATTTCAGATCAACCATGTGTTTTCTACAACTATTTGCCACATAATAGTTATGTGAGTCTCTCTTTATATTGGCACACACTGATTCCAGGGCACTGTAAAATACTAGAGGCTTAGAACTCTTCTAGTCTCTCACTTATCATTCCCTACCTTACACTGGTTTTAAAAAGCATCTTTCTCTTTCTGTAAACCATAGTCAATAAAAATTATCCTTGCTGTAAATCTTGATTTTATTAGTAATTTACAAGTTTGGGGGATGCTAGCAAATTGTCACTTTTATTTATTTATTTATTTTTGAAAAAGCAATACTGGTAAGAGGGCCTTGCAACAATGTAGCTGCTGCTAATGCTTTAGAGTTGGTTTACATGACATGGCATTCCCAAGAAGATCCCTGAATTGCTGAATTATGTGGTTTGGGAAGAAGACTTATGGCAGATGAGGAAAATGATGTTTGAGTTCACAATGGTCACAGAATCCTCTATAGTATAGAATGGTACGTGATACAGGTATTAAAAAGGCAAAGATGAAATTTCAGAATTTTAGGGGGTGGATTCTTCTTTAGATGCTTAAGGAAGTGGTTTCTTCGAGGATAGCACATACCTATGGGTTATCCAGTGTCAAATAGTCAGTTTTATAAAAACACATGCAAGTAGCATAATATGGACTGAAGAGGTTACACCTAGGGATGTATGTATGTATGTATGATTATGCATGTATATGTGTACACTTGATATACATCAGTAACAATTAGTGAAAAGGAGGACAAAAATGAAGATAATGGGCAGTGCTACATGGAAGAATTTGAAGGGAGGAAGGGACCTGGAAGGGGGAGTGGAAGGGAAGGGGTAAGAAGGTAGGATCAGGTATGGGCGAGAGAGGAGAGAAACCTAGAGGGCCAGGAGAATGAATGTAAATAAGCAGCTGTTGCGGTTGCAGGGGCCTGGGAACCTCTAGAAAGACCAAGAGACCTGGGATGGAGGATGCTCCCAGGACTTAATATGAGTAACATTAGCCAAAATACACAATAGTGGGGATATGGAACCTGAAGAGACAACCTCCAATAGTTACAAAGGGCCCCAGTAGAGGGACACCAACCTACCTTCAAAAATTCTGACTTAAATTTGGTTCCTACCTAAAAGAAATGCTGAGATAAAACTGGAGCAGTGGCTGAAAGAATGACCAGTGACCTGCCCAAATTGGGATCCATCCCTGGAGCTAACGTGGCTGTCCTCTGAGAGACTCTACCAGCAGCCGATGGAGCCAGATGGAGATCCTCACAGCCAGCCCCTGGACTGAGGCTGAGGACTCCTATGGAGTAGTTAGGGGAAGGATTGAAAGAGTTGAAGGGGAAGGCAACCTCATAGGAAGACCAACACTGTTAACTAACCTTGACCCCTGGAGAGTCCCAGAAAATATGCCACTAACAAAAATGCATACAGTCTTGTTCAGGGACCCTGACACATATATAGCAGAGGACTGCCTTGTCTTGCCTCAGTGAGAGATGATGCACCTAATCCTGTACAGACTGCCCTAGGGAGTGGGTATGCCTGGTGGGGCATCCTCTCAGAGGGGAAAGTGAAGTGGGACACGGGAGAATTCTGCAAAGGGGGTTGAGAAGAGAGAAAAAATCAGGATATAATAAATAAAATAATTACTTAATGTTAATAAAGACATTTTCAGGAAGATAATTTCTATCCTAACATTTTATCAAAAAAAAAAAAAATATGAATCAGGTCCTTTTGCCACCCACTGGATAAAATATCAGAAAAAAAGAGAATCCTTTGATAGGACTTCTTGACATGGGGCATGAGTCTATGGTATATCCAAAACTGTTGATGGTATCCTGATTGCTGTATAGTAATCAGAGGAGTGGATGGGGTAGAAAAAGAAGTTTGAAAAGATATTCTAATGTTTAAATTGGCTTTTGGAAATGTTTGTGAAATTTTTTGAAGAGTGATTTCTATTCCTCCTATTGTGAAGAATATTTTATTTGTTAGAGGTTATTGGTTATAAAAAGTAAATAAGAATAAAAAATATGTTTTTCCAAAGTCACAGTAAAGAGAAACTGGAGCCTCAGAAATATCACCACCATGAACACCTTAATTTATACTACTAATAATTTATACTACTAATATGAACCAATTCTTTATTATTAAATAAATCTCTGTGGTATGTGTATCTGTGTGTGTGTGTGTGTGTGTGTGTGTGTGTGTGTGTGTGTGTTATGGGAAATCAAAATCAAATCTTCATGCTTATACAAAGTAGGTTATCCCAGGACCCATTGCCCTAGACCTTCATTTTTTTGTACTATAATTGCGTCTCAAGAATGGCATGAAGTTTATAGTAAACCCTGTGTGCATTACCCAGAACAATAATAGAGATTTGGGACCAGGTCAGATAATTTCCCATTTATGCCCTGCTTTGGATGACTGGATCTATAAACTAGGCCTTGAAGTTTACTACTGCCATCCATTAACACAATGGATTTTAAATGTGGTTTGAGAACACACTGGCTTTATAGTTTGTATCAGAAATGAGATAGCCTTGCAAAGTATACCCATTAAATATATAGGTTATCCTAATATAAGATCTCTTCATTGTTTTTAAAAATGCATATTAATACTTGTTTTAACATGTATTGCAATATCAGGCTAAATTATAGAATGAGATTTACTGCACAAATAGTTTCATCATATTTGTAAAGCCCCTAGTTAAAGATATCCAGACTGTATATATTAATACATTATATTTTTAAGTCAGCAAAAATTCTTTTGCCCGATATTCTAAAATAATTTTGTCAGAACCTACTCTACATCAATAGAGTAAAAATAAAAAGCGAGTATTCAACTTCATTTGAAGATAATTGAGAGTGCTCCAGATTTACCAGAAAATTTACTTCTGTGACAGTAGTGAGAGTTTGTGTGTATGTGTGTGTGTGTGTGTGTGTGTGTGTGTGTGTGTGTGTGTGTGTGTGTTTGAGTTTGTAAGTATCTGTGTAGTTAAATAGAATCTATATCAGAACAAAGTATATATGGACTCTGTACTGTCTGGTTTTGTGTCAACTTCACACAAGCTGGAGTTATCACAGAGAAAGGAGACTCAGTTGAGGAAATGCCTCTATAAGATCCAGCTGTAAGGCATTTTCTCAACTAGTGATCAAGGGGGAGGACCCAGCCCACTGTGGGTGGTACCATCCCTGGGCAGGCTGAGCAAGCCAGGGGAAGCAAGCCAGTAAGTAACATCCCTCCATAGCCTCTGCATCAGCTCCTGCTTCCTGACCTGCTTGAGTTCCAGTCCTGACTTCCTCTGATGATGAACGGGGATATGGAAGTGTAAGCTGAATAAACCCTTTCCTCCCCAACTTGCTTCTTGTTCATGTTGTTTTGTGTAGGAATTGAAACCCTGACTAAGACAGACTCCTATCTAAGGTTTGGTATTAATAATCAACTGTAACATTTATTTATAATAAGAGCAATTCTCAGGCAGTATTAGTTTATTAGTTAACTGGGTAAGCATCTGCTCTTCCTATTATCTTCAAATTTGCTGTGATAGTCTCCACAACCATATCAAAGCAGTGTATGTGATTAGAACCCCCAGTGGAATAGTAACATATGAACGTTTTCTATTTACACTGGCAAAACACTATTTACTTGACTTGCCTTGTGAAGTTCTTGAGTGGTTCACTCCCATTCAATTGAGAAATATGCATTGTTTACCCTTATTTTTCCAGGGCAGTTGATTAGAATCAAAAGTACTTTCTTTATCTTACTTTAATACTCTATATCTTAGTCTAGAACATGTATCATATCATTAACCCTGACTTGGTAAGTTTTATTCACTTTTTGTTTTCTGATTAACTTGGTCGGTAGTTTCATACATGTATGTAGTGCATTTCCTCTCTTGCCCCACTGTCTCTCATTACCATCCTTTATTTTCCCCACAAGTCTTTTTCCCACATTCATATCTCTTCTGTCACTAGATGAGATGATGTATGTTTGTAATTTAGATACTTGATTCTCTTAAAATTAATCACATCATCATTCCCTTTGTAAGGTAAAAAAGTAAAACAAGTCTTTTATTCTAATGGACATAGCATTAAAAAATTATAGTCCTAATTTCAATAATTAGTAGTAATGTCTCAGTGGTCTATCCAGCAATAAAAGGTTCTAGGAAATGTGTTGTTTCTCAGTTGACTTCAGACACTCTTTTCCATGCTAAATTACACATGCAACCTCTCTCCTCTCTCTCTCTCTCTCTCTCTCTCTCTCTCTTAGAAGCCATCATTTCTTTGGCTGTGTGCACTTGTCCTTCTGGACCCCACCAGGGTGGTTATTCTTTCTGCTGCTCTGGCCATTATAAAACTCTTGTCATTCGTCTCCTAAGCATGCATAATTATTTCAAAAAAATCTTCAAATTTTCAACAAAACTTTGGCCACCAGTTGTCATTTGTATGAAAATAACCCAACTCTTATTTTATAAACCATCTGGGTCAGTTGTATACATTTACATGTAAATAAATGTGTGTGTGACATGCCTTCACTACCTCTCACTATTGCTTTTCACTAGTATGTTCTTTTATCACAATTACTGTTATCCTGACAACATCATAAATGCCACTGGTGTTTAATTCCTCCATGATTCCTCCAAGTACTATCTGTGCACAAAATATGTGGTTCTTTGGTTTTGGTTGCTTTTACATTTCATTAGTTTCGAGGTTAATGAAATTTTCACATGTCTTTTCTGATACTCTAAATCCATGAGCTAGCAAGTAACCATTGCTTAGATATCAGAATATAAGAACCATTTTGCTTTAACTTATGAAAATAATCATAATGTGCAAGAGATTCTGCATTAAGTTTTATGTTTTCCTTGACTTTGTACATTTCATCTTCAACTCTCCAGTTTAAAAAAAATCAACTAATTATACCTATGTTCATATTTATTTTTCTTTTGTGGTTGGTTGATTGTCCTTTATTAACATTTTAATTGGATAATAATAAATAAGAATTGCTATCTTATCTCTGAGTAAGAACTGTGTGTATGTGTGTGTGTGTGTGTGTGTGTGTGTGTGTATTTATATCCTAAAAAAATTACTTAATGGAGACAAAATATTTTTCTCTGCAAATAGGAAAAATATATATATGTAATATGAAGGCCATGTACTGGAAATAGTTTAACTCTTTAACACTTGTTCCATTCTTTTTTATTTTCCAATGAGATTTTGCTTGAATGTAGCAAATTTAGTTCCTAAGAATATAATTTATAACTACAGAGCTTTTGATTATATTTAATGTTTGTCTTTTCACATTATTGTAAAAAGATAAAATATAACATTTTAGACTATATCCCTCTTTTAGAATGCAGCTATCAAAGGCCCATCCAGATGTATACCACATGAGTTGATGAAAATGTACATAGGAAGTTATGATAAAAGCTTTTCTTTTCAGTCTACCATATCTTAAATTCATGGTCACCCTTTCACAGCTGGTATATATTAGAAGTAATATTTCGAGTTCTACCAAAGATGATTTGGTTAAGAGTTTCGGAAAAGAACAAAATACCGAGGACACTTCTCTTGAAAGGGATGAGAGGAGGACCTTTGCACCAAGTATTCCTTCTGCATGAATAAGCCACTGTAATCTGAAAAAAATAAAATAAATGAGGGGTTATATTTTGCCTAAAATTTGGAACATTTGTTACCTTGTAAAACATGTTAGGCAAGTAAATTCTATCTTACTACATAGTGGCATTGGGGGAAAAAATCACATTTTCTGAAAAACACTAGTGACAGCAGAAGAGACATAAAATGAGAAAAAAAAATAAGTTAGTACAAAGAGATCAGTGGAAATATTACAGAAAACAGCACTGCTGCCATATTTGCCAGCATATCCTTCAGTCTCCTTGCTAATATTACCTCAGTTTGTCAGGTTTGGTCGACTCAACTTCAACTGATGAAAAATTATTCATCTAGAGAAGGCATTCTTAGATTTTTCTCTGTTCCCGGTTGCTGTAAATACGGAGAGCAATGGTACATGAGAGGAAGGCTGCTGGGAGCCTTGGTGAAGGTTCCTTTTGAAAGTACTAGACGGTAACATTTGAAACGGCCTTGTCCCATTCACCCCCTACCTTCGGTTTCATCTGGTATTTTCAGCTGTTTTACAATCATATATTCACAAATATGAGGGTAATTAACATACCAAGGACAACTTCCCAAAAACGAAATTTGTTTGTTTCATACATAACACAGCTAGACTACCAAATCAATAGTTATAGGCAACTATGTGTTTTTACCTCTAGAACTCCCATCCCCACCCATTCCTGTACCCCCAAATCTGAAGTATCCCAAATAATACCAGTAAGCAAATAATTAAAGGAATTGTATAACATTTATACAAAGAAATACCATTTAGGAATCAAAAGAAATTATCTATCTGCCTATAATAGATAGTCTTCAATTATTTCACCTCAATTATATCAGTGAAAGCCAGATTTTCTTAATCATTTTATCTATAATGTATCTATCTATGTATCTACACTACATATCTATCTACCTACCAACCTATCTATATCTATCTATCTATCTATCTATCTATCTATCTATCTATCTATCTATCTATCTATCTATCTATGTGTGCAAGTATTTAAACTTGTATATATACATTCTTTTGCATGTATATGAACACTATAATTCAACCTCAGATATCTTCCTTGCTTTCTACACACCTTCTTTTTTGAGAGCCTTTTCCTAAGACTGGAGTTCACTGATTGTCTAGGCTAGCTGATCAATGCTTTCCAGGGTTCCACCTGTTTCTACCTCTCATCCCAAACTCGGGGGTTAGAGACATCCTCAGCTTCCTAGGTACTGGGGGATGCTAACTAAAGACTTCTATTGTATTTACTAAGGAAAACCATTTGCTTCAGGCTAACACAAAGTAATGCTTTTCACTGTAAGGTTGGATACTATAGAGTCTGGTAAACAAAGAGATCTTCCGATAATAAAAAAGTAAATCTTTTACAAAAAGCAATGTATTAATGTGAAGCCATTTACAGAACTCCTTTAATTATGTACTTAATATCATTTATATTTATTAAAATTTTATCTTATTTTAAAATGGTAATCAAAAATAAAAGATAAGTTATTTTCACTTAGCATATATATGTATATATATAAAATCATAATTTACAAAGAAATTAAATAAACATTAGGAAAAATGCATTTTTAGAATCCTGAAAATTTATTTCACACATATCCTGTTGCACAATATTTATACTTAGTTTGTATTTTAATCAATTTTAAAATCAGAAATGCATTAAAATATATATATATATATGTTTAATAATTAATAAAGCCAATAATATTTTGAGTCAAGCTTTTTTCCTTGGATCAAAGTCACAGCACATAAGTGTAAAATATAAACTAGAAAGTAAAAAATTCTGGAGAAAAAAAAGGAAATAGAATATAACAGGATAAATATCTATGAAACAAAACATAAAATCATGAAGTATTAAATTTGCAGACGCTGTGGGGACCAGGGTTTGGGATATGAAGGAAGAAGGGGAAGATTGTAGCAAGAACTAGGATGAGCTAAAAGCCAAAATGCACTGAGGACCACTGCGCAAATATCACCATTGTAGGATGCTGCCCGAAAGAGTCTAGCTAGAGACAGTGAGTCTCCGAATACCAGGTACATCTGATATGAAATTGCTCATTGTGTAAAGAGCATGACAAGGAAACAGCAAACTCACCACTCTCCATTAATTGATTTTTCAAACTAAAATTCAAAATCAGTTGGAGAAATCTGTTATTAAATCCTGACAGAATTATAGGGTGGCCATGAACCATGCTATACATATACTAAACTAGCTTTAATACATCAGTGTGGAAACCTTTCACAGTGTGTACATTACTTCAGAATTTTTGAATATGGAAATTAACAAATATGCAATTATATAAACCGTGTCACCCAAAACTTCTGATTTGAATATTTGGAGACATACAGTTCTTTGTGGTGGGGTGTTTGGCCTTAAGCTTCACTTCTCTACTATTCAAAGGCAAGCTGGGAATGGGTACATGCATAGCCTTCTGGGCAAGACTCTTTAAATGAATCATCATGTTAATTCACCTCTTCCCTACTCACACCTGCAAGTGGTTTTTCCCCATTTTTAAAGCTTTAGATGTAAATGAAAAGCATTAAGGAATATAGTGCTTTGTGATATATAGAATGATGTGAAATTCACTTGTGTTTTTATTTCCATACATTAGTCTTATGAATGTTAATTCCTGTATCTTATTTTTCATGCATTGTTGAATTTTGTAGCAAAGAACATATAATCTACATACTCCAAATATGTACTGAGCTTCCAAATATATAGTTTGCTAACTGTGGTCAGTCCATCACTGATAAACAGGTTTAATCATGAGCCTTTATCAGACTGAAGTTCAGTATCCTACCAGATACTTGGTTTCCTAATGTCATCAGAATGGAAGGGCAATGTGCCATTCCTGTGGAAACAAACACCATTGGACCATAGAGACTTCATTGCATGTAAGTCCTTTTATGCAGATCTCAGCTATGATTGCTATAATTCATGTTAATTATTCTATAATTATCCAATTAGTCCCCTGGTTCTCTCACTCCTAAACACCTGGTTATAAATTATACACACAGGTAAAATAAACCTAGTTTATTAATTTTTAAGCGTGATTAGTGTGCATATGGCTCTGATTCACCCACCTGTCCTGCTATAGTTTTACAAATATTCAAATTAGGCAAGCGTAATATGTTTATCCTGGTTACAATATGGTGCCTTTCACAAGATACAGAGTTAGTACTGATAAAGGGACTGACGCCAGAATTGGGACTGTGATGGCTAGTGTTAATTGTCAACTTGACAGAATCCAGAATCCCTGGGACAGGCCTCTGGGCATGCTTGTGGGGGATTATCTTATCTTGATTTGCATTAATTGATGTGGGAAGACCCATCTTGTCTGTGGGCGGGGCTGCTCCCTAGGCAAGGGATCTTGGACTACATAAACAGATAAAATGAACTCAACAGCAGAGTACATCCACTGCTCTCCCATCCTGATTATGGATGACGCGTGACCTGCTGCTTCAAGCTCCGCCCACTCGACTTTCCTACCCCGATGCTCACTATACCCTGAACTGTGAGCTAAAAGTAAACCCCTTTTCCCTGAATCTCCTTTTGTCGGAATATCATTAACGGCCATGGGTGTGTCAGGTGTGAGGCAAAAGCACAGGGACAAAAAGCAAGAAAAAGATAAATGAGCACTCACTAAAAGTAGAGAATGGATTGGGGAAATCTTCATGATACAGCCACTAGGAATCTGGGAAGAAAAGCATCCATTGGGATGGCAAGTTTGCTTATCTTGAATAAAGGACACATATTCATTCCTTCCCTAGTGTCTCGCTCACCTGAAATTAGCCTCAAACTTTTTACATAGCTGTGGATGACTTTGCACATCTATCCTGGCTGCCTCTAGGTCCCTCCAACCTAGATTCACCTGCAGATTCACACCAGGTTTTACATGGAGTTGGGGGTCAATCCCTACACTCTATGTTCAAACACTCTCCCATTGTGCTATATACCTAGTCCAAGAACATGTAAAATCTCATGTTGCAGTAAAAATAAAAATGGAACAGCGGCTTTCCACTCCCACATGTCCTCATTCTGGTCAGATTTGTAGGAGCCGTGGGCCCTTGAGCCAGGTCCTCCAGAACAACAGGCCTTGGCTGATTCTCTGCCATGCAGCTTTCACACTGTTCCCTTGGTGGCTTGTTACCACACCTGACACACACATTGTATTCTGAAGGTCGTTCTAGTGTGGGGCCACACTAGCCCCAGGCATTCTATAGCTGCCCTCTAGAGGCTGTGTCTCTGCCTGCCACCCCCCCCCCCCCAGAACTTTGTTTACTCCCCTGTAGCCCCATAAAATCAAAGTTGTGGAAACTTGTAATCTATCAATGTTGTGGTAAATATTAAAACATTGCCTTAACCTTTTATCCTGCGATTTGCTGGTACCCACTGGGCCATCTGGCACTATGGGGATTTCTAACCCACCTCTAAGAACTATTGTTGATGCCAAGAAGTACTTACTGGCAGGAACCAGATAGAGATGCCTTCTCAAGGGCTCTGCCAGAGTCATGTAGATACAGTTGAGCATGCTTACAGCTAACCATCGGACTGAACACGGGAACCCCAATGAGGGTGCTTAAGAAAGGACTAAAGGAGCTAAAAGGGTTTTCCACCTCATGGGAAGAACAACATTATCAACCAACCAAACCCTCCAAAACTCCCATGGACTAAAACACCAGCCTTTGAGCACACATTAAGAGACCTATTGATACAGTTGCACCCATAGCAGAAGATAACATTGTCAGGCTTCAATGTGACAAGAGACCTTTGGACCAGGAAGGGCATGTTTTCCCAATGTGGGGGAATGTCAAGTCAGTGGGGTGGAGAGGGTGATTAGGAGGGAGTGCACCTTTGTAAAGGCAAATGGAGGGGGAGAGGGGATGAAAGCAGGTGGGGGAAAGGAATAACACCCTAAATGTAAATACAGAGTATCTAATAAAAAGAAGAAAAAAGAACTCAGACATGGTTCCCTCCTCTGCCCCTGCTGCTTCTGTCCCAGGTGGATATTTCCTCCCCTCCCCAGTACAAACATGACTTCACAGCCCAGTAAGTTATCAAACAGGTTTATATGTTAACTTCTCAATCCACTAGCCCTCTCCACAATAAGCTTACCAATAGACAAAGATATGAACTGCCCATCTATATGAGATAAATAGACCCACAGAAACCTTAGAAATAATAACAACCTTATCAAGCTAGAGATACGCTGAGAGAAACATGTCTGCTTCCATTGCCTCCTCCTTCAACCTCTGCCTACTTCCTCCCTCTCTTCCACTCCTCCAGCCTCTTTTCCCCCCACCATCTCTCCACTGTCCAATCACGTATCGCCTTAACGAAATCCTACACATCACGCTTTCTGTTTACTTAAAATATAAAACAAATTTGACCCTCAAATGTAAGCTGTGTGTAACTATTACCACTTGAAAATATTCTAAATGACTAGGTTTTCTCAAAGTTAGTTAGCTTGGGTAGGCTATAAAACTAACTTAGTCTTTAACTCTGTCAGAAATCTGAGAATGGCCAAGTATCTAAAAAAACATAGGAAGCCTAACAAGGTTTCCAGAGCTGAGACAGTTGTTAGAGACAAATCTCCACTAACAGTCACCTGTTAGCAACATGCTGCAAAATATCTATCAGATTTATATGTTAAATTCTCAATCCACAATGCATCCACATAACAAGTGTACTCTCAATAAAGATAAAAACAACCCACCTAGACAAGATACACCAGCAGGATCTGTATCTTGGTTTGTTTCCATCTTGATTCTCCTGTTCCTCTCTCCTTCTTAGACTTTTCCCTGCCTACCTTTCCTTCTCATCAAATGACAGGCATTGCCTTATCCTGGACCTGCCTTGCTGCATAATGACCTAACTCTATAATCTCAAGGCTGCAAAAGAGAAGTAAGACAACCCAAAAGATTAAAAAGACCAACATTAGACCTGTTACCTGGCAAAAATATTCAGAAACTGGCACACTTTTTCAAAACTAATAAAATCCAACTGTTTCAACAAACTGTTTCTATGATTTAATGTAAATTACATTCAGTAGAACTCAAATTCCAGAATCGGAATATTGGAAAATTAGATTTTTGCGGTCTTCTTGCGTCGGGTCTATGTATTCTTTTATTCCCTATTGATGCTTCAGAGCGGTAGTGAGCCACAGAACTAAGCCCACCAGCCAGACTCAAGAGTAAGCAACTGATCTTCCAGAGTACACTCGCTGACATTGCAGAGTGGTTGCATTCTTTCTCCCTTCCTCCCTCTCTCTTTCCTCCCTCTCTACCTCCCTCATTAAGTCCTTCCTTTAGCCCTTCATTTCTATTTTCCTTTCTTGCTTTGATTCTTTCTTTGTATTGTTTATTTGAGACAGAGGATCTCATTGTTTTTGCTGGCTCACAGTCCTTCTGCCTCCATTTCTAGCCTGCTGAGAAATGCAGGTGTGCACCATTACACCAGATAAATACAGTCTCTCTGATTCAGAAATATTGCCTACGGATTAGTGTAGGAATAACTGTATAAAAAACAATAACCTTGAATCCAAGGGTTACATAATGAATAGATGGAGCAAGGGTTTTACATGCCTTCCTCAGATACATCAGCCTAACATCAAAGAAGAGAGCACCCAGTTCATTTGAATAATTCAATTAGCAAGTTTCGATTGGCGGATATGTATCGTTCCTCAGCTCAACCTTCTGATAATCCTACATGACATTTTTGTTTTGTAAATGCTCTTCTGCTAGGGCACAAATGATATATACTACTAAAATACAAATAAACAAACAATGTCCTGCAAAAAACTTAATAAAGTTATCAGGAGAAAAATAAAACTTCTAAAACACCAAATTCCTAAGACTAAAGTAACGCTATAAATAGATTTTGATTAAAAAAATTTTGAGAAAAAGTAAAATGTTCTTTAAAATCAAGCAGAAATACCACCCTTCCAAATATTTATTGGAACAGTTGAAGTCACCCTCAGAAATAATTTTATAGTATGAAAAATAATGGAGAGAGATATTCTGTAGTAATAAAAAGAACTGTATATCAAGAAGATAAAAGAAATCATGAAAGTTTTCGTTTAATTGCTGCCTTCTCAAAGATATAAAGCAATAGTAACAGTTATGAGATTAAATAGGCACATTTATATCATTGCAGAATTTTTTTTCCTCTTTATCAGGGACTAATTTACATGATATTTGATTGATGATATCATGGTTCAATCATGCAATGTCATAGTTGGTGCTCTTAAATTTTTGATAGAGTTCTAGCTTGAATTGCATATATAAGTGTCTATGACACATTTAAATTAAAATAATGTATGCCAGTGTGACCACATGCACAACTGGATCTGTACTATATAAACAACCTGGAAACATGAATGCTAAGATATAACGGATGACAGTATATTTTAAAGATTAAAAATGTGCGTGTTTTGCCCCTGTCTAAAGGAAATAGAGGAACAAAGAGTGAAGCAGAGACTGAAGAAAAGCCTATCCAGAGACTGCCTCCTGGGGAATGGGGAGGACCCATCCCATATGCAGCCACCAAACCCAGAAGTCACTATTGCTGATGCCAAGACGTGCTTGCTGACAGGAGAACGATATGGATGTCTCTTGAGAGGCTCTGCTAGACCCATACTGATACAGATGAGGATGCTTGCAGTCAACTATCAGACTGAGCACAGGGACCCCAATGGAAGAGTTAGAGAAAGGACTAAAGGACATGAAAGGGTTCCCAACTCCATAGGGAAAACAGCAATATCAAACAACTAGAACCCCCAGAGCTCCCAGGAACTAAACCACCAACCAAAGAGTACACATGTGGGGAACCATGGCTCCAGCCACATATTTAGCAGAGGATTATATTGTCTGGAATCAATAGGAGGAGAAGCCCTTGGCTCTGTGAAGGCCTGATTCCCCAGTGTAGGGGAATGCCTAGGTGGTGACGTGGGAGTGGAAGGGGAAGCATCCTCATAGTGAGTGACGGGAGAGGGGGTTTCTGAGGGGAAACCGGGAAAGGGGATAACATTTGAAAGGCAAATACATAAAACATCCAGTAAAAGGAGAGAAAAAAACTGTGTGTACAGTATGAAGAAGGTGTCAGATTACTTGAAGCTGAATTTACAGGGGCTGTGAGACACCCTGTGTGGGTGCTTAGATCAAACTTTGGGTCTCTGGAAAAACAACACGAATTCTTTAAAATTAAATCATATTTTCCTCCCAATAAATCCAGACAACAAAACTAGGGTTAATCAGTTTCTTTATATTTTTCTTTGGTTATGATTTTCCCCGTGATTGATTAGCAGTTAATCCATATAATCAGAAATTTAAACAGTAGTAACATTCATATTTCGGAAGGGAAGTCATGACTATTTACATCTTTGAAGCATGTTTTCCTTGAATCGTATTTAAATCCAATTAACCCAATTAATTGGATTCTTTCTTTGCTCAATCTCTTTCTTACGGGGTTGGGCTCTAGCCTTTGGTCTCTGAGTCGCTCACACCAAACTCATGGACACAAAGGAACAATCATTTTGTAACTGGCAGGGTGGAATACACAAAAACCACTTGTGTCCCTGTGTGCAGTGAAGTCTACTCAGCACAATACACAAAGCCCTTCACTTCCAGGCTCAAGGCTCTTTTGGGTGAAACATGTACATATGATGGGGAAGGTGTCACTGTGGTTTCCAGCATTCATCTGGAAAACAGAGGGGTGGACAGCACTATTACACTTAGACATGGAGAAGTAGGAGAATTGAGGTTAGTATGTGTTTGAGAGTTTTATATGGTCCTAAATACTATCCACGGGCATTAAAGGTAGCCTGCATTGGCCTGAGTAAGAAGCTGTCTCCCCTGTGTCCTCTTCCAATCCTTGTTTCTCCTCTTTGTTTTATACATTAAAAAAAAAAAAATCAATGTTCTCCCTTTAAACAATTACATAGCAGCATGAAGGTCAAATACTTTGAGAGGGCCTTATGAACTGCGTCTGGGTTCACTCAAAACTTTTGTTTGAAAGATAGTTTAAGAAGCAAACCAAGAAACTGTATTAACATGGTTCAATATAGTTCCGTGACATGTGACCACATGTGAAAAAGCTTCAGGAAGGTCAATGTCCCATCACAAGGGTTACCTCTTGGCTCCCCTTTTACAGTTAGATCTGCCCATGTATTCAATGATGTCTAATGCCTGAAAACTGTTAAACTTTCCCCGATGTTCACAATTTATTTATTTGAACATGCAATCTAGGTGGTTACACTGTGTAACCTTCTCATGACTCAACATAATATCCTTCATAAATTTACGTAAGTAAGTTCTGTTTTATTTGTTTAGTAGTATTTCCTGGCATATATGCAATACTTTCACCACTCATTCCTTAATAACTCTTGTATTATTAACACACTATTCAGTAAATCTGATTATATAACAACCCCAAACAACTTTAAATAAAATTAATATTTTCTTTTTGTCATGAATTTTTTATATATTGAAAAATAATCAAGAAACCAAAATATCACAACTAATATTCCCATTGTCTCTCTTCTTTTATAGATATTTTACACACACACACACACACACACACACACACACACACACAACTAACTCTATAGCAGGCGAAATAAAAGGGACACAAACTGTATTTTATGGCTACAAATGGTAAAGATACTACACTATGGCTCAAACACTTTACATTGAGCCTGCTGAACCAAATCACTATGTAGTCCATGATTTATAAAACTCTCTGAGACTTATTCTCATAGTTGGTGTAATTCTGAAAAAAAAATTACATAGGTCTGGTAAGATAACTAACTCACAGAGTAAAGATGCCTGCTACTAAGCCTAAACACTTGAGTTTGAGCTACAGTTTCTTTGACCTTTAGACACTTGTCACGACACATGGATACACGCGCGCACGCACACACACACACACAAATAAGACTATAATAAAATGTTTTTAACATTGGAAGAGGTTGTTAAAATATATTTAAAAGAAATATATCTTACTATATTATATATGCATTTCAAGATCATGCCCTCTTCTGAGTTCTCTAGAGAGTACACTAGAAATAACATTTTTTACAGAATGTAAACAATAAGGGAACCTAAGCATGAATCTCTGCAACATCTCATGATATTCTAAGGAAAAACTTTTTTTAATTATTAATCATCTATTTGGTTACATGTCAGCTAACAGTTACCTCACCATAAACCTCCCATTCATCTGCCCTCTCCTCCCTTCCCTTTTCCCCTATGGA
The DNA here is from genome assembly GCF_963924665.1 of Micromys minutus. Classification (NCBI taxonomy): domain Eukaryota; kingdom Metazoa; phylum Chordata; class Mammalia; order Rodentia; family Muridae; genus Micromys; species Micromys minutus. The sequence continues at coordinate 39,044,135 of NC_137958.1, forward strand.
GGTGCTCTCCCTGATGCACAGCATCTCCCACTGTTCCAGCATCCCTTTATGCTGGGGTATCAAACCTCCACAAGACCATGAGCATCCCCTTTCACTGATGTCAGATAGGGCCATCCTCTGCTACATATGTATCTGGAGCCATGGATCCAGATACATACTCCTTGGTAGGTCATCTAGTCCCTGGGAGAACAGGGTGGTGCAGCCAATGGATGTTGTTCAGGAGGCACATTTTGAAGATGAGCTGTAGAAGGGACCAGGAATATAAGTGCTTAGACACAAGTGCTCTTTGTGCATTTTCTTTCAGCTTTCAGTATTTAGCGATAAAGGACTTCGTATGGTGTACCAAGTCCTTGGTTAACTTCAGTGAGGTGAACTACAGAATAATCTCAGAAAGCCAGTGGGAAGTTAAGGATGATGCTGGGAGGGCTAAGAGTCTTATGCCACACCCAACACCAGTCATGACAAGCAGGTCCAAAGCCAGGTCACTCCTCAGAAGCTTGGCTCCAGACTCTGATTTACCCAGACGGAGTTAGCACTAGTATAAAACTACTGTAATAACAGAGGGTTACAGATAGAATATTCCATTTTGCCTGAGGAATGACAGATTCGTGGAAAGTTAGCATGTCCCACACCAGTTTAGGCTACAAACTTCCAGTGGCAAACTGTTCAACATGGAGTCAAGACAGCTCTGAGCATATTCACTTACAAATCTACACGATTTTGGAAAGAGCTTGGGGAGTCAGCCATGTTAGAACTCTGGGTCCTTGACTACCCATAATATGAAGACTCCAAGAAATATCACTTTGTGAAAAAGAAATTCCAAACTTCAATCTTTCTTTGGGAAGAATTTTGGATTAGGTGACCTCTAAGCTCCCATCTAGCCAAAAGATTATGATACCAAGTATTAAATGTTGACAGGAAAATAACATAGACTCAATAAATATTTGTGGAATGAACATAAGTGAGCTGAATTCAGGAAGTAAAATGTCTCTATTTCATGACTGCACGTTATCTAATTTTCACACTGAACAGATGTTCACTTCTGATCCTTTGAAAATCTCACATTTGTGTACCATATTTCCTTGATGAAGTCTGTAAAGAAAGAGTTCATCTTACAAACCATATTTCAGAGATCAGATAGTCTCAAATGGCTAATGGAAAATAACCAGTTTCCCACAAAGTAATCTCTTTTTTACCAATATTATTATTCTTAAACATAGAAATTTATGTCATTTACAAAATAAAGTATCAGAACTTGATTGTGCATGGGCTTATGCAATAACTAACAAGGAATTTTGCCCAACAGGTCTTCAATTTTTTTTCTTGCAAAGGCACTTCATGATTTATGATCCTTAATGACCTACTTATTTGAAAAAAAAAACCATAGACAGTATCAATGAGTTTCCTTCAATTGGTTAAAATATCATACGTTTCTTTCAGCAGTTCAGACATCTTTGTCTTTGATCCTGATTCACAGAATATGGTGAGGAGGTGGAAAAGAGAATTGTTATAGAAGATGAATCAACAACACGACGGACAAAGGATCATAGATGTAATGAAAAGATTTTTTAACTTCAAAAATAACTCAGGAAATGTAAGAATCTTTGGATAAGGAAATGAACTCTCACTTTGGCATATATGTATGTGTCTAACACATTATATATTCTGACTACAGGCGCATATTTACTTATCATAGAAACCCTAAAATATTGTCTCAAAAATTTCTGAGATAAAATCTACAAGGCATTTGATGTTCCTTGGTTCTTCTGAAAATATTATCAAAATAACTAATACTTAACATATTAATTGTATGATATTGCTTATATGCCAAATTTAAGGTATCAGTATCTCTAAATTCACAAGACACTCCAGTTATCTTCAAAATGGGTTATATGGCCAACATTACAACCCGGATATGTCTGTTCAACTTTTAGGAAATTAGCTGGGCATAAAATTAGCAATGTAAAGGCAGAAAGCATAGTTATTAATAGGTTAAACAACGAATTTTTTCTAGTATGTGTACTTTAACTTAGTAAAAACACACATATTGATTTGCTGCCTTTTTTTCAACTCATTTAGAACTTTGTGTGACCTTCTCTCATCAAGTACTGTAACTGTGCTATAACCTAATTATGAAAACCTCAAGAGACAATGGGAATTTCTTGTGATTAAATAGGAATTGAGAAGCTTGTCTTATGTTCTCAAAGCTTCATTTACCTGAAACAAGATGGAAAGTGCTTTAATGATGATCTTTTTCGAAGGAATTACAAATTAAATGTGGCTGTTCTTGTATGATTTCTGGTAGGCTTATACAGGAAACTGCCAAGTTAAACTACACTATATGTGAATGAGTTTTTTTTTAATAAATTGAACAACTTTATTTTCAAAACAAAGATAAATGTACAGATTTTCAGCATTTTTGCATAAAAGTATATGAATACATTTTTGTTAGTACTTGGTTTTTTTTTTTTAAAGGTTTGATGCTGTGCATTAAAATCTTACTAGTTACAGTGAGCATAAAGTACATGTAAAACAAGATGTAACCTGGAAATAGTCAAAGTTTGCTTGGTGTGTTAAGATTAAACATAAAGATTTTTCATTTTCTTTTCTTTTTTTTTTTTGGCCTTTGTTTTTTTCTTGAACTTCATATAGTCTGTGAGTTATATTGAACAACAATATCAACCAACCAGATTCCCCCAGAGCTCCCACGGAATAAACCACCAACCAAAGAGCACAGGCCCATAGCTCCAGCTGTATGTGTAGCACAGGCTGGCCTTGTTGAACATTAATGGGAAGAGAAGCCCTTGGTTCTGTGAAGGTTTGATGTCCCAGTGTAAGGACTAGATCCAAATTTCTGGAGTGTTTAGAGCTTTCTAGGGTTAGTATCCAATTATCAGTTCTATAAACAAGAAACTCATGCAGTCAGAGACAGTAGACATGGCATCAGATAACCTGCCTGTTCATTATGTATGCATTGTATGTAGAAAGTCTGTATATAATGTTTTCCTACTCATTTTAGTAAAGGTTGAAATATAATTTTATATTTAGCTTATGCTCTAGGCTTGGAGGAAGCCCAGCATTATTATGTTTACCAGGAAGAGTTCTGAACGACATAGAGGTCACTGTCTTCTCATAAATTGGCTTAAATATAGCTATTCAATAAATTACTTTTTCTATAAATGAAATAAGTCTTCTTTGGTATTAATTTTAAAAATAGAGGGAAACCTGAAATACTACTCCTGAAGTTTAGCCTTTAAAATTACAGTTGAGTTAGGTAATTGTTGCTTTGTGGTAATTTCCCAATGTGTCAACTTTAATCCAAAAGTCACTTAACAATTCACAATTTGGAACATTTGCATATTCAGGAATAGGTTGTCTGATGTCTAAGATTCTTTCATGAAAGTGTGGTCAACTTGTTGCACAAGGCTTCCGTCATCCCAAAAAGACACAGTGGGAACAGGATCCACAACCCACTTTGCATACACCAGGAAGAACAGCAATATCAACCAACCAGATTCCCCAGAGCTCCCACGGAAAGAACCACCAACCAAAGAGCACAGGCCAATGGCTCCAGCTGTATGTGTAGCACAGGCTGGCCTTGTTGAACATTAATGGGAGGAGAGGCTCTTGGTTCTGTGAAGGTTTGATGTCCCAGAGTAAGGACTAGATCCAACTATATATTGTTTATTTTCTGAATTGTTTGCAAATAATGTGCTATTGCAAATAATACAGTGACTGCCTTTCAAAAAAATCTTTCATTTGCATTGATAATTTATTTACAGGATTCATTCTGAAAGCTTAGGAGAATGCTAGGCTGCTGAGGCAGGAGTGAGTAGGTGCAGGGAAAGCACACTCATAGAAGCAGGGGGAGGGAAGGATGGGATAAGGGAAATCCAGGGGGGATAACATTTGAAATGTAAATAAGTAAAATAACCAATAAAAAAAGAAATTCCAAGCCTTTTCCTAGTTGAAATATATAAATGACTTCATGGGGGGCAGGGGGTAATAAAAGTGTTAGTTTCTCTGCTCCTTCATGAATTTTATATCCAATGGTACTATTTTAGTTCATTTCATCTTACTTTTTCCTATTCTGCTTTTCACTGGCTTTGCTTAACTTTGTCCCCCCCCCCCCGTGTGTGTGTGTGTGTGTGTGTGTGTGTGTGTTTCCCCAGGTCCCCCGAACCTCCCATGTGTAGTTAGGGGAGAAAGAAAATGGTCATGGCAGAATTGAGAGGAGATGCCACTAGGAAATTAGAAGGATGGTGGCTGAGATGTTCTCTAGGGCAGTCTTTACAGAGGGGAAAGTGAGGAAAAGGAGGAATATTTGCATTTTTGAAGCCAAGGAAGGAAACTGGCTCTTCAGTTGAAGGCCAGACCAGTTTGTGCTGTCTTCCCCTCCTTTGTAGAAAACACTGAAAGATAAGAAAAAGAAGAAAGGGGAAGAAATAAAGGAGAAAGGAAGGAAAAGACAAAGGAAAGAGGGTGTTAGGAATGGGGGAGGGAGAAACAAGGGGAGGGAAAGAGGTGGAAGGGAGAAGAAGAAGGAGGGAGGGGAAAAAAGAGAAATGGAAGGAGGCAGGGATGGAGGAAAGAGAGGGAAGGGAGAAGGGTAGAGGAAATGCAGCATATTCCTTGACAGGACAGAGAATGTGAGCCATGGAAGAAATCGGAAAATAAAATTTTCTCAGGGAAAAGATACTGAGAAGGAAACCCAGTGCCTGCCTTCCAGAAGGCAGGTAAATAAATACAGAACATTTATTTACTCGTGTTGTATTGGTATTCTTGGTTCTTTTGGTTTTGTTTATTTTTCTTTTCAGTTCCTATTCTACCACTAATTTCCTGTGGAAGTGGCGGGACAAACTGTAAACAATCTTGATAAACATATTGTGTGTAAGTGAAAAAGGAGATAATTCAGGTGATGTACTGAATCTCTTCATAGGTGTTAAACACACTGTGGTCTTTGATATAACCACATTTCATCACAAATTCATGATGTTCAAGTTCTTGAGGCAGCTACTTAGTACAGCCTTTTGGGGAATTCCATGTTTTTCAAAGCTGTACTCTTAGATCTCTTTGTGAGTTTTCAAAACACACACACACACACACACACACACACACACACACAACTGGCTATGTGTCCTTTTACTGGAGCCTTAAGAAATACTATCCCTTGTTTTATGGTATACTAGAGCTACCTCTGTGTAATGGTTTATTGAAATTCATGTTTTATTGAAATAATCTACTTATATGTTTTATTTCTCTCACTTGAGTATAAGCTCTGAGCAGGGACTGAATCTTATACATCTTTAATTCTCAGGATGACTACTACAGTGGGTGAGTGGCATATAAATATTTGTTGAGCCGTTAAACGATGCAGTTGAGAATTTGAATGCAGATTTAAAATATGTTGTGTCTAGCTACTATGTTCTTTAATATGAAAAATAATGTAAATCTGCAGTCCTAACTAAAATTTTAACCAGATGTTTGTATAGCAGAGAGGATAGATTTGCCGAAAAGGATATATGGCTAGAAATCTGACAATATTCTATTGGGATGTATTTAACATCTAAGATATGCTTGGAAAAATTGTGTTCTTTAGTTCAAGGAATTGAAACTATGCTTACTGTGAGGATTAACTACAACCAGTTAAAAATCTTAATATTTGACATTATTGACTGTAGTGAACTTTTCCTTATTTTAAATGATTGTTATTTTGGAAAAAAATGACCATGAACTGGAAAAGGAAGACACTGAACCTATGGAGGATAGGTAGAACATTATCAATTATCATCCAGTGAGGAACTCTGAGGTTCCACAGTGAGGCAAGCACTGCGGGAGATGTCCATGGGAGATGAAGAAAGTGGGATGCTGTTTTAAAAGGCAGGGAAAATGGCATGCGTGAGCTAGGCAGTGTAAGAGGTAGCTGAACAAGAAGAAAGAGGGCAAACCCATACCTTTCTATCAATTCAAATGGGGCTGGGGGCTTAAAGACCTGCTGAATGAACAGGATTGGTTCTTAGGTAGAAAATATCTGCGATCAAATTTCAAAGTTGTGATCCTGAAGACAGTGCTGAAGACCAGGCAGAGAGCAGGAAAGGACAGAAGAAGGAAAGGGGGAGGGGCGGGGAGAAAGCAGAATATGAAAAAAGGTAAGAAAGGCTAAGAGAAGGCAGTTACCAGTGCACTTTTACATAACACTCTCACTATCGACCACTTTTGTGTATTATTTGGAGAGACTTTCACAGTTATGAGAGCTATGTGGTTATCCAACCAGATATAAACCTATAGGTCCCATTGTTGTGAGCCTTCAGAGAGTTCTTTTGTTCACTCATCACTTTAAAAGACCACTGCCCTGTTCTGTACCAAGTCCTGCTAGCCTTTATTCCTTAATAGGTATTGAAGAGAAACTGATGGGGTTCTCTTAAATAACCCTAAACACATTAAGTGTTGGGGTTGATTTTACATCTCCCACTGCCATTTTTTTTTTTTTTTTTCTATCAGAAACAATAGTAATGCCCTTCCTCTTTCTACTGATAAAGTCTTCCAACTAATTGGTGTTTAGGGCAGCAAGTCTTCAGGCTTCTTGCCTCATATCTATTACAAGAGATATGACAGAAAAAAATTTCCATTTTCAGTGTTTTGATGAAATCCAAAGCTAGTGCCACCATTGGGCCCCATCATTTTGGATGGATTAAGGAGAAAAGTAAGGAAGGATCTGTGCAAATGCTTTCTCTGGCATAAGAGGAAAGAGAGTGGCCTCTCTTTAGAAATAAGAAATAATTAAATCACCATTTTAATACCTAATAGTGGGACTTAACCCAGGCTTTTTCATTATAATTTTTGGAATTAGAAGACTTGATTAGAATATCCTGCAGTTTGCTTGGAGTCTAAAAATATCATAGTAAGTTTGATGCTAAATGCATGTTAGAAATATCAACAGGCAAAGGTCTTTTATGTTAGGCAGTTCTACAAATTTGAATCAATGTAGCAAGTATTTGACATTCTTATAGACAGGCTATCTCAGAAAAATACCAGTTCCACTACCTTAAATCATAGTAAACAGTCATTTGTTTGGGTCTAACTTGGTCAGCCAGACAATTCGTATGATTTGACTTGGTATAGTTTTGGTCAATGTCATATTACTATAAACAATCCATTTCCTTTTCTTTCACTTGTTTATATTTTCAGGAAGGTAAGACAAATATTAGTGATTTCTTAACAAGGGGCAACAGTGTCCACAGTGATGAACGGAGTTCTTCAGAAAGGACACACAGGACAAATATATTGAGTCACTGGAGTGTCGCAGTAAAAGTACTTCCAATGCTTCATAGAGGCTTTTGTTTGACATGTGTAAAGTTATCTTTTCAAAAATGTTATTTTGGCCGAAGTCTGCTCTCATATAGAATATCCTCGGCCTGGTCAGTCTTTTCCAGAGAAATGCATCTTTGCCTTCTAAAATCACAACTCCAAACCACAAGTGAATACCGACTGCCCATTGAAACAGTTTTAGTTTTGTTATTTTTGACTCAGCCGAATTCAAAGCAAAGATGCAATGTGGTACAGCCATCACTGTCAGATATACTAACAAAGGACCGGGTCTGATGCTCCACAAAAACAAAAAAACAACAAAAAGAATTACCATTTGATTTACTGGAGACATCCGTATTTCCTGAAGTCATCCATGTTCTCCTCAACAACTTACTAGAAGCAAAATGCTTACTGTGGGAGCTGGACACCTGCAGACTCAGACAGTTTTAAAAACGGTATCTCTGGAGTGGAGAAGACAGAGAACATGTGCTTTATGGAATGAGAACGTGGCCAGAAATATGGAGCTATGAACAAATATGTATTGGGTACCTTCAGAGTATAAGTTACATATTTTTTAAAGGATGGAACATCTAGATTATTATTATTATTATTATTATTATTATTATTATTATTATTATTATTTACATTGGGAGAGTTCATTATGATTTATTTTATGTCCCAAATTTTGTAGTCCCAGTGCTTAACGACAGATGGTGGTGTAACTCCACTGATTTCACAACTCTATTCATTGTGACTTTGTTACAGATTATCCTTGGTCTGACTCCAGGGATGTTTCTCCTTTTCCTCTCTGGGCTTAGGGAAAGAGTGGGCACATAATCCATCCAGAAAGAATGTCTTTATTTGTTCAAGTTCACACGACTGTAACACATAAAAACAGGCCTTTTTGACACCAGCCCTTTTTTGCCTGTGTGAAACACAGTATTTTTCCCTTGTCTCTAAAGTTATCTGTTGTTAGTGGCTTCTGGATAAGTAGCATAACTTGAAAGATGGTGTACCTAAAGAGAGAGAGAGGAAAAAAAGTGATTCTGGTTTGCTCGCTTCTGGATTTTGAAATAAGTAGTCATTTAAATTTTATGTTGTCACAGTTATACCGATAAAACAGCCGGGAAGAAGAAGAAGAAAAAAAGAAAGAAAGAAAGAAAAGAAAGAAAGAAAGAAAGAAAGAAAGAAAGGAAGGAAGAAAGAAAGAAAAGTAGCTCATGTTTAACTAAAAGTTTGGGAGAAAAAAGAAACCATATGTGTGAATGACCATATTTTTATAACAAGTAACTTAAGATCAAGAGACTCACTCAGGGGAAAAAAAAAGACCAATGTTAACCTACCACTTCCAAAGCATTATTCTCATAAGCTGTTTCTTTCAGTTGGCCCCATTTGGTGTGGTTTACTTCGTGCAAAATATTCCGACAGATACCACTTCAAACGAATTTATCTTTCTTTAGCACCATAATAGGGCAGTCTCTCAGATTTTGTTGATTTGCGGTTTCATCCTAAAATAAACTTCAAATCAAATACATTTTCGCGATAGTAGAGGCTCAAGGTGCACGTGGTGAAAACCACTTATTCACCAGGTAACCCTGATCAACTTTCCCTTGGAAGCACTTTGAATGACTTTCGCAGACCCACGTGTGGCTAAGAGCCGCTTGGCCACTTCAGGGTCATAATTTGACTCACCCTCTTTCCAAGGCACCCAGCCTTTGGTGGACAAACTGAGCTGATGCAGAGAGCCAATGACTGGTGACTGGGGCAAAAGAGAGCTAGTCCTTGCCGCTTGCCCTTTTGGCATTTCCCTAGGCTGCGGAAACTCGGTTTTCCTATTATGATACTGCAACTTTTTTTTTTTTTTTTTTTCTTTTGGAGTCTGCACTGCGCGCTAAAACCCTGGCCAGCTCCAGCAGCCAGCCTAGGTGAACAAAGCCTGCACTGTTCAGGGCCACGTCGGGGGCGGGGGTGGTGGGCGAGTTCAAGGAATTGCAAATAAATATATTTTATGACCACCCATCAACAAACTACGTGCCACCGTGGCAGCCCCTGGTAGCCGGGCTGGGAGTGCTGAGGGACCGAGGGCGGGGGAGCTGAGGGAGAGGCGACTTGAGCCGGGGAGCTAGGGGCGAGCCCGGAGCCTGAACTTTCACCTCTCGAACCCGGGCCCAGCCCATTGGCTGTGGCTGAAAGTCTAGGGAGGGCAGCAGTTCCTAGCAAGACCTGTTTTCTCCACTCCCTGCGTATCCTTCCCTCGGGGATGGTTAGTGGCGTAGGGCACTAAATACTGTGGGGCGCAGAAAAGCAGGGGCGCATGGGGGCTGCTGGCTCAGTTTCTGGTGAGATTCTTGGGAACAGTGAGCAGGCAGTTCACGCCGGGCTGCACAGACTTTGACACGCTCTGGCAGCTCTAACTGCATGCTTTCGAGAGTCCTAGTAAAGGAACGCCAAATTTCCTCAAAACCCGTCTTTATGGATACAAGAGCGAAAGACTCCCCCACCCCTCTCTCATCCCCAGAAAGCGAAGGTTCTTTTCTCTTCAGGAATTCGAACTTAACTTAGGAGGACCCAGGCTCCTTTGTAAGCCATGTTTCTTATCCACTTTCTCGGGACACCGGGCAAGAACCAGGAGTAACTGGGGGTGGGTTTGTACTGGGGAGGGAGGAATAGCCCTGAGGCTCTGTAAATCCTTGGACTGCTTGGTTAGCTTTATTCACCAGGCCCAGGGAACAGTACCGCCTTGGGTTTTCAAGGATTCTCACGTGGGTGGGTTGTCGACTCGTCTCTCTTTCTAAAACATTTCACATTAATTCAGAGTATATTTTACTTAGGTTTGCTGATGAGGCACGGACTTATAGCCCCCACCTTTTAGAGGGGCGGGCGAGCAGCTTTAGGGTTCTTTCTTAATGCTTGTGAAGGATGCTTTCCTTCCCCCATTTCCACTCTCAACAAAGATTCTGACTCTGGTAGACTCCCCCCGAGTCTTCATTTCTCAAAAAGACCAGTTGGAAGAGTGACCAATACCATTAGCGAGCAGAGCACTCAGGACGACCCGAGTTTTAAAGGTTCACCAAAAGCTCCTTGATTCAAAGCCAAAGCTCACCGGCGTTCCATGCGCTCAGGACTCGGGCGGACTTGCCAGGACCAGCCCTGTGGCTTATTGACAAAAGTTGGTTTCACTAGCAAACCTGGCTATGTGTTTACAGATGTGGGTGCCGGGGCCGCCACTTCCTCCCCATAGAGAACCGCAGGTTCTGAATTTGTGGTGTGTGTGTGTGTGTGTGTGTGTGTGTGTGTGTGTGTGTGTGTGTGTGTAGGGGGGAGACAGAGAGACAGAGACAAAGACTTTGAGATTGAGAGAGACAGAGAGAGAGAGATCCTTCACTCGGCCCCTTAGAGAAAGGGCGAGTTGGTCTTTGAGGAAAGCGAAGACTAAAAAGGCACATGTTGATGTTGATCGTCTGCCACCCCATCACACCATCACCTTTGATGCTGCAGCTGAAGTTCGCAGCTCTTTCCCTCCGGGGCTTAGCCCGACTCCGTGTCCATCCGCCCCTCCCCCGGCTTCTTGGCTTTAGCTATTTGTCAGAAAGTTTCTGCGCCTCTGGAATCGCGGTGCGACGGATTCGACTGCTCGGCAGCCCGCTCCCGCGGCGGCGACGCGCGTGGGACGCCTGTGGTTTAAGGGTTGCGGGGGCTGGCGACCCGGGAGGGGCTGGCGGTAGGACCGCGGGAAGGAACTTCCTTCTCAGAGCTAGGGTGGAGAGGGGCATCGTAGGAATACCCACCCAGATTCAAGTCACTGGCTCCATCAGGGCCCGCCTTGATCTCCTCCGACCTTTTCTCTGTCATCTCTTCCTCCGCCCTGCTCCGGCCAGCTGGGTCCCACCACGGGCATGGTAGGAGGGACCTGGTGGCAGAAACAGAGCCAGAGCACCCCCCCCCCCCACACACACACCCGGGACACTGCTTTGAAGTACACTGCGAGCGGGCTCTGGCAATTTCTACTTTCCTTTCATTCCTGTTATTTTGTTTCTCCCAATCTTTGATCGAGTCAGTCTCCAAAGCCTCATAGTTTAAAAACAAAAACCACACCTTGGTGGTGCCATAACCCCCCCCCCCCCCCAGTCCTGCTCCGGTGATCTGGGCTGCGCGACTACAAGAAAGCCCTAGTACTGGCCCCAAGTGACACAGGAGCCTGGGCAGTGGAGAGGTTAAAAGGTTCGGCCTCTCCATCCAGGCAGCAGAGGCGCACACAGGAGAGAAAGGCCAATTGGCGTGGCTGTGCTCCCGCGGGCTCCCTCTGTGATACTCTCTGTGCTTTAACTACCTGCCACCAAGGGCTTCGGATCCCTTCGAGGTTCTCTGCACTTCACGTGGAATCCCCTGTTTCATTTGCCAGCAGCTCCGTCTGCTGAGAGGACGTACTTTGGGGACTGCCAAGAAGCAGCAGACACAACTCGGTTGTGCCAATACAGCATACGGTTTTGTTCTCGCCTCCCTCCCCACCCCCATCCCCGACTCCGGTCTGGGGCGGCAGGAGGAGGCGGAGCAGGAGGTGGGGAGAAGGGTGGGGGTGGGGGAATCGGGGCAGAACAAACAAGTTCTCCAGCGAGTTGTTTACATAGCAGGTGGACCTGACGTCATCCAGGAGGCTCCACCGCAGAGCCCGGCGACATTCTGGCCCGCGATTTCTCCCATCCCTGGAAGAAGTGTGTGTGTGTGTGTGTGTGTGTGTGTGTGTGTGTGTGTGTGTGTGTGTGTGTGTGTGTGTGTGTGTGTGGTGGGGGGGTGCAGGAAGAGATTGGTGGAGTTCAAAGCACTTTAAAAAAAATAACAACAACAACAACCCCAACTTAGCAAAGTAAGACAAAACAAGTGCCCCAACAGTACTTAAGAGTCTTCCAAAGGTTCCTTCCCCCAGCCCGCCCCTCGGAGGAGAAGCGGCTCCGCTCGCAGTGTGTGTATAGTTTGCATTGCCAACAACTTGCGCGCGCGCCCGGGTGCGCGCGCCCGTCAGTGCACGCACACACACACACACACATACACACACACGCGCACACACACAAGCACTCACACGCGCGCGCGCACACACATATACACACAGACACAGACACACACACACACACACACACACACACACACACACACACATACATACAGAGATCCGGGTTTGGGGGGGGGGAGCTGCCAGCTCGAAACAGCGAGAGCCTCCGAGAAAGCGCGAGACACGCCGGCGCGTGCAGCTCCCCGGCCGCAGCTTCGTCCGGGCCGGAGTCCGGCGCCACCCGCAGTTGATCCGTCAGCGCCCGCCCAGGGCATTTATGCCGCAGCCGCGTCTTCCCGCCGCAGCTTCCTCGGGTCCCCTCTCCCCTGGTGTCCCCGAACTCCCGGCCGTGGCTGCCGGGACTCGAGCGTGGGTGTGTTGTTCGGGGGCTTCTGCCTGGGCGCACAGCGGGTGCCATCTCCTGGGACGCTGCCCTCGGGGTCCCTGGTCCCGGTAAGTTTTCTTAGCCCTCACTCAGACGCTCTGCACTCCGCACCCCACCCTGTCCCGACCACAGCCTCGCGCGGCCAGACTGCGACTTTGCTCCACGCTCCGGTCGCCCAGCAAAGTTTCGCCCCAGCGCCTGCTGCTCCGTGCTGTGGGGCCACGGTGACATGTGTCAGATTTCGACGTAGGGTCGGGGTCGCCTTTGCGTTCTGGAACCAAAATCACCACTTGTTGTTTCTTTGCATTTTGCTTTGTGAGGAGGGAAAGGAGTGTGCAGGAAAAAAAAAAAAGAGATTTCTCTATGGGCTCTAGGATGACTTATTTATTTATTTACTTATTTATTTTAGTTTTGAATATGCAGAATGTTGTCTTGTCCAGAGAGGCAGGAGGAAGGGATGTGTCGAAACACCAGATGTGTTTGTTTACTCTTATAAAAAAAATGTTTGTTGTCTTTCCCTCTTCCTTCCCACTCCCCCTAGGGAAGAGAAACAGCAGGAAAAACATGTGGTTAGAAGCGCACACTTTATTGATCAGACTGCTGACCCTTATTTACTCAAGCGGGCAAGTGCACACATTTCATGGGTCTTAGTTAGGCACTTCTGCGATCATCTCAGAAGTACTTATCCAGAAACCGGCGAAGCATCAAGGGGACAGGTCTTTTCTGTCTAGTTAAGAAACTCCTGGCCCCTAGTGACTCCTAAGATAGCCACGCACTTCTCAGGCCACTCCTGATCATGTTCCTCCACTTGTCTGCCAGCCAGCTCGCCTGCTTCCCTTGGGATCTGTCCTGGTTTTACTTTTATTCCACTTTGGGAAGTGCTCCTTGCTCGGAGTGGGTGTCACATCTTGCTGTTCCTGGGGGAGGGCGTGTGGGAGGGGCGCAGACACCTTTGTGAGAAAGGATTTCTCCTTTGCCTTGCTCTTTTCTTTTTCTCCTTCCTTTTCCTCTTTCTTCTTTTTTTTTCTTTCTTTTTCACGTTCCTTTTCCTCTTCTTTCTTTTTCTCCTTTTCCCTTTTTCTCTTTCTTCTCCTTCCTTCTTCCCTTCCTCCCTCCCTCCCTCCCTCCCTCCCTCCCTTCCTTCCTTCCTTCCTTCCTTCCTCTCTTTCTTTCACCTGTGGGTCCTGGGTGATTGGGATTAGTGCTGAGAGAGGGAAGAGCATCTCCAGCTTCCACTTTATGCTTATGAGAGGCGCTTGTGACTGTAGGTACTGGTCAGACCCACCAGGTGACCACAGGCACTGTAGGTGTGCCTCTCCCTACCCTTAGCTTAGAAGCCCCTGTATCTCCATCTTAAGGAGAGCCCCCCTCTCCCCAGACCTGTGTAGTGTTTGGACAGGAGAAAAAGTTGCCCTCCTAACTCCAGACTCTTAAAAACTCATATAGGTAAGTATCCCAGGACCTGGAGAGGAAAGGGCCATGCTTTTATTATCAGAAGAAACTTCAAGGTCCGGATGTGTGCACGTCTCCTTCCTTTGAAAGTGAAATCATTTTGAATTTGCATTTTGCACCTGGTTGAGGCTAGTGGCAGAGCTGGCCAGGAATTAGGAGGCTCCCCACCATTGGGAATCCCCCCAAGGAACTAGACCCATCTGTGTATTTGTTTATTCAGCTCTTTAGCCAACAGCTTTAAACCACTCAGTGGACAGCTGCTATCTGCAAGGCTCCCATCCCACCCCCCCTGCCCCCCACTTTTCCTTGCACCACATGTTGAAATCCACTCAGTTCCTTGATCTTGGGGCTCATTCCCAGAGTGCTACTTTCTTCCAGGTGGACAGGCATTGGGGTGTGAGGTGCATGCATGAAGTAGCCTGGGTGGGTTCTGCTCAGGGGCTTGGGGGAGAAATGAAGTGTGTCAGAGACTCGGTACTCTATGACGTGTATCTTTGCAGTTACAAATTCAAGAAGCACTTAAATGCTCCCAACATACCCACCAGGAACATGGAAGGAGAGTAAGTTAGATAAAGCAGGTAAGCCCCAAGGGAAAAGGTGATGCCCTGCTTTAGAGTGGCAGAGGTGGACATTTTCCAGCTGGAAGTATTTGCAGAGATTTACTTTGGAAAACACGTTTGCCTGGGAGGCACATCTTTGCCTGCTGTCCTAGCTCCCAAGAGTTTGGCTAGGCAGCAGGGAAGAGAAGAGTAAGAAAGCAGTGCCTGCATCTGAAGTAGAAACTGAAGGGGAGATGGGCTTTTAGATAGCTTCCTCCTAAAGGCTGCAGTGTGACATACCTTGGGCTATGTTTTATGTTGTGAAGAGTCCAGTTTATCTTTTCTGTCACTATGAGCTATGACTAAGGATATTCTCAGTGTGCTGGAATTTTTAAATGTAGTGTTTGTTTAATGCTGTTAAACACAATTTACAATTTTGATTTATTTGTATCACCATTAATACAGTGCATATAGTTTTAGGCACTAGGATCATTAGGGCTATAATATTTTATGTCTGCATTAGAGTTTTCTTTCTTTTCCCTCTTTCTTTCCTTCCTTGTCATTCCTCATCCCATTTCTTTATTCCTATGTTTAGAAGTTTGTTCACTTCCTTAAGACAGTTCTGGACATAATTGTTACCTAACATTAAGTGAAAGAAATCTTAGCTGTAATCAAGTTGCTGGCTTTTCAGGAGAAGACAAACCTGATGGTAGGCCTCCTGGGTTAATAGAAAAGGAGACGCAGTTGAAAGAGATAGTCTTGAAGTTACCTTTAGGCATCAAAAGTAGAATTTATTTGAGGAATGATTTTTGACATTCAGATTAAATATGAGTACAGCAAACATATTTATGGTTGATTAAAATGTGGCCATTAGCATCATTCATTGTCTGTTATAACAAATCAAGTAATTAAAAGGAAATTATGCATGACTATAACAACTATACACAATTAACAGTCTTTCAACACAGCCTTATGCTTTTGAATATTGTTACAGAATTTTTGTGTGGAAGGACTCTTATTTGGGAAATAGATGTACTGGAGACATCAACAGTGGAATTTTCTTTCTTTGCACAGTGCAGTAATTTAGTTTGAAAAGACTTTGCAGTTTTCTAGAAACTTTAAATAAGAAGAAACTCACCATAACAGGCATGTCAGGAAATAAAATGGTGGCCAGCCAGCGAACATTGATATATGCACATGTCATCTGATAGCGAGAGGTCATATTCTCTTTAAGTTTCAAACACACAAAACAAGTCTTAGTGCATGGTTATCAGGTATTATTTTGTAGAAGCCATATTTCAATGTAAAAAATAACCAGCTGGTTTGATTCATATTCTTAGAGAACATAACAGTCTAATGAACTGAGCCAAATACATTTACCAGGTATTTTGGTAGAAAGAGAAGGTGGGAAGAACTTAAATTACATAAAAAGGATAATATTTGATATCTTTTAGGTGCTCTGTTCAACATATTTGTCTCTTTCAATGCTGAAAATCTCACCTTGAACTGCCTATTGTATTTTTGGAACTCTAAATTAAGTAATAGGTATACAATTTTCACTTTTCTAAATATTATCAAAGAAAGGCCCCTGACTACAAAGAAGAAAATGTGATTTTAGGACTGAGATCATGAGTAAGTTTTCTTTGCAGATTTATTGGTAATAATAAAAGTAAAAAAAAAAATTGTAGTTTAATTCAGACCCATTAATAATACTTTCCATTCACTAACATTTTGGCACCCTAAAGTATTTAATGGTCTTTGTGAAAATTAGTTTTACTTGTCTGTATAGGCACCAAAATGTTCTAAGCTCTGTTCCAAAAGGAAGTCAACGGAATTACAATATTTCTGTAGGAATTTGAAAGCAACCTCATGTTGCCCCCTAATTTGTAAGGTTCCTAAAGTGCAAACAAATCCAAACCTGAAAAATTACTATTTGTATTCTAAGAGCTTCTGTAAAAACTCACATGGTTAAAACCTAAAAGAAAGACAGTCCATTGTTCAAGGTTCCCAGACAGTTGAGAGGTGATGCAGTTTCTATAGGCTGTGTTTGATTCTCCCCTTTAGAAGAAACAAAAACATTTTTAGGTCCAACTGTTTATCTCTTGGACATACTCAGACTAAAGTTGTGTCGTGTCTGTAATCTTTATCAAGGAAAACAATTTGCGTTGGAAGTTTTGTCTGAGAACTATAGATTTCTACAGGAGCTTTATCAGGTCCTCTACTACTGCTCTATTAGGCTTTTGTTCTGAACTTCTAGCTGCTCTGTTTATCAGAACATCAAAGTGGGTCCCCAGGAGCACTTTTGTTTGTTTTGTTTGCCATCTTAATTAAGCAATGCTGGGAGGGCTATCTAAAAATCTGCTTAGTTCTTTTTAACACCCTAGCACTGAGTGAACGAAAATTCTTTATTGCTGAAGTCTAACAATACCCATATTGTCTGCGGTTCTTCCCCGTATCTAGTGTTGCTTGATAAAATAAGTAGTTATTGTCACTTGCCTGTTTCGCTGTTCTTATCTCCTCTGATTTATTTGTGTGTGTGCAACTCCATGTGTCCCGTGTCTTCACCCATCTTCTACCACAACGTTCTTCAGACAAAACAGACAACACTATTTATTGTGAGACGTGAAGGCTTAGTATAACTGAAAGGCCGGGACTGAGGAGAGGGTGCTAGGGAAGGTTTAGATATGCTGCTGTGATGTCTAATAACAAACAAGCCACAAACACAACCAGGATGTGTCTGGTGCTCTGATTCCCTTAATTGCATTCAGTAAAGCTATATTTTAAAAGCAGTATTTTTGATAGTTTATTGTCTATAAAAATAAAGAATAGTATCATTCTATACTGGCTTCAATAATTTTAGTAAAATGTCTTATTTTGTAGTTGAAGTGATCTAGCATTTTTTTTCTCATGCACAGTGATATGGGCCTAGAAGCCAACGGCTCTGTTATCTGTTCTCCTGAAACAGAGAATATTGGCATCATCCTGGTTCTATTTTTGAAACTGTGTTATAGAGAAGTGACATGCAGCCAGCAAAACCTATTCACTTCAGTTTGGAGTTTTGAACTTTGTTTGCTCTCTTTTACTTGGTGGGCATCTGTTCACTGTCCCAACTGCCCGCCTGCAACTGGAAGTCTACATTTATTTCAGTTCATATGAATCTACCTACAATTTTCTTTTGAAAGCATTTTTCTCATCAGCCCCTGATGCTAGCCCCGGTTACCCTTTTGAGTCCCATGATTTGTGAAGTATGCACTCCTGAATTCAACTTTCTAATCAGTTCTGCTCAGCTCTCTTCTTCCTGAGGTTCACCCAGGAGCTTCACACCATCCTTCCCCTTCATATTGATAGATGTGTCACTTGGAACTGACATCTTCATCCCTTTCTGCTCTGGTAAATTATTTTCATTAGCAAGAGTGAATAAGATTTAATGTTGAAAAAGCACATTGCTGGGAAGCAAATGAATTCCCAGGGGGTTTTAAAGCTCACAGTAGTTTTAGTTTATTAATGTTCCTCCATTTTCTTCAATTTCTGTATTGGAGGACTTAAAATATACTTTGTGGAAGATAATGTTGTCTTAAAATTTATTTAAGCTTTTTTTTTAACAGTTGCTTTTAAAGATTTTTCTGGTATGTCTATAAGGTCAAACCATTGTAATACAGTTTTTGAAAAACAGCTTAAGGACCGTTGAATTCCACAAACAAAGGAACCAAGTAGAAAGAACTTGAAGGTGTTTGTTTGCTTTTTTCCCCCTAGTATTTATTTATGCCATTATTCCATTTTGATCTCAGCATCTGTGTTTCCTGGATGGTGTTTCCTGTGCAAACCTCTAGACTACTTTAGTGTTTATCTCCGATGACAGCAATCATTTTTGTAACTTTTTATAAACCCTAAGAAAAAAGTGACATTGCTTCTCAAAACATAATTCAGCAGGAATGAACAGGGAAGCACTTCCTGAGAGGAAGGAGAGACTCACTGTCCACTCTCCATGTAACTTAACATATCAAAAGTCCTACTTAAAAATGAGCCACGGCATCTCTAAAAACTCTTCTTCAGTTACTTCATGCAACATTTTGGTTTTGTCTGTATGCCCATGTTAACCTTTCAATTTCTACCCCCCATCCCCCCAACCAACACTTGAAACCTGCCTTTACTTTGGCAAAATGTCAGCTAAAAGGCTCTTCACCATATAGGTGTGCTAACGTGAAGCCTTGGAAATGGTCAGATGAACCATTAGCTATTACAGTCCCTGGTTTCTGACTCCACACACCACATCATTCTGTATGGGGGTAGTACTTCCTTAACATTAGGCCCTGTTAAGTTATTCTTCTATTCACCTTCTCACGTCTGGGCTTCTCAGCCTCTGGGAATGAAAGGCAAAGACCTCACATAAGGTCCTGGTGTTTTTGCTGTTAGTCTGTTGTAGTGTACTCAGAACACAATGGGCTGTTTCTCACTTAGGTATGTTTCTTAGT
The DNA here is from genome assembly GCF_963924665.1 of Micromys minutus. Lineage (NCBI taxonomy): Eukaryota > Metazoa > Chordata > Mammalia > Rodentia > Muridae > Micromys > Micromys minutus. The sequence goes on from NC_137958.1 coordinate 39,063,338, forward strand.
GTTCTCCATTTGGAATGCTGTACACTAGGTGCCTTTGCCAACTCCAGCTCCCTGCTCCAACCTGTTCCTACTACAGAGCATTCTGACTGTCCTTCATAAAGGGCACATGCCCACTGTCTGCACTTTACCAACTTCACTGCGTATTATTTTATCCATAACGCCATAATCTATGGGAATTTATAAGAAATCCTCTACTATGATGAACACTCAGTGATGATATACCTTCAGGGTGTCGTATTTTCCATGATAGTAAACATCCTGGATGATCTGGAGTGAACTACATATACATATGTAATATGTCTCCTGTGGTGTGATTAACTTGGTGATTTACATCCAGTGTGGCATGTCTTTGATGATGATGTGTATCCAGCATGCTGCATTTTCTAATGTGATAAAAATCTAATATAATGTATATTTAAAGATATAAATCCAGTGTGGTATATTATCCAAGATGATATACACCCAGAACGGTTTTCTTCATTATAATGTACATCCATTGTGGTATATATTCCATGATTATGTTCTTTCAGTGTGATTTATATTTCATGATGACAGACATTCAGTATAACGCATATTCTATAGATATGGAAAGGCTCCTCTGTTCTCTAACGGTGCTTTGCGTTAGCCAGGAACTCCTTAAACCAATATTGAATTAAGAGGGAGCAGTTCAGGCTGGAGAGAAGACTCAACCCTTAAAGGGCAGGCTCACAACCAAAACTATAAAAATGAGTAGGTGACAAGAGCCTCAAGATATTATTACTTCTAATTGTCCTTGCAATATTTTTATTTTAATTTTCATCCTACAACATTTGAATGTCATATCACATTAGAAAAACTGTTTACTGTTATATTGGCAAACTTATGGCTTTTGCCTTAGGTGGGTATGGACAATGACTACTTTCCCTACATCCCCAGATCTAGCCCTTTGCTAGCTTGAAACTACTATGTAGACCAGGCTGGACCTAGAGCAATCCTCTTGCCTCTTTTCCCCTCATTTTCTTTTTTTAGAAACAATATTACATTTTACCATTGAAAATCATGAGTAAATATTTGTGCATTTAGACAACAAACTATTAAGAGGTATTTCACATAAGGCTTTTAAACAGGTGTTAAACCGGCATATTTTGCCTTATATTGTAACAATAGCATCAGCAGAATTTATACATGTCTCTAATGGTCAAAATAGTGTGGGTAATCCAGGTGTTTCTGGGACTTGTTGCTATTATATGGGGAAAAATCTGAAAAACCAAGATCATATTTATATATAAAATTGCATCTTTATAAGGAGAAACGTCATATGTTTACAAATTTTTCTATCTATCCATTGATCCATCAGTCTATTCATACATACATACATACATACATACATACATACATACATACATACATACACACATACACACATCTGTTCATACATACATGCATGCATCTTTGTGCCCTAAACAGAACAAATTGAAGATTTATGCTTTGATAAAAAGTCCATGTCTCCAAACTTAAAGCCTCATATGGTTTGCTGAAATTGCCTGTGGCTACTGAAACATAAATAAGAAATGAAACCCGTCCATGTAGTGCCAGACAGATACTTTCTTAGGACTACAAAGCCCTGCAGAACTCCTTCAGTACTGCCCCTTGGATACTCAGTGTTTTCTGTGGCTCTCTCTGATTATTCTATTTGCCAGTGTACTCTGTGTTTGTTTGGAGCTAAGAAACATTCCAGTCAAGGATTTGCTGATAATAATTCCACATGTCTGGGTGAGATGAAAGTTTTGAAAATAGCTTAATTGCTATCCCAGATAATAAAAGTAGCCAGCTTGCCTTCCTATGCAGATCCCATGTTAAGCACCCAGAGGCCCACATTTCAGCTTGACAGCTAACTGTATGTATTAGTGTGGTGAGATTTTTAGATGATACTTCTTCCAAAATTAAAAAAAATTGATACTGAATTAGCTTTCAGATTACTTCCAAGTAAAGCATCTTAAGGAACATATGGAACCAAGTTCGAAGCTACAAACTGTTCTCTTACTCACTGCTACATAAACCTACAGATAAGAATGGAAGAAGAAAGCAATGGGTTCTAAAATAGAAACAAAAATCACCTCTGTTGCTTTCCTTCTGTTGTATAGCAAGAAGCATGGAAGTTGAATTAAAGTGCAAGGCTTTTCTCCCCCCAAGTTGTTTTGTTCATGAGGTATCTTTAGATCACTCTTCATCCCAGACAGAAAGTGAAGCCTCGTCTTCTTTAGCCAGGATACTGAAACTGGGGTGGGGGCTGGGGGAGTGGGAGGGTGAATGTGAACATGTGAACATAAACACACTAAGATCCAGAATCAGACTTCACCACGCAGTATTCTCTTCCCTGATGGTCAGGAAACTCATGTTCTAAGTTAACTTACTCACAATTTTGCCCTGGTCCTCTGTTGAGTCATAAATTTAGCTGTTACTCGCACTGATTTGAAAATATCTGGGAATGTATTCGATGAATTTTACCTTGAAAACACATTTAAAAGTGCACCTGCTTGTCAGGTTTCTCAGGGGTAAAGATGCTTTGGTCTAGGCCCCAATGGCATGAGTTGGATCCCCAAGACTCACAGGGTCGGATCCTGAAAGTTGTTTTCTGACCTCTACAACCATTTAGGGCCATACAGAAACATATATACTTCATATCTGATGCTGGTTCGTTTTTGATACTTTGACACAAACTTAACTATACCTGGAAGAGACTTCATTTTGTCATGGCATCTACATTTCACCCATGGGCATGTCTGTGTGACATCTTTATTTCTAACTGATGTAGCAGGGCCAAACTTATGGTGGGCTGTTCCACATCTGGACACGTGGGTTCAGACTGTATGGGAAAATTATCCAAGTGAGCTAAGGAACAGTCCATTAAGCAGTGTTTCCTGTCTTTCCTTCAGTTCCTGCCCCCAGGTTCTGCTCTTCTTGATGATGGACTATGACCTATAACCCAAATAAACTTTCTCCTCCCCTCTTACAGCTAAGCCATGGTATTTCTCCCGGCAAAAGAAAACAAACGAAAATGCAAGTTGGTGCCAGCAATTGGGCTATTAGCACGGTGAACCTGAATATAAGCATTTGGAAAAGTCCCTGAGTGCTGGGAACTTAAAGACCAGGTCTGTGATAGCTTGGAAGATAAGAATGGTGAAAGAAATGTACACAATGCAGATCTGACTTGTGAAGTTTCAGAGGGAAGCAACGACTGTTTGGAGGCTGTGTGTGTCCTATCTTTTATTATGGGCAGGCAGAAAGGAAATTTGCGCTCCACTGTGAACCTAAGACACTGGCCAGCTAGTGCTAAAGAATCAACTTTGATTAACAAGCAGCCGTGTCATTGAGGTGAAATTTGGGAAGTACATTCTTTCAGGGTTAACACACAGTATCTGTGGTCTAGAGGGCCCCAAGGCTGTGTTGAATGCAAGAAGGTTTACTTAGAAGGTTTATGAGTCTCCCGTGTGGTACTGGTTTTGAATTCATGGAGGGGTCAGATAGAGCCTAAGACTTGGCACTTTGAAGGGCATAAGGACCACTGATGAAGATACAGGCTCAATTTCAGTGTAGACTCCTTGGTTCTGGTGACTCCAGCACTGGAATGACTACCTAGGTCTGCAGTAAGTGCGGAGCTTGCTAGACAAGCTGTGTGTGTTGACAATTGAAAAGCCAGAAACCAGGAGTTGCCCAGGTCCTTGGGACATGAGAAAATCATGAGTCCTACATGTCAGACAGTGACAGATACGGAGTTACACTGTTGGATTTTGTTTTCCTTAAATACTTGAGTGCCGGCTGCCTTCTAGAGGACCGAAATTTGATACGCACCACCCATGTAATGGCTCACAACTGTCTGTAACTCCATTCCCAGGAGATTTGATACTCTCTTGCCTCAGCAGACACCAGACATGCACGGGTTCCACACACACACAATGCATCAAAACACTCTTGTTCATTAACTAAATGCATCTAAAATAAAAAGAAGATAGGAAAGGATGTATTCGAGAAAGTTGTCCTCTGCTTTCCAAACATACATGTGTCATGCCAGGCACATGCATGGATATACTCACAGTGAGCACATCAGTACAATAAAATGAGCTTATGTTTTTATTGCTCCTATTTCAGACAGCTATAATGTTCAATAACATTAAGCCATTGTAGCACTACATGTTTATTTCTCATCGTATTTTTCAAGCAGGTAAAAGGTAATTCACCTTTTCAGGTCGAAGTGGTATTAGGTTTCACATTATCTGTTCTCTTTAATACCCATGTGATAATGGTTCTGAAAAAAATCTCCATTAGCTAAAACAAAATGAAATCTTAAATATAAGCATGTGATTATTCACGTGATAATAGAAAGCACTGACATTGTATGTTTTATTTGCATTTTGGAAACATTTTGCTTTGCTGACTAATGACACACCTTACTTTTTTTTTTTTTAATTAAGTATATAGGTGTTTTTGCCTATGATTGTGTATGACCCATGTGCCTGGTGCTGACAAAGCTCAGAAACAAAATGTCAGATCCTCTGCAGCAGACAGCTGTGAGAGCTAGGAACTGAACCTGGGTCCTCCGGAAGACCCACCTGTGCTCTTGACTGCAGAACCACTTCTCAAGCCCCTATTTTGAGTGTATACATATAAACATGCCAGCAAAGGTACAGAACTCATGGATAACAAATGTAATGTTATTCATTATCACAAGATTTACATTTCTTATAGAAAGATAATTTAAATTTTGAATGTGGTTGAAGACTTTACTTTCACATGATACCAGTCAGCAAAGTTCAAATAAACTTGATTATTTACAAAAAGGAAATTTAGTATACATTCGAAATTTTACTTTAAGATAAAAGATTTCTTTCCGTATTCCTGTGCCTCATGTTCTTTTCAGGAAATCATCACTTTAAATATGTTTTGGTGATGATAATCCATGTAGATGTAAAATGCTAAATTAATCTTTCGTTATTGTCTCAAGCTCTCTTGCTTTCCCCATCCTTAGTGAAACATATTCTTTGTGTGAATGGCAAACTTCATCCCATTTTCAGGGTGACTACATTTTAGTGAGTTCGGGGCTGTGCCATTTTGTCACCACAGCTGAAGTACAGAGCAGCCTTCACTACCTTCACCCCATTCTTCCATGTAGTGTGACTAGTAGTTCTTCCTGATTCCTGAATCCTAGTCCCTGTGACTACTGGCCTGTTTTCAAAACCTGTGAAATTTTCTTTTCTTGTTGGGGAATGTAACCTTTGGAATCAGAGAGTTTCACACCCTGTGTAGGTAGACCATTCTGGAGATTGCCAGAGTTGATGATTTGCTGTTTACTCTTTATAATTGCTTAGAGTTACGGATTCTCTTAGCTTTTATTTAGATGTTGTTTAATACACACACACACACACACACACACACACACACACAGAGAGAGAGAGAGAGAGAGAGAGAGAGAGAGAGAGAGAGAGAGAGTCTAACCCATATGTCTTTTTCTTGACTGTGAACAAAGGACTCTTTTCTGTTTAACAAACAACATCTACAATTAACCTTAGGGTTTTGCTGAAACATTTTCCAACCCTTGTTCTATCAGAAGTTTCCCCCTCTTGTTCTCATTTTTTTTTTTAAAACCTCCTTGTTCCCATAGGTGTTTATTTTTATGCCTTTTCAGCCCTTGGCATCTTTTGTTTGATTGAAATAGATGAGGTCTACTCATGTAATTATTTCTTCCAAAAGGAAGAGGCTCATTATCACCCATTTAATAGTATTCAATTGTTTGCTTATCTATCTATCATGGGTGTATTTTGTTTCAACCACACATGCACTCCTGGAAATTTTGGTAATAAGAACACGACAATCCTAGAGTAGAAAGAGATCTTTGAAATAATAAAGTTAAATTAATTCTCTAATCCCATTCTAAGCCTAATAGAAATGCAGCTTGGAAACTGTTATCTGAAAGCGTTTCTCTGATTGTCTATGGGTGGTGATGAGTATACAAAGGGAATGCCCTGAGAAGCTTTTAGGAAAAAAAATGAGTTTGAGGGGGTTAAGTTGAAATAGAAAAGAACCCAGAGAGCGAGGATTGGAAAGAACATGGGCAGAGTAGGGACATATCGCATGTGTTCATGTCTGTCAAAATTACCCTATGTAATTCAGAGTGACTTCCAAGTATCTCTGTGGAAAGATGCACTGTGATAATGTCCAAATGTGCATGATGCATCCATTTCTGCAGTGTTCCTTTATCCTTGGATGGAGTCAGTTGGCCGCAATCAGTCAGTCTCCATGTTACCTGTGTGCCTTCTATTTGCAAAACATTTCTTAGTGACCTCCTTTTGCATAACTGGAGTTATATTTTGCAATATTTTTCTATCTTTCTTGACCTCATGAAGTTAGTCTTCTTTAGTATTCTTTATGTGCCAAAATAATGCACACTTTAAAAAATTATATTTGCTGAAGCTTCTTGTTAGCATGTATTCAGCTGTGCATAGCACAGTGTCTGTAGGCTCTGACCAACATTTGTTAACAAGCATTTCTTTTGTTAACATTCCTGTCATTTATTTTACATAAATTTTAGTTAGTATAGTGTGTGAAGCAATTGTTTTTACATACGATTTGCACACTGGGGAAATTTGTTACGCTTTAACCCAGTTTACATGCTGACAGCTGTCTACTGTTTAAAGAGCTTTTGGTTACTCTCTCTCTCTCTCTCTCTCTCTCTCTCTCTCTCTCTCTCTCTCTGTGTGTGTGTGTGTGTGCAGTTGTGTGACCAATAACCTTTATTAATTTATCATATATTTTTTTTAATTAGGTTTTAAAAACACTGGCAGAAAGTGCCCAAGAATGGGGCCTGTGGCTTTAATAATGTTGCACACTTGGGGAGATTCTTCCCAGAGACAAATCTTCCTTTTACAAAAGTTAAACCTTTATACCTAATGTTAAGCAAGCCTGTCCTCTATTTTGGGAGGCACCTTCCCTGTATTCTGAGGCTCTTGTTTAAATAGCCATGGGCAATTAATGCAGATTGGAAGACATAAGAGCTGTTGCTTGGAACATATGCAGAAATAGGAGAGGTCCATGGAAAAGAACCTCTTATCCCAAATGTTGAGAAAAAAATTCAAAGTTAAACAAATAGTAGTGGCTTAAGTCCAAGTTGGCCATGAGAAAATTTCTCCATATTTTCTTGGTTCAGATACTCTGCAGCTAAGGCGTTTCCCTGGTCCACTTTCTGCGTAACATTGACAGTACCAAAAACAAGTTTGAACACAATTTGTTTTAGACCAGTCAATGTCAGATTGCTGTCTGTCTGTCAGTCAGTCAGTCTGTCTGTCTGTCTGTCTGTCTGTCTATCTATCTATCTATCTATCTATCTATCTATCATCTATCTATCTATCTATCTATCTATCTATCTATCTATCTATCTATCCATCTCTTTGTATGAACTCACAAACCATCTGCTTAATAACCTGTTCTGAGTTTTTTTTTTTGAGGATAATGCTAAGATCACTAATCTTTATTTTCTATAATCTTTTAATCTTAAAAATAAAATGCTTTTCTCATGTGTACTTTCTTGTTTTGATTTCAATTTTGAGATTATGAACTATGGTTCAGTGATAACACTTCTGGGCTTGGTAACAAGTGTATCAAAGCTTTGATCCTTTAGTTCTGTACACTTGCCTTTAAATTGGTGTGTATTCCTCTTGACCTTTGATTTTCTTCTTAATGATACCTGAGACTTCCTTCCATCCATATTTTTATTTTCTAGTTTAAAAAGTTAAAACCATGCAGGATTCAAGAGGTTTATTTTCTGTTATCTAATGATAATTAACATTGTCACCAAATTGAAGGTTTAGCTTCTTCTTAGTATTTTTCCCACACCCAAATAGATAAGGAAATGACTGTAGAAATGTTTCTGTGATCGTGTCCAGTCCGTTTTGAGCATGTTCCCCAGCGCTGAGCATTGTTTCTATACTATTTTTGGCACATGAGTCATTTCTGAGATTCCCAAAGAAATGAGTACTCCTTATGCATTTTCTATTCTGTGTTCTCACTTGTTCCTTTGCAGTGCTAAAGGATTATAACCTTACTTTTAATAATGCATAATTTTAATAAATGAATTATCAAAGCTACTCTGGCACTTAACATTTTATCTCAAGGTATTGTATATAACAGGGATCAGCATACCCTTTTTGTAAAAGGCCAGATAGTTGTTGGTATAGACAGTTCAAACCCACTATCTCTGTTGAAATTACCCATTATATGAATACAAGGAGATGTGAATTATATTGAAATGTATGAATGTAGTTGTGTTCCTCTAAGTTTTCTTTTTGGACATTTTAATTTTAATGTTAGATCAAATTTATATTTCATAAAATATAGACGTTCCTTATTTTTTATTTAACTCTGTAAAATCCATGCTTGCCTTATAGAGTATTCAAAATCATTTAGTGATCCAGCTTAACAAAGAACTAGATCTGTTACAGATGCATAGAGTTTTACAGTAAACATAATCTAAGACACACAACACATCTCAACTTATTCACTTGAAATTAAAACATTATAGCATTCTTTAGCATCAATGGGAGGAGAAGCCTTTGGTCCAGGAAAGGCTTCTTTTCCCATTGTAGGGGAATGCCAAGGTGCTGAGGTGAGAGTGGGTGGTTGGGAGAGGGAGCAACTTCATGGAAGCAAGGGTAGGGGGAATGGGATTGGCAGAAGGGGATAACATCTGAAATGTAAATGCAGAGAATATCCAATAAAAATGAGGGGGGGGACTGCCATTTTATAGAAGAAAAATAATTATGGACTTTTAACAATTGTTTTATGAGCTCTTTCCTAAAATAACTATTTCTTTTCCATGTGGTTGAATCTCGAGTAAGGAGTTTTTACATATTCTTTAGAGAGAGTTATCAGCCAGACAGTTTTCTATGACCAATTTCTGGCATAATTAACATTTCAATATATATTTTGACAAGGACACACAACTTGTTGAGTCATTAGAGTTTTAGATACTGTTTCAAGGGGGATGTACTGCCATTCTGCCAGAGGTCAGAGCACAACAAAATGTCAGGAGCATCCTGAGGTAGGTAGAATCCCAATATGTCCCAGAAATGCTCACATACTCATATGTAAAGCAGAGATTAGGTAGGCTGTGGGTACAGGAAACATGATATGAGGGAAGCTTGTGGCTGGGCTGAGACCTTTGAAAGCTGGTATCACCAAGATGGTCCCTTGGTTACATGTCCTGCTTAGTCTTTAGGTAAGAAAGATTTCCATCTGTGTGCACTGTTTATATGTCCTGGTATTTCTTTATGCTGCAGAATTTGTTCTAATATTTGGCATGCATTTGGAAGTCATTCATTTAAGCTTAAGGTGATAGAGGATGTGAAGACAGATCATAAGGAAAGGAAGGTTATTTTTCTTCATATTCTTTCTTCCACAAATCTAGGTAGTGGATGATGGAATATTTCCTCTTCTTCTCTTCCTCTACCTTTCTTCTTTCAGTCTTTACTTCTTCTACTCGCAACACTTCACAAACCTCACTTTAACAAAGAGGTCTGACCTAGAAATATCATCCTAAAGTTTTTTATAAAAGAAATTAAACATTTTTAATTCATAAAAATATATGTATATATATATAATACATATATGTATTTACTGTTCAACATCTTAAATAAATTGTGACTTTTGGCCTCCAGCTAACTACTTATTCACCTCCACTATCCTGACCTTTGAACTCACTTTGAATTTCTTTGTCCTAGGTCTTCTTATGAAAACTCTGTTCTTGTTGTGTAGAGGCTTATAAAATATTTAGTCCCGTAATAGTTCGATTCCTTGTGAAATGACGTAGGCCAGAGATAAATTTTATTATTGATTGAATATTTAAATTCTTGATTTAATTTTGGCTGAAGTGGTTATCATTGTATGGAATGAATTTTGTTTGTTTGTATGTTTGCATGTTTGCTTTTTTGTGACAGGATTTTTCTGTTTAGCTCTGGTTGACCTCGAACTCACTTTCTAGACAGGGCTTGCTTGCCTCTGCCTTCTGATTTTTGAATTAAAAGCACATGACTTAAGTGCATGCTGCCAGGAGCCTGATATGGCTGTCTCTAGAGAGACTCTGCTAGAGTCTCACAAATACAGTGGTGGATTCTCACAGCCAACCATTAGACTGAGCACAGAGTCCCCAATGGAGGAGTTAGAGACAGGATTGAAGGAGCTGAAGGGGTTTGGAACCCTAAGGAAGAACAACAATATCAGTCAGCCATACACCCCAGAGCTTCTAGGGACTAAACCAGCAACCAAAAAGTACACATGAAGGGACTCATGGCTCCAGCTGCATATGTAGCAGAGGATGGCCTTTTAGGGCACCAATGGGAGGAAAGGCCCTTGGTCCTGTTAAGGCTCATTGCCCCAGTGTAGGAAAATGCCTTGGTGGTGAGGCAGAAAGGAATGTGTAGGTAGGTGGGGAAGGAGGCTGTAATAAGGGCTTTTGGAAGGGAAACTGGGAAAGGGGATAACATTGAAATGTAGATAAAAAATATCCAATAAAGGAAAAAAGGAAAAAATGAATAAAAGCCCACGACACCACCATACAGCTTGAAATTGGTTCTATGATAGTATACATGGTATTTTATCAAAGTTTTAGTCAGAATAGCTTTGAGACAAGAAGATATTCTAAGTAAAAGCATTTATGGAAAAATCAGGCTAATCATTTTTAGATTTAAGAAAACAAGAAATGAAATATTTATGAGTCAGAGCTCGGCTTTATGAGAGAATGCAGACAAGTCTGTGGTTTCAGTACATTACTTACAGTAGTTGTGTGACCCAAAAGACCCAAAGTGCAAAAGACCTAATGCAGCCAGGTGTGAGGGCTGCAGAGACATCCATGGCTAATGCTGTGTGATGCTCTTGCTCTTGAGTCTTTTTGGTTTCTTTTTTTTTTCTTTATTGAAAATGTTACCAGAGGTTAAGGAAAATACAACTGCTTGATGGGGAAGGTGATTCAAATTTAAGAAAGGCTGAGTTGAAAACTATTGATTCTTACTTTCCCTATGTAGCCCTAATTGTATTAGTTGCACAGTGTTCCCTTCTTTTTTGAAATCACTCTTCCTAACAAGACGGCATAGTCCCATTACATAATTCCTAATTCATCTAGATTAGTTTATATAGGAGCAATTTAATAGCACTATGTATTAATACTACAAGTTACATATTAACCTCAATTAATATATAGTAGTAAATGTAAAAGTGAGTTTAGTGTGTTTTCTCATACTACCATTGTGTCCTCCTGCAAAACACCTGTCCTGGCTAATTTTATGTCATCCTGACGCAAACCAAAGTCATCTGAGAGGAGACAGCCACAATTAAGAAAATGCCTAAGAACAGGCTGTAGTTGAGCCTATTAGGAATTTTATTTAAAAAAAATGGTGGTTGATAGGGAGGGATGAGTCCATTGTGCAGGTGCCGTCTCTAGGCTGGTGGTTCTGGCTCTATAAAGAAGCAGGATGAGCAAGCTGTGGAAATGAGCCATTAAGCAGCCTTCCTCCAGAGCTTCTGCATCAGCTTCTGCCTCTGGTTCCTTCCTTGTTTCTGAGTTCCACTCCTACTTCCTTCAGTGATGGACTAGGTTACAGAAGTGTATGCCAAATAAACCCCTTCTTCCCCAAGTCGTTTTTTGTTTCACTGAAGCAATAGAAACCCCAAATAAAACAATGCCTAAGTAAGTTATGTCATACCAAACTAAATATACCATTAGTTGCAGGGATCAATCATCTTTTGTTGCTAGGATATAACAACATTTATTCAACAAAAACAAAAAAGCTCTAATACAGTTGAACATTATATGCTTCTGAAATTTTAAACATGATGCTATTGAGGAATCTACTTGGCTCCAATTTAAGTCAGTCTAAAAATTTCACTGTGATATTTTTTGCTGACAAGAATAGTTTGAGAGAAACTGTTACAAGGCTGATTACCAAGTCTGATCTAGATTTTCTGGTTTTCAGTTCCTCAATTGAATAGAACAGAAACATGCAAGTTCATGTATAGAGAAAAAAATGACATAAAGAAAGCAATATTACTAGAGTTCTTTAAGTAGGACAGAGTTGGAAAAAGAGAAGCAAGAGACTGAGACAAAGATAGTTAAGTTATCCGTGTGGCTAAAGGTGAAACGTTTTATATTGTGAAAGTTTATGGAAAATAATCTACCAGAACCAAAGTCAGTGATTTTTTTAGAAGCCACTGTGTCCATTTTTCTTACTGAATAAATATCATAGTCGTTGATTTCAAACAATATAAAAATAAACGAACATTTGGATTTTGTTTTTCTGAGAAATTTACTATATTGAATAAAATACATTTCAAGTTTAAAAAGCTCTCTTGAGTTTGTTTGCTATATAGAATTGGGAATTCTTTTTTTTCCACTGAAAATAACTGTTTTTAAAACAATCAACTGGTGATTCAAAGTTGATAGAAAATTAGGTTGCAATATTAGTGTTTACATTGAATTTACTTTCTTGAAATTTAAATGCAAGAGCGATAACCAAACACTCCCTGTGTCCAGCCAGCAAAGCAAAACAAAGGATATGAAGTTTTAAAAATGAATTCATTAACCTCTTTATTAACCAAGTCAGATATATATTAGCAGCTCTGAAATGTTCTGTGAGCATTTGACTATAAATATTAACTTCATATTTGTAACCATTTTACAGATAATATGGTCCTTATGTTTCTACCTGGATTGCTGTATACAATCTTTAAGAAAAAAATAAAAGAAGATACATCCTGTCTTTCTGAAAGATGGGAATAAATTACTCTTTCTCCATCGTTATGTAGTTAGCAAACCCTAGAACTAAGAGTTGTCTCTTTTGGTGGTTCATGCTGTTTCTTCCTGATATCCCACACTGCTTATCATGAACTGGGCATCTGCGTTTTCAGAATGTTAGCTACCTGGGTTTCTTCTGTTGCTTCCTTTGCCTTTGCAGCATGTTGAAAGCCTCACTGCGTCTTTTGGTAATAGAGATATAGACCTAAAAATACTGAGAGTCTGGAATCAAAGGGGGAGCAAATCATAGGCTTAGCCATATCTCAGTCATATTTCTACAGACGTGCTATTTACTTTTCTGAACCTAAAATATAAATGTTTAAAATCTATCAAGTATGTGTGGGAAAACATCCTGTAGAACTTTCCTTTAAATTAAAGTGTGCACTGTGATTTTGCACAGTGGCTGCCATAACTCAGTGACCACTCTGCCTTTAAAATTCCCCTTTCAGCCTCTCCACCTTTCCTGTAAGATTGTTTGGATTTCCTATTTTTAAAAATAAATTTTCTTTTGTCCTGTATGTTTTTCATCTTACAAATGAAAGTGTTGAGCTTATGACGCAATTCTTTCTGTTAAGGTTTCCTCATGACCCAGGGAGTGATGAGCAACTGGAAGAAGGGGAATCAGTTACCAGAGGCAGAGTTATCTTGTCCTTCCCTTTTGTCCCCTTCGGTTAGGCAGTTCACTTAGGAATGCTGATTCAGGATTATTCTTTGGAGAAAAAAATAATTTCAGGGATATGCTCAGAAGTCAGATATCATCTCTGCCCCGAACCAATATATTCTTAGAAACTTGAAACATGAAACTTAAAAATTAATTCTGTGTTTTGTTTGTGGCATTGGCAAGTGATGTTACAATTGCTTATTCATGAAGTTCTCTGAAGCTATTAGATGTGGCAAAACTGGACGTTGCTCTATTTTGCTTTAAGATTATCTCAGTTTCCCAGCATTCTCTTTTAAAGCTCTATCAAAAGCCTCCAACCTCGATTTGCTTTTAAAGACAATGATTTTAGACTAATCAATTAATCATTACACAATGATGAATTTTTGGAGAAATATTTTCTGTAAATTATTAAATAATAAATTAAAAGTCTCATTTTTGAGTATTGTTTTGACTCCTGTTAGTATATGCCTAGCATTCCATTAGTGGGTTTAGATAGCAGGATTTCGTACCATTTATGTCTATTGTAATTTTGGTTGTTATTGTAGGTCCTGTTCTGATCTGAAAGCTATTTTCTAGCTTGTAGTTATGGTGGGAATTGTCTCTTTACTATGCTTTATGTTAGGGAAGCCTGTTTTGCTTTTTTGCTTTTCTGTTTTTTTTTCTTTTGTTTGTTTTGTTATTTTTTAAATTATTTTATTTATTTACATTCCAGATATTTTCCCTCTTTCTGGACCCTCCTTTCCCTTTGCTTCTGAGAAGGTGCTCCCCCCAATCTTTCTCCACCTCACTCCCCACCTGCATCTGCTTTCCCTGGGGCATCAAGTTTACAGGATTAAGAACATCCTTTTTTCACAGAAGCCAGACAAGGCAACAAATCTGTGTTGGAGGCCACAGACCAGCTCATATATGTTCTCTGCTTTGTGCCTTAGTCTCTTGGGAGCTCTGAGGGATCTGGGTTAGTTGATACCATTGGTCTTTCTGTGGGGTTGCGATCCCCTTCTGCTCCTTCAGTCCTTACCCTAACTCTTCCATGGTGTCCCCAACTTCAGTCCAGTGCTTGGTTGTAAGTATCTGCCTCTGTCCCAGTCACCCACAGGTAGAGCCTTTCAGAGGATGGCCATGTTCGCCATGTCTTCAAGTACAACATGGCATCAGTAATAGTGTCAGGGTTTGGTGCCTACGCATGGGATGGATCCCAAGTTGGGGCGGTCTCTGAGTGGCCTTTCCTTCAGGCTCTACTCCATTTTTGTCCTGGGTTAAAATTTTTGAAGATGGGTGGGTAGCCCAATTCCTCCAATGGAGGTGGCCTCTTCAGGGTCCATCTCCCCATTGTTGGGCATTTTGGCTAAGGTCATCCCCACTGAGTCTCACATCCCATGTCTCTGAGATTTTCTAGAGGTTCCCCTTCCCCCCTTCTCCACACTGCTGCATATTTCCATTCATTCTCTTGGCCCTCTAGGCTTCTCTCCTGTATCTCTCCTATACTGTGCTGATCCCCTTTCCCCTCCCCCTTCATTCTCCTACCCAAATCTCTCCCTCATAATGCCTGTTTTATTGTTTGTTACTTTGTTTTGTGTTTGAATCTGAGATGAAGTAAAATTCATGTTTTCTTTTTTCTAATAAAGTTGATAGCATGCTTCAGGGGAAGTTGGAATCCTCTTTCTTGTGTTCCGTAGTCTGGATCATTTTGTTTTATTTTATTTTATTTTTTGCTGTGAACTCTTTACAGAGCAACATCTGGACTTCAATATGATGTCCTATGTGTCCTGTTGACTGTTATGCCTCATGTTGGCTTTAGGGAAGTTGGATTGTAGACATCAGGCATTTCCCTTTGCAACCCCATAGGAAGAACAACAATATCAACCCACCAGAACATCCAGAGTTCCCCGGGACTAAACTACCAACCAAAGAGCACACATGGAGGGACCCATGGCTTCAGCTGCATTTTTAGCACAAGATGACCTTGTCTGGCATCAATGGGTTTAGAGGCCCTTGATCCTGTGAAGGTTTGATGCCCTATCTTGAAGGAATGATAAGGCATTGAGGTAGAAGTGTGTGGTTTGTTCCTGAATCACCTTCATAGAAATAGGGGGAGAAGGGATGCGATAGAGGGTTTCCAGAGGAGAAACATGGAAGAGGGATAATATTTGAAATGTAAATAAATAACAGAACCAATAAAAATTGAAAAACAAACTAAAACCAAACCAAACCAAACCAACCACACAAACAAAAAACCCTTTCTTCTCTTGTGTCTTTCTTGCTCAGTGATACCAAGAAAATTCATGGGATGATATAGTCAAAGAAGCAGGATTCCTCTTTCCATTTATCTGGAAATGATTTGCTGAGGAGATATGTGCTTAGTGGAGGAAAGGTTTGGCAAGTAATGCATATTCTTTAGCTCACGGGAGTTGTAAGCATGTGTTAGTGAATCTACAATGAGAAGCATATGCTTAAACGCAGTTACTGTGTGGTGTAGTAGCTATTCTTACATAGTATTGTAACATTGGGCACTTCTTGATTGGGAATAATTGACTTTATGCATATACACACATTTTGCAATTATTTTCAATATCCAGTCCAGCCTTAAAAATAACCTGTTCATAAAATATAGAAACTTTGAAACTTTGGGTTCTGTTATATTTTGCTTACTTAAATTTAAGAGATAGCAATGATACGTGCTAATTAATTTATATTCATTTAGCAACTGATAAAAGGCAAAAATAAATTGCTTAGATATAGTGCAGGTCCAATAATGTGTTAAAAATATTAGTAGTTTTTTTCCTTGCTTAAAAAAAATTGTGCCATTGCTTTTAGTTGACTAAAATATGATGTAAATATAATGCTGGTTGAATGTCCATTAAAATCTGGTGATGGTTTAGCTTTGTTGATAACTTCCGGGATAGTTACTTTTGGATTATTTGATTTGATCTTCAAAAGTTTCTCAATCAGAATTTAGATATGAACATTTATTTTCTAGTCAAGTCTCTTGTATACAGATGTGTCCACTCCCTTGTGTATACAGATGTGTCTACTCCCTTGTGTATACAGATGTGTCCACTTCCACGTGTATACAGATGTGTCCACTCCCTCTTTTATACAGATGTGTCTACTCCCTTGTGTATACAGATGTGTCCACTCCCTCGTGTATACAGATGTGTCCACTCCCTTGTGTATACAGATGTGTCCACTTCCACGTGTATACAGATGTGTCCACTCCCTCACTTCATTCCAGTATCCTCTCTTCCAAAAGCAGCCATTTTTGTTTTGCTGTCTCAGCTGTTTTTTCCTTTTGGCAATGTTCTGTGGTTTGAACTGTGTGTGTATTTAGCCACATATTTAATTTAAGGCATTATTATTTTTAAGAGGTAAATAAACATATAAAATGTTATAAAATATGGATTATCTAAGAATATTGATAGAATAAGAGTTGGAATATGTCTAAAGTAACATATTTGCATAAAAATCCATCTTGCAACACCGATAATACATATACCCATTAGTTTCCAAGTTTTATGATATACATTTAACTTCCAAGGTATGTTTAAATTATATTTATTTGGAATTACAATTTAGTGAATATAACACTGTTATCGATAAATTAATGTGCAGATCCATAAATGCCTATACTAATTTAGATTATTATATTGGATTGCTTTTAACTTGCTAAATCTAGGTTACATAGAATGGTGAAAGTTTGTCTGCCCCAATTTTAAGTGAAAAATAGGTCTTTATACTTAACATGTGGAGCCTGTGCAAAAAATAATCAAATAATGTACAAGAAAATGGCTAACTATTTAATATTTTCTTTGATATTGTGTGTGTATGTGTATATGAGAGAGAACGAGAGAGAGAGAGACAGAGACAGAGAGAGACAGAAAGCAAGAGGGAGAGAGCAAGTGAGTGAGGGAGACAGAGAGAGAGGGAGAGAGAAATAGAGAGAGGGAGAGAGAGACAGAGACAGAGAGACAGACAGAAAGAGAGGGGGGGGGAGAGAAGAGAGAGAGAGAGAGAGAGAGAGAGAGAGAGAGAGAGAGAGAGAGAGAGAGAGAGAGAGAACTCTGTATTCTTTATCTCCACTGTTAGCTGTCCCTTAGTGGTAGAGACCCCACTGAGCCCATGAGCTCACAATTTTATTTTTGAGATGTAATTTGTTTGCGTCAATAAAAGCAGAGCATCGCAAAGAGCTTATTGAATGTTTGTTATGTAATGACAATTGTTTGAACTGATTTTAAACACTTTACAAATCTGTCCTTTATCCTTTTATGACAAAGTATGTGTCTTTCCTTATGTCCCATCTTTGCGCTCTGTTCTGATATAGTAAATCAAAAATTAAATTTAAAAAGCCATTAAATTAGATTAGAACACACTGAAAAACAAAACCAAAGTTTTAAATGTTCATGTTTCTACAAAATTAAAAAAATGATGATACTATATTGATATTATATTTTATATTATAAAAAAGATGTAAGATTTGTAACTCTTGGGGAATTTTGATCTCCCACCATCAGATTTGGAGCACTGTGTGGGGAATATGCTGACTTATAGTCTCAAATGTAAGGCACCCAGACTCATTCCAACTGAGTTTCTTTTCTTACAGCTTATTTTGACCTGGTATTTTCAAAAATTATCTTAAAAATAACATGAACGTTTTGCCTTTAAGTGATGGAAAGCTTTCAGACCTCTTAAGTCTTAATTTTCCCCCAATGCAGATCTTACATTCTTGATGGAGTTCTTTTATTTCCACGAGAGCTTCAGGAATTTAGGATGTGAGCACGTGCTGCGCCATATGGTGCGTTTTCTGTCCTATTTTGTATACCAGCCCATTACGAAGAGAAAGTGAAGTAAGTAATCTAAAAATAACTCTGCTGTTGGCCTAATTTAACAACAACATAAAAAAAGTCTTCTGTGCATAAGTAAAGTCCCACATTTTCCTCCCCTGCTGGAAAAATCTCTCAAGCATGTTGCTACCTCGTACAGAATAACACCCTGTTTGGCAAGGTTGCAGTCAGAAGGACCATTTGGAGTTTATTTTTCTTTTCATGGTAGTCTGTGCTAGCCCCAGTCAGTATAACTTCCTCAGCCCGATACACCCACCTGAGTCTCAAGCACAGGCACATAACTTTTTCTGAAAGGGATTTATTTTTACAAAAGTCAACTGACATGAGCTTGAATTGGTGATTACAAAAAAAAAAAAAAAAAAAAAAAAAAAAAAAAGCACAATAGCTTTACCAGCCCTGATCACAAAAGTGTAGTTACAACTTCAAAGCTTCTACATTATTATCAACTCGACTGTTAAATTCATCATGCCATCATCAGGGAGCATCATAAAAGTGGTAACACTCTGTATGGAGAAATAACATGGAAGAGTCTGTTAGAGCTTCACCTAACAGTAGCTGTCAGCACTGAAACTTACAGATGGTTGACGTCCGCAAACTTTCTGGCATATTCTATCCTGCCTTTCAGATTACTGGGCAGACAGACCAGAAGAAAGTGATTCTTTTTTCTAAGTTTAAGGCTTTGGACATTTTGGACATTTTGTATGATAATCCATTCAATATTGATTACAGACCCAAAGTGCCTCTAGAGCCTGACCGGGAGCATCAATAGTGAATGATACGTTTCATCCTGGTGGGGGAACTGCTCGCCCTGATGTGTCTAAAGGCTTTTGCACTTATATTCAAAGAATTTCTATTCCTTCCATAAGAGCTTTTAAGAATTTAGTAGTGAGCATTTGCTCCGGCATATGGTGCATTTTAAATTTTAAAGTACTTTTGAATCCCACATAAGCATTCATTCAGAGAAGGTATGGACCAAAATAGGAAAGACACTTTGTTAAGGAATATCATGAGCCAAGTATTAGCAGGGTGTTGGCCATGAGCAACAGTCCTAGAAGGAAGCTCCCATTGGCTGCTGTACTGATGGCTTTCAGGGAACCAAACTTTTCTAGATCTACTGTCTTGCTGAAGTCCCTTCCCATCGTGACTCTGGTTTAGGAATGTCACTTGCTTTGTTCAGTGGGCTATAAGTGAAAAGGATACAGGTCCAGGCACGACAAGCGCTTGTACATTGGATCTTCCTTTATTGAAAGGCTGATGGCACTATGTGAAGAGACCAAGTATAGTCTCATGAAGAAGACATACACCTTTGCCCTGAAACCATGAGGGCATTCTCCTCAACACGCCAGATAACTGCCAGACCCTAAGAAATTGTATGTGCGTATATTTGTTTCAAGCCACCAGATACTAAACATCTCATGAATGATATAAAAACTTGTCTAGATATAGAAATTCGTTTTTATGTTTTCTTTGTCTTCCTTTTGTAGAAGTTACTTTGGCAACATTTCTGCAAGAGGTGTTATATATAAAACATTGCATCTGGTTGCAGACAGTTTACACATAACATCCAATGCTTTTCATTGGTTTTTCAAGGAGGGAGGGTTGTCAGAGTGAGGGTAGCACTCATAAAAATCCAAGAGAATTGCTCTAAGTGTGTTCTGGGTCCGAGTGGTAATTGTATCCTTATGGGGGTTTACTCAACTTAACAGACAAATTCTGGGTTTACATAGCCTTCCACGGTCAAAGGACATTATGAATCAGGTAGCTGTGTATTTAAGCAGATGTTATGACCTGCTCAGATGACTGCTGTTAGCTTCATGTAGATGCTGTTACAGTCCTAGGAAAAAGGACAGAGCAAGGGTCCCTGTAAGATTGATTAGACACGACAGAATTTTGCTTCTTAACTGAGTCATTATATTCAAGGTTCTACCACAAATGTAATTGGGGAAATCTTTGACTACTATAATAATGTTACTTTAAAAAGTCAAGTTAGAGCACAAAATTTTGAGGTAATTATGGAACTGGAAATACTAGGGGCCGTGATATTAAGTGACCTAGGGATTTACATAGACAACTTGCATTAGAGAATGAGGGGGCCAAGGAAGTAGAATGTTGCTGCTTCCCTGTGGATGGTTCCTACTAATACGATGTTGCTAAAATGAAATCCACAGTCCACATTGCCTGAGGCTACAGCTGGCTAATGTCTAAAGAAGCAAAATAGGAAGGTTCCAGAAGAACTAGGAGAAGTAAGTAAAGAAACACCATGTCTATCCTCTGGATAGTTTCTAATATAGTTGTGGGACATTTGAAGGAATTGGAGGTCTTTACTGTACACTCTCACCATTACTAATTTGGCCCTCGAATCCCAAGGTTGATGTGTCTCAGGTGTGTATGTATTCGATTAATCCAGTTTACATTGCCCCAAATAAACCGAGTAGTAAAATCAAAACAACAGAATGCATTATGATTAACTTTAGAAACTTCCTTAGGCATATTATATGTATTTTAGATGTCAATCAATCCTTCAGAAATAGAATTATAAATGGTTTATGAACTAGAAGCTATGGAAACAACTGGAACAACTGGAATTGGTAGCTTGGAAGATAACATAGTCTCCCTAGTGATCTCTTGTTCTGTAACGATAGGTTGTCTTGTTCAAGGCTGCCAAGGCAGGGACTAACACAGATCCAGTGTGAAATAGTGATAGGAAACAAAAGAGTTAAAAATAAAAGCTTCTCACTGAAGGAAGGAAGTGAAAAACTGGGGCAGAAGGATGGTAGAGTAAAACACTGGTTGCGCAAGGACAAAGACATGATTTTGCATCTCCTGCAAACATATAAAAGCTGAAGCCAATTGAAGCAGTGTGCATTCCGACCTCTGTGCTGCAGAATTTGTGAAGGACGCTCTCTGGAGCCGATTGCTGAACCCCGGGTTCAGTAAGAGGCTGTGCCTTTGAAACGGAGAGCATTTGGGAAAGAAAAGTACCATCATGTTTGGCTTCAGCATGCATGTACTCATATACGCACCTGTAAACATATTCATGTATATTAGCAACTACACACATGTACACACACATGCCCAGACATAAGGAACAGGAACAGAGTGCTTGTAAAAAAATTAGTTGTACTTGCAAAGTTTTCTGTATGTTTAAAACAGCAACAATAAAAATCCCAAGATTGGTGTGGGGTTAAATGCTTGGCCCAGAACTAAGAGTTCTGAATTGACAAAGCTATTCTAAGTAGAAGCAGTATGAGAAGAGGATGAAGCTGTCTGTTCTACATTCATGTGAACTTCTCCCACCGATCTGGCAGAAAAAAAAAAAAAAAAACAGGACGTACAAGAATTTTCATGAGAAAATGATCATCATTTCTTAGATCCACCATTGAAGAACGTATCTTATATTGGCAGATAGTTCATAGCCCGTGCCTGGCAGTGCTGAGTAATATAACAGGTTATACCCCTGACCACATTTCAGCAACAGGTATTTCCAAGTTTCTCTTGTATCTGTTTTTGTAAAGTGCAAAAAAAAAAAAAAAAAAAAAAGCCATCAAATTCCAATGTGATGTGCTTAATTAAAGCGGCTGATGCATATAAGCCGCATCATTGTATTTTTGTTAGAGTGATGTACTTGAACTTTTTAATTTCTGCAGCTTCAATTTTGTGTTTTGAAACAATGTCTCTAGTTGTCGGTGTTCTGATTTCTGCACTGTATGCAAATGATTTTTTTTAGCCTGTAGTGCACCAAGCCTATCTTTCAGGATCTAGTTTCTTTTTGGAGTTTCTGGTTTTTGTGTGAGTTGCTACTTTTTTTCTTCTTTTTTTCTTTTTTTTTCTCATTTCTTACATAGCTTTATTTTTTTAACAACTTTATTTTAAGAAACAAAGATAAATGTACAGATTTTAAGCATTTTTTTCATAAAAGTATACAATACATTTTTGTCAGTACTTTTTTTTTTTTTTTTTTTAAAGGTTTGATAGTGTGATCAAGATCCCACTAGTTACAATGAGCATAAAATACATGTAAAACAAGATGCAACCTGGAAATAGTCAAAGTTTTCTTGGTGTGTAAAGATTCTAAGGCCGAATTTTGTTTGAAAATTAGCTCTAGGTTTCTGTACAGTTATTGGTCATCAGTTTTCAGACTAAACCTAATGGGAGAGATTTGATGGATTGAGAATCTGCTCTTTTGAAATTATTGAAGCCATATTCTAGACTTTTGTACCTTTAAAGGCTCATTGAATAAACAGAGCAACTACTGGAAATGTTTGCAAACATGGGGGAAAATCAAAATAACAAATAGTTGATGAAAATATCTTCTTAATCAATTGAAAATGTGCAGTTCTGTAAAATGAAAAATAAACAATTGTTCCTGTTGTTTGTGTTTCTTCTTAAACATCAAATACTGTCCAATTAACATCCTCAAAGTTACCCCAGTCCATTTCATTGTCTCCATCTTCAGGATCATAGCCATGTAATGAGCATTGGTGCTCTTGCTTGTCATGTTAAAGTAGTGCCCTAAAATTCATCTCCAAGCAGTGTTTGTTCTGTGGCTTTGTCTATTTCTTTTGTCTTTTTGTTGTTATTATTATTGTTTGTGTGCTTGTGTGTGTTTGCACGTGTACAGTGTGTATGTGTCTGCATGTTTGCTGTATCAGTGTCCTAATAAAATGCAGACATGCGCAGTCCCTTTGTAAATCTGTGTGAGCAAAGGACTCAAGCACATTGAAAGCCTCATTAGGATGTCCTCTATCTAACACTGCAGCTAGTGTGACAGCCACACAACCCTCATTTTCAATGTCATCCGTCTCATTGAAATGACCGTCATTTCTGGGAGGGAAAAGAGTAGACACTACTTTTTCATCTTTGTATTCTTCCTTCCTTCTCTGCCCATCCATATGTGTTTCCCCTTGTTTCAGTTTTGTTACAAACATACGCCAGACAAGTGTGTTCTAGCCGAATACTCACCTACATGTGCTCTTACCCTGGAATGCGTCCAACTAATCAGAGGTCACACTATTAAAGGAAAAAGTCTTGGTCTCTCAGAGGTTATCAACTGCATTCATTCCATGGTTAGGTGTGAAAACTAGATTTCTTAACATGGCCTTCAGAGTTGTACAACAAAGACATGGATCTTTTCTCCTCTTTATCCCATCATCTTCAGCATGCTGTGGTGTTTATCTACTCTAATTGTGACCTTTGTTTAGACTCATAGCCTACATAGGAGCTGAATCTGCTCATTGTAAAAAGTATACAACCTTTCCGGACTGCTTCCTTATTCCTCCTTTGTGTCTTAGTTCTGACATGGATTCCTCATGAACATCTTTCCTAACCAAACCCCATCTATACGATAAGCAGTAATGACTCCCATGTCCTGTCCTACATTAGGACCACCGAAACACCTGTCCTACTTCATGGCCACAGAAACACACCTATCAGGGCAACTGATTAATTTCTTGCACTTCCACACTTCAGCTAGACAACAGCTCACAAAAGGGAGTGATAGTTTTTTTTTTTCCCTTGAGTTTGGACAAAGCACCTAGCCTATCAGTTGGTATATTATGAGAAGGAATTAAATAAGTGTTTATTAAATAAATGGCCAGATCAAGAAATGAGTTATCTAGAAATATTCTTGCTTTTGACAAGAATGATTTTTAAGATGATGTCAGTGAAGGCAACAGTTCTAAGTAAAGCACTTCTGATTGTGGTATAAAGTGTGTGTGTGTGTGTGTGTATGTGTGTGTGTGTGTATATGTGTGTGTGTGTGTGTGTTTGTGTTCATTCCAAAACCTGTAGGTTATATAATTTTTGAGATTTTGAGATTTAAAATGCTCATATTGAAAGTGGCTCAGGATGTCATTCTTTACTTTGTGGTTCCTCTGAGCATGTTCTTACTCGTCGTAATGGAAACACCTTTTCAAACATCCAAAATCCTAATGGAATAAAGAAAGAAATGGGTGAGGTTAAATCAGTGTTAGGATTAGAAAGTGTACATAACAGTGTAGATGCTTTTGACGATTGTAGCAATAAGTACGATAAGAACAATCAACACAATAAAACTGAAGGTTGAGAAAGTTCGGACAAAAGGTAGATGACAATAGGAAACGTGAAAATTAAAATATGAAGATTTTATGAGGAAGTACAATATTTAATGTGATACTAAAAGTGTATGAGACTAAAATGTACAGCTAATTACCCATGAAAACTATGGTGGAAGAAACAGGATATGAGCTGATGCAAGACGTGTGGACAAGGGATGCTCTGCAGAAGGACCTTTACCAGAAGTCAAGGATTAACTGCCCCATCTTTCTCAGCAACACTCACACTTATCTATATAGAAAACATTATAAATCTCAAGCCACAATGCAAAGGATCTTTTTTTGAAATCACCTGACTGGACACAGGTGCTCCCTTTGAGAGAATACCTGCAAAAGAGACACATTATTTTACAATTTCCAAGTTTTTAACCAGTTTTATAGTATGCACAGAGAACTTCAAGATGTTATGCCCTTTCCACCCCTTGTCCCATCCATGAAATGTGAATACAGAGAGTATCCAATAAAATACTTTAAAAAAAAAGTAAGCTGGAGGAGCCTACAACCAAATAACTTGTCCTCTGATGTGACTTGCTAAAACTGATGTTCAATTTCCAAGACAGAATTGTGATGCTAGGTTAGCAAACTTTGGGTGAATTGTTTCATGTTTCTATGCAATTTATTCCCACAAATTTGTATACTATATAGCTTGAAATCTCTCTCTCTCTCTCTCTCTCTCTCTCTCTCTCTCTCTCTCTCTGTGTGTGTGTGTGTGTGTGTGTGTGTGTGTGTGTGTCTAGTTTTCATAGACTAAATACAAACCTAGACACATCTCGAAAGAGGGAATCTCAGTTGGGGAATTGCCTTCATGAACTTGTGCTGTGGGCCTGCCATTGGGGCAATGGTTACTGAATGATGTGCCACTCCAGGGAAGACAGACATGGGCTGTAAAAGAAAGCAAGTTGAGTAGAGCCATGTGGTCATGACAGGAAGCAGCTGTCCTCCATGGAAATGCTTCAGGCCTTACCTGAGGTGTCTTCCTGACTTTGCTTCCTGATGGACTATGATCTGAATAAGCCTAATAAAACCCTTTCCTCCTCATGCTGCTTTTGGCTATGACATTTTATCATAGCAATAGAAAGCAAATTATGACAAATACTTTCTCCCCATATTTTACAATTATATGACTATCGTGATATTTGACAGATCTTCTAAACATTAATATTTAACTTCCCATTTTACAGTTGTGGAATCTGAACCTTAGGTGATCTCTTTCAACCAAGATTCATTAGTTTAACTGAGATGAAAACAAGGTCATTTGATTTTTATTAGATATTTTATGTATTTACATTTCAAATATTATCCTCCTCCTTACCAGTTCTTCCCTCTCCCACATCCTCTTCCCCTTCTTCCACAAGGATGCTCCCTCTCCCACGTACCCACTCCCACCTCACCACTCTAGCATTCCTCCACACTGGGGAAAAGAGCTTTTACAGGACCAAGGGCCTCTTCTATTCATACCAAACAAGGCCATCCTCTGCTACACATGTGGCTGGAGCCATGAGTCCCTCCATGTGTGCTCTTTGGCTGGTGTTTTAGTCTCTGGGAGCCCTGGGGGAGGTTGGTTGGTTGAGATTGTTGCTCTTCGTATGGGGTTGCAAACACCGTCAGTGTTCCTGTGCTCAGTCTGATGGTTGGCTGCAAACATCCTCATCTGTATAAGTCAGGCTCTGGCAGAGCCTCTCAGGAGACATGTATATCAGGTTCCAGTCAGCAAGCACTTCTTGGGAACAGCAATAATGACTAGGTTTGCTGGCAACGTATGGGATGGATCCCCAACTGAGGCAGTCTCTGAATGACCTTTTCTTCAGTCTTCTCTTCACTCTTTGTCCCTGTATTTTCTCCTGTGAGTATTTTGTTCCTTCTTCTAAGAAGAACTGGAGCATCCACATTTTGTCTTCCTTCTACTTGAGCTTTATATTGTCAGTGAATTCTTAAGAATTTTGATATGGGCGGTTATAGCTAATTTTCATATACTACAAGCATTTACATCATAGGCATGGATTTCTCCTGCATTTCAAAGCTGGACAGTCAAGATCAGAGAGCATGACTGTATCTTAAGGGTCTTTCGGCTTGTGTGTTCTTACACATATCTTTGTGTACAAAAAGCTGAGCAGAGGAGTCAGGAGAACTCATGGCATAATCAAGTCCTAACCACCTTCCAGAAGCCTCACCTCCTAATGCAATAAAAACAGGGAGATAGAATGCCAACACGTATTTAGGTAGATACATTTAATGCCTGTCTAATATCTCTTCTTTAATTACCTTCATTTAATATTCCTTGGGTTCATTGTAGTTGGATATTCTGAAACATTTATGAACAAAAAAATGACAAAATGAACAAATTCTTTTCCAAAACGTACTTATTATGGATTACAATTGAATTAGTAGAGAGTTTATACCAGTTATACCTTCTTAATCCATATTTTCTTTTTCTAGATAAAGTTTGCCACCATTAAAGTATGATTTTAAAAATGGAGACTATTAACCTTTTCTTTCCAAAAATAATGATAGAATAAAATGTGTGATGGGGCTAAGAATAGACAGGTACAGTCAATGAATGACTGGTTATATTTTAGCCTGAAAATTTGACTACCTTTTTCTTCAGTAAGTCAGAATAAAGCTTTGAATGATCTTGACAGGCTAGAATAGTTGAAAACTCATAGGAATAAATTTAATATTGAAAAATGTAAAGTTATATGTAGTTCTGTACATTTTATAAAAATTCTTGTAGCCTATATGTTTTAAATGACTACAAACTTCATTTAATCTTTTGAGATGACATTCATTGACTTTAAGTGACTTCTGATTATGTGCCATATAATTTTGGTGGTTGCTAAAGACCTAAGGTCCTACATACCTCTTGATCTTCTGTGTGAAAGATACATGGGTGAGTTGGTTATTCCTCCACACTGGACAAAGAAGTTTGTACAAGACTCAGAGAACAAATCACATCCTCCAGAATGGGAGAAATATAAGGAACTGTGCCTTCACACAGAATTGTCTCCATTTCCTTTAATGATTATTGCATGCGTATATGTGATGGTGTATGTTTATATATGTACATCCAAACAAGTGCTTGGGCTACTCAGCTTTCTCTCTCTGACAAACATGGAAATATTCAACTGATAACAATCAAAGGCACATTTTTTTATCTGTAGTTTTAAAAATTTTATTCCATCTTTGCTGTTCTTACTAGGTTTTAGTCAGGTTTAGAATCTCATGGAGATGAATGTGGCTAACACAAGAGAAGTAAATGTGAGGATGTGTGTGTGTGGGGGGGGGGAGTCCATAATCTCAGAGAGCTAAGTAATTCTCTTTATTTCATCATTCTTAGTTTTCAGTGTTTCTACTGGAGCCTTTCTTTCTCCATACCAATTGTAAAGTACTTAAGTATCTGTAACATGTAAATGACTGGGACTCATCCTTTAAAGCATTGGGGATGTCTTCCTCTATTTAATGCGCTGAGCACTGCATCACTAGATATACTAGTAGTAATTTTTGATACTTGTATGTCTTAAAAAATGGTTGGAAAAATCATCTCTATTAGTGATTTTCACACTGGCCTGAGCAAGAACACCCAGAAAGTCCACGACAAAGCGTATTCTTGTGCCCATCCACAGGAAACTCTATGTAAAACACACATTCACAAAAGCTTCAGTTTCATAGGCTAACATCAGTAACATGTTGGTTTTTGTAATTCAAATGCTATATGTCCAGTTCAGTCACATACTGGGGGAATAGACAAATTGTGTGTCATAAACACTCACGTGTTAGAACTATAAAGGATACATGTAACTGGGGAGATTTACTGGATTGCCACTCTTTCAACATGCCTTGTTCAAATATTACATGTAGACCTTTGGGAGGGCAAGAGAAACTCAGCTGAGCTGTTGAAAGTAGGAGATGCATGAGTAAAATTTTGAAGTAAAGACTATAGCGAGAAGGAAGTCAGGATGATCAGTTTTGTAGCTACGGATAAGAATGGTTTATGTTATATTCCATTCAATTTATGTATCCAGATTGAGAAAGGTGGAGATTCAGACTAAAGACATATGGGCAATAAAGCAGCACTGTGTTCGTGTGATTAAAAATTACCAGTGAACCTTTCTCCTCTCAGTACATGGAGCTTGGGAATACTATGGAAGAATAGAAGGAAGGATTTCAGCCCCTAAGGGGATAGGAACTCCACAGGAAGACTAACAGATTCAAGTTACCTGGGCCTTGGGACTCTCAAAGACTGAACTACTAATCAAAGAACATACACAGGCTGGACCTAGGCCTCCCTGCCCATATGTGCCAGATGTACAAGTTGACCTTCTTGTGCGTCTGGAACAACTGGATCAGGGATTTCCCAAAAGCTGTTGCGTTTATGTTGGATATGTTCCTTTAGATGGCCAGCCATGTCTGGCCTCAGTAGGAGAGAATGGGCCTAACTTGCAGAGACTTGATAAGTCATGCCTTGGGGGCTACCCACTCAGGGGAAGAGTTGAAGGAGGGAGGAAAAATTGTATGTAGATGACCAAGAAGGGGAGATAAGTGGGCTGTAAAGTAAATAAATAAATAAAATGATAATAACAAATCAAATAAATAAAAAATTAAGTTGCCAGTGATACTCAGAGTGGGTAATGCTCTTTTGTATGTCTTTGGTCTTTCTAGGTTTTTATGCGTTGGGATTAATTTAGTCTTAATCCTTATAGTATCTCAGAGAGAAATATTATATTGTTATTTCCTCCATATAGATGAGCAAAGTATGTCAAGGGGAACAAATTTTAACTCTTTTAAAGTTTCAGAGTTGATAAGCAAATGGCAGGAGTTTATATTTTACCAATTGACTTAAAATTTCAACCCTTATACTGCTAAATGAACTTAATAGTTGTCAATGGTACACTGAAAGGCAGAGAAAGATATGAAGATGCCAGAAGGTCCTAGGTCTTATATACCCTTGACATGCTACAGAGGAGTAGGGAGTGAGTGGTGTTTGTTGTTGGTGTTGCCTTGGTGTTTATTCTATTTGTTTTTCTGCATGTATGTTGAAGCTGAGAAGCAGATGTATGAGCTCAATGTCCATTTCCTTCTGGAAATCTTGTGTTGACACCTGAATCCATAATACAATGGCATCCCTGAATTTAGACATCTAGTTCAGTCATGAAAGGGATTTTATTCTTTATGTTTTTTAAAGCCCTTACCAATCTTTTCCATCTCTCTGTCGTGTGAGAATATAAACATGGAGGGACCTTATCAGATCTTTGTTGTTCTACATAGTAATCACAGAAAGCCAGAGTCCAGCAGTGTGACAAGTAAGTTGCTATTATTACAAGCTGCCTTGTGTTTTGTACTTTGCAGTAAAACTTAAGAGAGAAGAGGGTCTGGATATCTCACTTAGGTTTAAAGAGGAAAGAACAAGAGTCATACCAAAAGACTGGAATAAAACCTGACTGGTTAATGGGATGTCTGTAGGTGTGATAGTGTCCAATATATTAAAACTCATTAATGTAGAATGTGGGATTCATGTTCTGTCAGCAGTTAGAGAATGAATAGATTGAGGTTAGATAGTGATACATGCAGAAAATAAAACTTCATCACACACGATGAATGCCACTGTAAGGGTATGCTGAACTATTGAGCAGTGGTCTTCACAGAGGTCTTTCAATGACCATTTGAACCTGTCCTATTACTTAGCTCATCAGAGCTGATAGCATTGCAATTGTGTTTAAGCATTCAAACATTTATTTGTAATCTCTTTTCTTTAGTTTATTTTTCTTCTTGGTATTTAGTGTGCACTGGCTTTTTCATCACAAAACGGATATCTTAGCAATTTCTGTCATAATTTTATTTAAGTATTTTCCATTTTTATAACTGCTTTTGTTTTTAAGGAACAGTAGTTGTTTAAGGGAAAAAGTATTCAATGTATCAATGCTTTAAAAAATAGCAGTATTAATTCCACCTAAGGTAAAGTACAGCTGTTCATTACCCGCCATATATTCCCCTCTCCCATTTCTGCCACTGGGATTTTCCTTACCAGAAATGAAATAATGAAATACAACCTGCATGCTCTACTGTGTAGGATAGATACTGTAAATTCCTGATCTGGCTTTCCCATTGATCTGGATTGCCATATGGGAATCCTGTTGAGCTGATCTTTATTTCCTGAGTCAGAAATTCTGTTTTACCTGTCTTTGGGGCTTTCTGTGGATATTCTCAGTGGGCTTCCAGGCACAGCACTTGAAAGCGAACTTTCAAAGGCCCAGAAAGAAGGCTCAGGGCTGAAATGTTTACACTGCATTTTAAAATTTTTTTTATAAACATTTTCTAAGCTGATGGATCAGATTAAAGCTTCACAGATCTGAGACCTCTGGATGCTGTATTCAGGTAACATTTGAATACACAGAATTTCTAAGGTGTAGTGTGGGGTTCATAAGCTATACACAGGTATAGAATTACTTGTTTACATGTCTTATTTGAACAGTGTAGAATTTGCACAAATTATGACTTGTACATTTTTAATTGAACAACTTTATTTTAAAAAACAAAGATAAATGTACAGATTTTAAGCATTTTTGCATAAAAGTATACAAATATATTTTTGTCAGTACTTGGTTTTTTTTTAAAGGTTTGATAGTGTGCATTAAGTTCGTACTAGTTATAATGAGCATAAAGTACATGTAAAACAAAATGTAACCTGGAATTAGTCAAAGTTTTCTTGGTATGTAAAGATTAAGCATAATGGTTTTTCATTTTTTTCCTTGAACTTCATATACTCTGTGAGTTGTTTCTGGGGTAAATGTACTTACTTATTCTTAATTTTTTAACTTATTCTTAATTTAGCTTCAATTTGTTAATCAATATTGAATTATAACAGAGCATAGCTTATAATAAGAAAAAACTAACATGTCACTAGAAATTTATTTTATAGAGAGATATTTTTGTAATTTTATTATTTGTGTGGGCAGCTACTACATTTTATAGAAACAAAAACGTTAAAGCAAACTAAATGAAAGTATCAGTAAATAAAAGATATTTTGTTAGTCTTATCTTATAGACTATATTTAATTAGAAAAATTTTATAACAGATTGTCTTACAATCTGATATTTCATATGAGTAAACTCTTCTTTTTAACATGATCTAGCCCCCTGTGACCACTTGTATAGTACACATTTCTGTTTTTCTAAGTAGCATATGGACAAAATTTGTTACTTTCCTTAGA
Source organism: Micromys minutus (assembly GCF_963924665.1). Lineage (NCBI taxonomy): Eukaryota > Metazoa > Chordata > Mammalia > Rodentia > Muridae > Micromys > Micromys minutus. The sequence goes on from NC_137958.1 coordinate 39,094,948, forward strand.
TTTGTATACCGACAAAATGAATTGCATGGAATAAAAGGTTTGCTAAATGTATTATTCTTCTTTTAAAGTTCAAGAATGTTTGGGAAGCACATTTTAAAATTATCAAGAAGTAATCCACTCAAGTTTAACACCGCCCACAACATTCTTTTTATTAAGCTTATTTTAACATTACATTAAGTTGTTGGAGAATCCGTGCTCCAGGGGAGTTCACATACGCTGATGAACTTTATGACAAGATGAAGTCCTTCTTTGCAGGGTATTAAGGAAGATTTACAACATCGCATGCATGCCTAGCAGGTGATTTGTCAAAACAAGTTGGACTTGATTTTCCTTTTATGTGTTTCTCTTACGTTTTAATCTCGTCTGTGTGTTTGGGAGACAGGGAGTGTGAAATTTCCCTGTATAAATGGACAACATGCAAGAACATCATGTGGTCAGTCAACATTGCTATTTGCAGATATAATTGTGATATTTAATACACCCAGCACTGTAAGGCTCAATTTTTTCCCTTGAAGGATTTTCTTGAACATATTAATTTTTTTTATTTTTATTTTTTTTTATTTTTTTTAAACGACTTTATTTTGCAAAACAAAGATAAATGTAAAGATTTTAAACATTTTTTGCTTAAAATTATACATTTTTGTCAGTACTGTTTTTTCAGACATTAAAATAAATTTTACATAAAACCATGTGAATATGTTTTTTAGTTAGTACTTGATTTTTTTCAAGGGCTTGACAGTATGCATTGAAAACGTACTAGTTGCAATAAGCGTAAAGTACACGCAAAACAAAACACAACATGGAAATAGTCAAAGTCTTCCTGTTTTGTGAATATATGTATATTTTTTGTTTTCTTTATTTCTTGGACTTCATACAGTCTGTGAGTTGTTTCTGGGGGAGTGCAAGCCTCTGAGGTTAGCATCCCACTATCAGTGACTGCATATTATGTCTGTTCTTTTGTGACTGGGTTATCTCACTCAGGATGATCTTCTCTAGATGTAGCCATTTTCTTAAGAATTTGGTTAAGTCATTGTTTCTGGTGGCTGAGTAGTATTCCATTGTGTATATGTACCACAATTTTTGTATCCATTCGTCTTCTGAAGGACATCTGGGTTCCTTCCAGCTTCTGGCTATTATAAATAGAGCCGCTATGAACATTGTGGTGCATATATCTTTGTTGTGTATTAAAGTGTCTCTGGGGTATATGCCCAGAAGTGGAATAGCTGGGTCTTCAGGTAGTACTATATCCAATTTTCTGAGGTATCGCCAGACAGATTTCCAGAGTGGTTGTATTAGCTTGCAACCCCACCAACAGTGGAGAAGTGTTCCTCTTTCTCCGCAGCCTTGCCAGCATCTGCTGTCATCTGAGTTTTGGATCTTGGCCAATCTGACTGGTGGGAGGTGGAATCTTAGGGTTGTTTTGATTTGCATTTCCCTGATGGCTAAGGATGTCGAGCACTTCCTCAGATGTTTCTCGGCCATTCAATATTCCTCAACTGAAAATGATTTGTTTAGCTCTGTACCCCATTTTTTAATAGGGTTATTTGATTCTCTGGTGTCTAGCTTTTTGAGTTCCTTGTACACCTTGGATATTAGGCCTCTATCTGATGTGGTGTTGGTAAAGATCTTTTCCCATTCTGTTGGTTGCCGTTTTGAACATATTAATTTTTAAAAGAAGTGGTAGTAGAAAAACACCAAGTGTCCAAAGATCGCGATGATTATTTTATTCACGAGCTTCAAGAATTTTTTTAGAATCATTCCACAGTTTTTTTTTTTGAAAATCTAAATTCTTTTTTTTTTTTCTGAGTAGAGACCCAGGACTCCCACAATTTCATGTACTACCTAAAAACATACTGGTTATTTGGTTTCATTGGCTTGTTGACTTTCTCTCAGCTTCCAAAAGGTTAAAAGATTTTTAATCTGTTTTATAGTAGAAATTAGTTTATTGATAAAGGTCTGCTTTCCAGTAAACACTGATGTCATTTTGGCCAGGGCCTATGTTTTTCCTACATTACTCCAAGGCATGGGCGTACAATCAACAGGCAGTTTTAAGGGTATGGTTGGATCATTGAAGGAAATCACAAAATAGCGTAATAATTTCCTACTTTATTCTTCCTATCCCACTGTCTCCTCCACCCCTTTCTCAATCTACTTCCTTTCCCTAAAACATTCTTTCTCTACCCCTTTTATTTTTAACTTGATCCGACTTGTTGAGTATCTGTGAAATACAGTGATTACTGACTGGAGAGATGCTTAGGCAGTTGTGGGCACTGGCTACTCTTCTAGAGACCTGGTTTGATTCTTAGCACCTACATGGAGGCTAACAGCCATCTATATGAACTCCGGTTGAAGGGATCTATATGTGTAGATAGTGCAGAGACATGTATGCAAGCAGAACAGCTATGCGTAAAATAGAAATAGATGAATCTTTAAAAGTGCAAAGATTATTACAATAATTTGCTCTATAAGCCTCATATGTCACCGCTTTTAAGGATGATATAACAAACAGGTCAATGTTCTTACTCAGTGATACACCTGGATTTTACAGTGTACACATCTGATTCAGTGGGCAGGCCTCTGGATTTCCTTTCTTATCTACCATATGGCCTCATATTTGGTGTTTATTTAAAGACTCATCAAATGAACAAGTTAAATTTACATACAATTTTATAGGCAATTGATACATTTTAATTTACTATTGTCAGTATTTGTGAGAAATTAGCTCATGAACTTGTGCATGCTAAATCACTACAATCAGCCATGGCCACATTACATTTTGTTAATCTTAACACATGTATGTTTTCTCCTGCAATCAATATGAAGAACAGCAAGGTAAGGCTACATTATATGACTCTATCCCTTTAAGCAATGGGGATAAAGGAGTATGGATTTTCTGTATTGGTACTATGACTCTATGTGTTACATGATTGCAAAATGTGGCTGACAGCACAGGAATGTGGACTTTCCAGCTTAGAAGTTATTAAGAACAACCAACAAAGACAAGGGATGAACCCAAGTCTTGTATGTCCTCTGATTCTAGTCCTTCAGCTATCTGAAACCCATGGAGATGGGAAGGTAGCTGTAGATTAGAAGTCAGTGTAAATTCGAAAGCCCCCTAGTTGGATTTTTGGTGTTTGAGGAGTCAGGCCAGATGCTCTGCTACCCTAGGCCTCCTCCCACTTTTTAATTTGGCACAATGTATAACAACCCTGGATGCTCTTTTCTCAGCCTTAGGGTCTTAGCAACCCAACTTGAGATATGCCAGTGTAGACAAATGGTGATTCTTGTGTCATGAGGACCCCACTTGGTGGCACTAGGGAAGATGTATAAAACGAACACTTGATTTTCACAGAGAATGCATCTTTATGTGATTAATACAGAGTTATATTACCTTGTGTTGGCATTTCATCTGTGTGTATTTAGATAGATAAATTACAAAGCAATAAAGGCTATGTACCAGTTAACTAGATACAAGCACAGAAAGTCTATTGCAATTTGGAACTTAGATTAAAAATATGGAGTAACAATGGGACTTGACCTGAGTTTCAAATACTACATAGACATCCTCCAGTCTTATTGATATAAACAATGAAATGTGGAATAGTATGTGCATACAATCTATCATGTGGAGAAGAGTTTCTGTGAGTGTAAGACTGTCTAGTGATAGTGGGAATATTGTTACCCCACCTTAATGGAGTCAACCTCCTGCCTCAGACACTTTATACTTAATGTCAAAAGAATCCACCAAGCCCACAGTAATTGAAATTGCTGAATGTGTCCACACACATTTGTCCCTCTCAGGGTCTACCATACTAACAAGTATAACAATTACTTGTATATAACTTAGTTTACATCCTGGATTATAAATAATCTAGCAATGATTTAACATGCACAGCAGGATCTGGCAGACTATCATAAATGCTACTCATATTTTTCAAGGCATAAGAACCCAGGGAAATGGGTGCATTTCTGGAACCAATCTACCACATATATTGTGGGATCACTTCTTTTTTCAAAACTGTAAAAAAAAAAAAAAAAAAACAAGACAATGAAGTCTAAAGAATTATCTCCCCACGTAACCTTTTTGATTTTATTTTGACATAGTGTTTTGTTAACTAAACTGGCTAAACTGTATCAGTAGTAACCCAGTGACTTTTTGTATTGAACTTATGCTAAAGAAAGACACACGTGGAATTTTAGAAGAATATAAAGAGAATGTAAAGGGCAGAATCACAAATATGAGGAACGTATAATTACTACATGCATGTTTCTAATCATGAATAAATCCAATCTCATCATTAACCAATGGCATTTCCCAGATATTCTGATTTATGTAGGGATACATTCTAATTCTGAGATTGTGTGGATGGTATGGTAATATTCAGGTGGTTGGCTTGGGGCTTAGAGAGGGTTGTCAGGGATGTGTTGGAAGCCATAAGAGGAAGCTGTACATATTTACCTCTCTCTGCATTGTCTAGAAATGCATAAGTAAAAGTAATTACTAGGTGTAGTACTGTAACTGGGCCATTAGCTATTGCTTTCTCTAAGTCTATTCATGTTTGGTGTGGTTGAGAAAATTTGTCATATGACTGCTTGTAATTATATTTTTTTTGTGTGTGTGTGCATTTGCCCCAGGAAGAGCACAGCAATTGCTTATCTAATGCCAAAAAAGTCAATGTTAAAAAAATACACATATGTAACATTATATAAATCAATCAAATTATATTTAGGAATATATATGTATATACACATAAATCTATACATGTAACAACAATTAATATAAAAAGAAGCCACAAACCCAAAAGAGACTGTGAAGAAGTACCTGGGAGCTTTGGAGGGAAGAAGGAGCAGATAGAAATGTTGTAATTACATTATAATCTCAAAATGGGTGAAAAAATGAAATGACTTATAATAAATAATATATTATAAATAAACTTAAAATAAATAATAAAATAAAAATATTGGTTTTTCCTACTATATCTCTATATATGCATATGTAGAGATAGACACACACATATATGCATATATGAGCTCCAGTGCATGTGTGCAGATACATGCATGTTCCTCGAACCACTTGAATGACAGTGTTGGAATCCAGTGGAGCTGGAGTTAAAGGGATTCTGGGACGTGAACTCCAGTCCTCTGGAAGAGTAGCAAGAGCTCCTAACTGCTGAGCTATTTCTCTACTCTTCATCCCTTTATTTCCTTCTGTGAGTATTTTGGAACCCTGCACTTATATAGGGCCTTTTAGACACAACAGGGAAGTTTTCCCCATCAACTCTCAAAAATGTAATTGCTTAAAGAAGAATCACATAATGACATAAAGAAAACATGAGTCATCATTTCAGTATGTTTAGGGGAAATTTCACAAGGACCCACCCTAGATGAAAAGCTACAGAAAATCAAGGCCACTAAGAGGTGAATCTGCTTTCTCCAAAAAGGAACCCTAAGTACTCTATCTAATCCCAAGTGATTACTCTAAATGTGTATATGTCAACAATAAATGAGCTCAGGATGGTGTGTGTGTGCGCGCGCGCGCGCACGTGTGTGTGTGTGTGTGTGTGTGTGTGTGTGTGTGTAACACTAATAATTAAGAAAACTGTTGAATTTAACAGGAAATAGTGGGATGTATAGGATGAGTTAGAAATGGGAGTGGGAACATGGGGGTGGTTTAGACACAATATTCACGTATGAAACTCTTTTAAAATACTTAAAATTTTGTGGCTAAATATATTTTATTTCTTATATCCAGAAAATTTGTGATGACCATGTAAATAATTTTTTTGTAATACTTTAAACAATTAGGATTTAGGTAAATGTTCACCTTGGCTGGGTGAGGACAGCAGTCTAAAGCCCATAAAGCTATTGTGAAGACCTGAGTTTGTTCCCAGCACTCAAGCCAGGAGGCTAACAATAGGCTGTCATCCCAGGTCTAGCAAAACAGACATCCCCAGCTTCTGTGAGCAACTGCACTGAGTGCACAATCTAGACCACATAAATACATGTAATTAAACGTAATTTGAAAAAAATGTAATAAAATCCCTTTGATGATGAAAACCTAGTTAAAAGCCCTCTGAGGAGACACAGGGTTTTTATCACCTAAATGCAGCATCACATTTTCAATACACTTTGGCATTCTGAACATATTCTCTAGTGTTTTTTATTTATTTATTTATTTCAGTGTCCCTCTCCTCAGATGCTTCCTCATATCCTCTGAGTGTTTAGTTAGGTCCCAAACAAGTCCCCTCTGTGCCTCCTTTGTTGTAAGTACCTTGGCTCTCTAGCTGCCGGAATGCCTTCTTTACTATTGGATTATGTCCCAGGCATCAGAAATGTTGTTTTTTGTTTGTTTGCTTTGCTTTCTTTATGGAATGAGTGGAGAAAGAAAGATGAATAATATTAGAATCAGAGAGCAAGAAGGGCATAAGCCCTCTGACTCCTCTTAGAATCTTTAACTAAGCCTTACGGGAAGAAAAAAAAAAAAGACTTCTCAAAGTTGACACAAATATTTAGGGGAAATCACAGTGTACATTTTAAGGATTTTAGCTGAAAGCCCTATAGTTGAGAATTAGTAAGGACGTTTAATATTATTATGCAGTTTGTGTAGCTTGCTGTTTGTGGGAATTTGCAGATACAATGCACACAGACTTGACTGTGCACCGCCCCAATCACACACACTGGCTGTTGGATACAGTGATATCGCAGAGAGTAAGTTAGCATCTGTTCAACCCTGACTCAGTGACATATGCTGTGTCTTATTTTGACTAGCTAGTCGCTTGAGATTTAAGAAAAAAAATGCGATCTTAGAAAATATGACAAAACTACATTTTAGGACTCAGAGATTTGCGTTTGTGGGACTTTTTCAAACATGAATCCTTTAGTTTGAAATCGTGCCAAAATTAGATCATCTTTATTTTTTTTTTCTGCACATTTTTGGAAGCGACCCATCTCTTCCTTTTTCTTGTGGAGTCCCATTATTATTCAGGGTGAACTTACTAACTCAATTGTACCTGTGCTGAGATCTTTGTCTCTTAATAATTTCTCTGTAAAATGTTGCTTTTCTTTTATCACCTAGAATTTAATCTTGGTCACAGAGAAGCTAGGATCGTCTTCTTTTTCTACCTAGTCGTTTTCATACTTGTGAGAGCATGTTCGATGGTTCAGATGGCTTACAATTCTTTTACAAAACATTATTTATTGTGTGTATACCCATGCCATAGCATGTACACGAAGGTCAGAGAGCTATCTTTGCAGGCCAGTTCTCTCCTTCTAACAATGTTACATCTGAGGGTTAAACTAAACTTGCCAGATGCCTTGCACTTTAACCTCTGAACTGTTCTGCCAGCCTCAATTATCATTAAAAAAACCCCCAACATTTTCTAGTCTTTAATTATGTTTTCTGTCTCATTGGCTTGTAGTAAAGAAAATTGAGGGGAAAAGTCAGGTGCGTGTCAAAATCAAAATCGTGTAGTAGGAGGCTGGAAAGCGAAGACTGAATGGATAAGAACACTTGGCAGTTCTGAGAGAAGCAGGATCAATTACAAGACCGTACATAACAGTTCACAGCCATCTTAACTCCTACTTACAGAGGATCTGAAACAGGCTTCTAGCCTCTGAGGATATTTCTTGTTATGGTTCACAGGCATGTGTGTAGGCAAAACATCCATGATTATAAAATAACAACACTTTGGAAAACATATTTTTAAAAGATGAAACATTTCATATAGACTAGAAAGATATATTTTCTATTAAAATGTTGACTAAAATACTTATTTACTGGGGTTCCACGTGAGCATTATTTTGTGCATGTGTCAGTGATGTTTGTTTTTCTTCAGAATAGGTTTCAAGTCTTCTGTCACAGAGAAAATGAGAGATTTTAGACTAACTGTTCATGTTTTGTCTTCATAGAATGGGATGTAATTCTTTGATAAATGTTGATGGTTGAAAGCACATCCAGAAAATAACAGAGCAAGGAGGGGGGTCTCAACTTCTGTTGAGATTTGAGTTTTAATATTTTTTTTGTCTTTTCTTTAATGATAAAGTGTTTTTTTTTTTTAAACCACATGCAAGAAAATGTAAAAGAATCTTTTCAAAACTCATGCGCTATGGGTAGAAAAGTATCAGAATAGGTGTTTGAGAATATTGGGGCATTATGAGATTTTGAAAAAAAAAACTGCCATTGTATTGCATTTTCATTTACTTTTCAAAAGGGAAATGTTGGCTTTGTTATGTTGGATTATTATAAGTTATATTTCTGCTACATTTTATCACAGTGCACACAGAGCATAAATAAACTCTGGTATGCTAAACCTAATAGCAATTAGACTGGAAGTGTTTGTGTTTCATCACTGTGAACTTCGCAGAAATGTTTCCATGACAACCTCCATGCTAGTTAAGACAACCAGAGGTGATCAACAGTTTATGTATTTTTTTCACTTGTAAGAATGGAATTTGTGTTGACAGTTTTGGCCTTTAATAGCACTTTTGTTCCGTGTGAGAGTGTTTGTTTACCAGATCATATGCTGCTAACTGTCAAGAGGAAGTGGAGGGACTGCTTTGATAAAAGACTGCATTAAAATTTTGAGTCTTTGAGTCTGAAGCTCTTTTCCTCTAATTATCCCCATCAGTAATGAAGAGTTCATTTGCTTCAGTACTCCACAAATAACAGTTTATTAAGACCAAGGATAAAATCACGGAGATCATGGTTTTGTTTGACCATCTAAAAAAATGGAAGTTCTTTAAGCTATATCTCTTAAAGTTCCCCCTGTTTTCATGTATTCATGTGTGTGCACACATGTTCACTTTGAAAATAATATTTAAGTGACATCTTTTCAGAAGGTTATTAGGACAGTGTTAGTGATTTTTCTTATTTCATTCACTACCCGCAAATATTGAAACTACCATGGTAGTGTCTGCTAATATATATGAATAAAACAAACTGTGCAAAATAGACATTAAAAACAATAGCACCTTCAAGCAGAAATTACTAAGATTTGAGTGCTGGTCAGGGGACTGAGAATCTCTATATTTCTGGCTTCGTTTCCCATGTTTCTATCTCTCTGTCCACGTGCTTATGTATTTCTGTCTCCCTGTTTCTGTTTGTCTCTCTGTCTATGGCTGACTCTTTCTCCCTGTCTGTGTGTGTGTGTGTGTGTGTGTGTGTGTGTGTTTGTGTCTATGTGTGTGTAGTTATACAATTTTCTTAGTGCTATTGCAACAACATTTCCGTATGGATCATGGTGAAGCTTCTGGTCTTGGTCTTTGCATTCCACATTGTTCGAGACAGGGCCTCAGTCACATGCACGTTTCCTCCTTCTTCTCTTTCATCTCTCTGGTTTGTTTTCCTACTTTCTGTGGAATATGCCGCATACCAAGCTATCTCTTACAAGAACTAGCCTACTGGAACTTCTGGTGATTTTCCTGCCTGTTTCTGGCTTTTATGGGAGTTCTAAGGATTCAAGCTTTAGTCTTTACACTTGAGCAGCAAGAACATTGACCACTGAGCCATCCTGCCAGGCTCTCCTTTACGTGTCAATAGAGGTTCTCTGGTGTGGAAGATATGTCTACTCTGACATTTTTAAAATAAGCGTGTGCATAATTTTAAAATATTGGGACTGTGAAACATTATTCTTCAGAGCACTATGAATTTCTTGGGAGAGTAGGGGGCGTTTGTGCCCAATATTCGCACAGGAATTTGTACTCATGTCTTTCTATCAGTTGTCTTCATGATCACAAAGTCAGCAGTATCGGATATGTGAGAAATAGAGCTCTTTGAGGGAAAAGACTATCAAATGTCTTTATATTACTCGCACGTGTAAAATAAGCTCCTTGGTATCAAAAATAAAATTTATTTATTTATTTTGTTAGGCTTCTTACCTTTGAACATATGCCTTTACAGAAAAGGCAAAAAAAAAAAAAAATGATTTCCAGCATTTTAAAAGATTGCAAAATTAATACTAAATAATAAATTAATAAAACTATGATTATCTTTCTCAAAATTATTTCTTGAAGTGAAGTTAAAAACAGGGTGTTTCTATAGAGTAGCGTGCACTTTACCTCCTTTTGTATAAGCAAAATGATGTTAAACTCCTTCATTTTTCTTCAGGCTTTATCTTGACATTCTTATCATCAATAATTAATTATCATACCCTCAATCACATAATCTAGAAAATTTAAAATATCCTTGAATTCAGTCACTCATCTACTTTGTTTTTTTCAGTCACTCAAGATGTAGCAGAACAGAAAGCAGAGTTAATCCTTATCTCTCCATTTGTAAGTTTATTCAGATACAAAGAGTACAACAATAATCCAACCCTTTTAAGATGCAGAATGTAAGATGGAGTGTTGCGGAAGTTGGTTAATTAGCAAGGTCCAGAATCAGTCACTGAGATGACTTTACTCTGGGATATATCTTGAACATGTCCAAAACATGAACATGAACTGGTGAACAATTGATTTTCTCTCAAACCTGTTCATTTTATGGTTTTTCTTGATTCACAAAATGGAAATTATATCCAGCCAATGTCAAAAATATAAAAAAAAAACCCACAAATTTATTTTAACTTCTGTTAAACAAAGGGATGAGCTGTGTATGTATTCTGTAAGGATACTAAGGATGAGGAAGCAGTCATGTTTTAAAACAGTTGTGTCCTTGGCAACTTTTTTTTTCTTTTCTCTTTTTTTAAAACTTTATTTTAAAAAACAAAGATAAATGTACAAATTTTTAAGAATTTTTGCATAAAAATTTATGAATACATTTTTTAAGGTTGTAATTAAGTATTTGTGGGTATGTATACATACTCATATGTATATATGTAACAATAATATAGGAAAAGAGGTTATTAATTTGCGGGGATAGGAGAGAAACTGGAGGGGCTGTAGGAAGGAAAGGGGGATGTGATACAGTTCTATTTTAATTAATATATATTCTTTTTTTTCTTGAACTTCACACAGTCTGTGAGTTGTTTCTGGGGTATTCAGAGGTTTCTGGGGTTAGTATCCCATTATCAGTGACTGCATATTATGTCTGTTATTTTGTGACTGGGTTATCTCACTCAAGATGATATTCTCTAGATGCATCAATTTTCTTAAGAATTTTGTTAAGCCATTGTTTCTGATAGCTGAGTAGTACTCCACTGTGTAAATGTACCACAATTTTTGTATCCATTCATCTACTGAAGGACATCTGGGTTCTTTCCAGCTTCTGGCTATTATAAATAGAGCTGCTATGAACATTGTGGTGCATGTATCTTTGTGGTAAGTTGGAGCATCTCTGGGGTAAATGCCCAGAAGTGGAATAACTGGGTCTTCAGGTAGTACTATGTCCATTTTTCTGAGGAACTGCCAGGCTGATTTCTAGAGTGGTTGTATCAGTTTACAATCCCACCAACAGTGGAGAAGTGTTCCTCTTTCTCCACATCCTTGCCAGTATCTGTTGTCATCTGAGTTTTGGATCTTGGCCAATCTGACTGATGTGAGGTGGAATCTCAGGGTTGGTTTTTTTTTTTTTTTTGCATTTCCCTGATGGCTAAGGATGTTGAGCACTTCCTTAGATGTTTCTCAGCCATTCGATATTCCTCGATTGAGAACTTTTTGTTTAAGTCTGTACCCCATTTTTAATAGGGTTGTTTGATTCTCTGGTGTCTTGCTTTTGAGTTCTTTGTATATCTTGGATATTAGGCCTCTATCTGATGTGGAGTTGGTAAATATCTTTTCCCACTCTGTTGGCTGCTGTTTTGTTTTCTTGACAGTGTCTTTAGCTTTACAGAAACTTTCCTATGTCATTAAGTCCCATTTGTCAATCTTTGACCTTAGAGCTCGAGCTAACATCTTAAGGGAATCTTTTTTTTACTTGTTTGTATGAGAACTAGGTAAGAAAAATTCTGGGTACATCAAAGAGAGTATCTTTGAAATTTAAAAGCAGTAAATTCAACCATTCAGGAAATGCTTAATGAGGGAGTTAAGTTTTAAAAGTGTGTCTACTTTTGTACAAAAGTCTTAGAACTGTATTTCCCTTACACAATTATGGAAGTGTCAATATATTGCAGTTGTTTTCTATCTGACACTGTTAACATTATATGGGAAATCTCACTTGTTTTCACCTTAAGTCCTAGATAAAGAAATATTTCTTCCTCTTCAGAAAAGAATGTTTATAGGTAATTTTTATCCTCCTTGTATATCTGTTGCACACCAGAGATTCCACACCCTTTTTTAAATTAAAAAATTCAAATAAGATTCTTCTATTTATGATATGGCACAATGAAGTGTTGGCATAAGAAACTAGAACATCAGGTTTGGTGGATAGGGTGGCCTTCAGTTTCTCTCATAACAGCCACTACAGGGTAAATTTTCTGTGGCCAGGCAAATTGGCCAAAGCACTACACATGTAGCATCTTGATAGTATCACATCCATCCTCCAAAGTATCCAATTCAGAACTCATAGCTCATCAAATGTGATTTTCTTGTCTCGTTTGTTTGAATAATGTCTACTGTGATGAAAAGTGTGATTTTCGCCCTTAAAATTTATTCATACAAACAAAACAACTTTAAAATGGTCTGTTTTTTTTTCTGGTCATATTTTAAAAACTTATCATCAGCAAGGGTTGGAAGAGAGAAGTTTAAATATCATTCATAAAAATCTGAAATTAAATGCTGTGATAAAATACCCTGGCAAAAGCAACTTCAGGTAGAGTTTATTTTGGCTCACAGTTTGAAGGTCCAGTCAGTTGGGGCAAGCAAGACATTAGAAACTTGTTGGAGCTGTTCACATTGCATTTTCAGTCATGAGGAGTCTACATTGCTTGCTCAGCGAGCATTCTACTTTTATACAGTCAAGTAGTAGAGTTGCCCTCATTTAGAGAAGATCTTCTTCCTTTAGTTGATCTGTTACTTGTCTCTTTGAGGCACACCTAGGAGCCCACTAATAGAAGGTGATTGTATGTGCCTGCCTGTGTGCAGTAAAGTGTCTCCCCAGGCAATTACTGATCCTTGTGAGGTCAGAAATCAAAGATAACCATCACAAGTCTATTGGTTAAGGTATGTTGGGTTGTTGCAACAACAGTTTGTCTTGGGAGTAGGTCGAAATCCTGTTCAGATGGATAAGTTGTTTCTGCTGATTGTAGTCTGTGAGATAGTAGGCTGTAAGAACATTTGCTGTAACTTCATGCTCCTGAAGAGAGAGCAGTGGCTCACTGGCACCAGAAGCTGCTTCTTCTCCTTCCACTAAATAAAGCAATTCAAAGTGCCTCACATGATTTCAAGAGGAGCGAGAAAGTCTGACCTCCACCATGTGCCCAACGGTAAGGACCAGGCATACTGGACAAGCAGCAGCGATTGGGTTGTGGAGAGATGACCTGGGTGCTTTTTATTGCTCACAGAACTATGGTAGAGTGACTGTGACATCAGTGACTGTTTTACTCATCTCTTCACCATCCCTAGAGTGGGCCAATTTAAGCAAGCAGTGAAAGAAGCCTTTGACTCACTTGCATATTGGTCTATGTTTCAGCTTATTTTCCTTTTCTGTTTTGAAACAGTAGTTGCAAAGAAAGTTGCCCCACGTTTTCATTTATGGAGATTTGACTTAAGCACCATTTTCCTTCATCCTTCAGTGTTTATATTTCAGCACACTGCACATCTCAGATGTTGTGTTGCACTAATATGAATAACATAAAAAGATTTCATGACATTAAAAGTTAATATAACCTGCACAATTCCATAAGCCAGGTTAAATGATGTCATAACACCAATGAAAACCCTTCTTCAGACATTACCGTGCTGCCCATTGATTCTTCTTCTTTTCTCTTTGAGAAAACCTTGCTTATTTATAAATCTTCTCAACATTGGAGCTTTATACAGCACAGTATTTTTACAGAGGAAGTGGCATCAAGAAGAAGGCACAAATTCTACCTGAAAATTACAATGTCCTCTGAGTGTAAGGTAACAGAGCTCTTAGTCTGAAAGACTGATTAAATGGCCAAGAAATGAATGGATTCCATTTTTAGCATCCCAGAACACTTTGAAATGTGCACACTGGCCTTTCTATTGATGGTTGCTTGGCTGGAGTGATCTGAATCACTCCCCTGAGTTCCCAAGATGAAGAGGTCCATCTGAGCTTCAGGTTGCCTCCCTAAAGGGGTGAAATAAAAATTGTTTTCTTAAACTATGACATTTAATGTTGCCATTGTAATACCACAAAGGCTAGTATAAAACGTGGACCTGAAATATTCTACTGCATTGAAACTTAAGATAAAACTTCCAGTCAGACCTTGAATTTTATGCTAACAGATAATATTCTGAAGTTTGTCACTTTAAGAAATGAAATATTTACACATACTTCAGAAGTTTTAGTCATATATAATTTTATCACAAAAGGCTAAAATAATTATATTTTCACACTTCATTTGCATCTTAATTTTAAAATACATAAAAATAAGTCATACAAATATTTTAATCACACCACAGAAAATTTGGAATGCAGAGAAACAGCAAATCAGCCACCAGGTAGTAAATTTTTAGCAGTTTTTACTTTCTTGAAACATTTTTATTCAACTAAATCTGTTGTCTTGAGAAAATTATTGAGAGAACATGCAAGTACTATTTAACTTGTTTTCAAAACCTTTTGGTGTCCTCAATCTGTGAGACATGACCCCTATGGGGTTGCCTCTCACATATCCAGCATATCATAAATATATCATAAGAATCACTTAAATATAGAAAAATTAAAATTATGAAGTAGCAATGAAATAATTATCTGGTTGAGGGTCACCACACCATGAAGAAGTGAATGAATAGGTCTCAGCATTGCAAGATTTGAGAACTCCTGTCTTAAAGTAATAATGAAATATTTTATAATACTAAAGTATTCTAACAGATCTTTGGTACATTGTGGTTTTTTTTTGTTTTTTGTTTTTTTTGTTTTTACTTCTACACTTCTCCACCCCTCTTCTTCCACCCTCCCAACTTCCTAACGCTGTGTAGAAGAGACGAAAGGATAGAGAAGAAGGGGGAAAACAATACTGTTAGATTATTTTTTTCTGTCAGGATATTTAATTTTTTCTCCTCACCTCTTTGGTCATAACTACTTGACAAACAAGAACAAATGGCAGCAAAGATCACTCAACTATTCACTGGCCAACCACCTCCTTCCATTAGGGCTCTAGCACTTACGAATCCTCTTAAACGTCCCCAGAATCCCAGATGTCACACTTGCAGAAACTCTCTGCATCTGGCAAAATCACACACCTGCTCAAGCACAAGGCAAATCATAGTTAGCTGCAGTAGACGATCTGAACCAGCCCCATATCCTACACATGGGACAAATATGAAAACACACTCTTATAAAGAAAGCAAGTTTCTCATTACAAACTATTCTTCAAATGATGGGAAACTTGTTTGTTAGTTATGTGTGTTTATTGTCGTGCTGGGTACCACTTAGAGTGATGGTTTTCATTTAATTTATAACCAGATAGTCAGGTTATAAGATTTTTGTTTCTCCTAGACTTAGTCAATTTCATGGATTTGAGAAAGTAATTCAGATAGATATTTTTGGGGTAGATATAAACTACACAGTGAATATTAATAACTATATAGTGCCTTTCATATACCCTACCTTTTGGACAGCCACAGTGAATCTCAACCCATCATTCTTGGAAGACTGGCCTGCATAGAGAATCAATGAATGCTCACAGGAAGAGACTGACGGGTAAACAAGTCATCTTATTAATTGGTGTAGGCAAAGGTAGATTGGAGAGGGTGTTGTATTATTGCTGAAGCTGGAAGGGAGAAATGCCAAAAGACATTGACATTTCTTTTTTTCTTTTCTTTTTTTAAACCAAAGTAGACTTTTTATTTTCAAGTTTCTATTTAGATATTACAAACATGTAGACTTAAAAGGACATTTAAAATTTTTAGTAACTACTTAGCTTTAAAATAAAAATATGATTAGGCAAAATAATATATAATGCCAACGCAGGTCAGATGTTAGCTAAAGTGTGTTACAACTGGTCACACCACCCACTTAAGGCCCCTGTGCTCCCTTGCAAAGGTATATTGATATGTGTTTTTATGCAGGCACATAAAAATTCAGCTTGCTCTGGGAGCAGAATGTGTTTCGAGGTTATATACATGACAGGCTTGTGTGTACTTTGATTTTGTAACTTGTAATTTTTTGTTTACAATAAGGAGCTTTCTGTAACTTGTTTTAATTTACAACACTTTGGTAGCAATAGACCATTGGGTACAATTTTGTATGGTACATGTGATGTATATAGAGTTAGTACTTTATTTTTATTACTAAGAGGTAAAGCATTGTGTTAGGAGAAAAGGCAGGGTGGGTTTCCAAATTTGCATTTTTATATTAAAAATAAAGTGAAGATATTTTTTTCTATATATCAAGTGAAATTTATTTATATACCTTTAAAATTGGGAGCATCTTTATTATAGCTGTGCATATTACAAAAAGGGAAATTTGGGGGATGGTAATTGCCAGTTTGACACTATGATAGAAATTTGTCATGGCATTTGAGAAAAGTGATAGTTTTTGCCATTTTATTAATGACAGGCAGGGAAACAATAGGCATGTTACTTGGCAACTGCCTGAAACAGAGTCATTATCAACACAGAGTCATGGAGTCTCCGGGTTGCTAAGAATCTTAAAGGTCATCCAGTTCAAAATTCTGCTTCACAGATGGCCCTCTAGCTTTGATCTGACCAACTCTCTCCTAAAGAGAGTTACATAATTAAGAAGTCCTTAAATTCATAAAAAATATTCTGGCTTTTAAAAAATTCTACATCACTGATTAACGTCCATGATGCTTAAAAATTGTTCTTTTTATGTGTACTTTTAAAAATTAATCATTTTCTTTGTTTACATTTCAAATATTATCCTGTTCTAGGTCTCCCCTGCATGAACCCCTTACCTCATCTTCCTCCTTTTTGCCTCTAAGAGGGTGCTCCCCCATCCACTTCCACTTCACCCCTCTAATGTTCCCCTTCTCTTGGGCATCAAGCCTCCACAAGACCAAGTGCCTTGCCCCCCACTGAAGCCAGCTATGTTCTTTATATCTTCTCGAACAGAAAATATGACACACATTGGACCTGAAAATGAGAGAATTGGGATTTATTTTCAAAATAAAATACATATTAGTCTGTTCTTAGACTTTATAAAACATTATTACATTTTTATTCCTCTTTCTCTCTCTGTCTCTCTCTCTGTCTCTCTCTGTCTCTCTCTGTCTCTCTGTCTCTCTCTCTTTCTCTCTCTCTGTTTCTCTCTCTGTGTATCTTCCCCCTCCCCCTGTGTGTGTGCCACAATGTTCCTGTGCAGGTTAAGGAGAGCATACAGGAATTGGTTCTTTCTCTTCTCCACATGGGTTTCAAGAATTAAACTAAGGTTGTCATGCTGGGAGGCAAAAACACATTAGTTACCCAGCCACTTCATAGAACACTTGATCAATATTTTATTCTGTGAGTTTAAGATCCTTAAACATAAGATTAGACTCTTAAAAAGATCGTACAATGTATTTTATATTTTTATGACTATTGTGAAGGGTGTCTTTCATCTAATTTCTTTCTCAGGCTATTTATCCTCTGAGTAGAGGAAAGCTACTGATTTGTGAGTTAATTTTATATCCAGCCACTATACTGAAGTTGTTTATCAGGTTTAGAAGTTCTCTGGTGGAATTTTTGAGGTTACTTAAGTAAACTATCATATCATATGTAAATAGTGATATTTTGACTTCTTTCTTTCCAATTTGTATCCCTTTGACCTCCTTTTGTTGTCTAATTGCTCTGGCTAGGACTTTGAGTACTCTAGTGAATAGATGAGGTGAGAGTGGGCAGCCTTGTCTATTTGATTTTAGTGGGATTGCTTCAAGTTTCTCACCATTTTGTTTGATATTGGCTACCGGATTGCTGTATATTGCTTTAATATGTTTAGGAATGGGTATTGAATTCCTGATTTCTCCAAGACTTTTATAATGAAGGGGTGTTAAACTTTGTTAAATGCTTTAAACAAGCAAGTGAAACGAAGTGTATGAGAAGAACTTCGTGTTTCTGAAGACAGAAATTAAAAAAGATCTCAGAAGATGGAATGATCTCCCATGCTCAGGGATTCACCAGATTACTATAGTAAAAATGGCCATCTTTCCATAAGCAATCTACAGATTCAATGCAATCCCCATCAAAATTCCTACTCATTTTTTTTCATAGAGTTAGAAAAAACAATTTGAAAATTTGTTTGGAAAAACAAAACACCCAGGATAGCAAAAACTATCCTCAAAAATAAAAGAACTTCTAGGGGAATCACCATCTCTGACCTCAAGCTGTATTACAGAACAATTGTGATAAAATTGCATGGTACCTCACACCAGTCAGAATGACTAAGATCAAAAACTCAGGACACCAGATGCTGGCAAAGATGTGGAGAAAGAACACTCCTCCCTGTTGGTGGGGTTGCAAGCTCGTACAACCATTCTGGAAATCAGTCTAGAGGTTCCTTAGAAAACTGAGCATAGTACTACTTGAGGACCTGGATTTAACACTCTGGGCATATACCCCAAAGGCACTCTAACATGTCACAGGGACATATGTTCATTGCAGACTTAAGCTGGAAAGAACCCAGATGTCCTTCAACAGAGGGATAGATACAGAAAGTGTGGAACATTTACACTATGTAGTACCACTCAGCTGTTAGAAACAATGACTTCATGAAATTCCTAGGCAAATAGTTGGAAATAGAAAATATCATCCTGAGTGAGGTAACCTAATCACAAAAGAACACATATGGTATGCACTCACTGATAAGCAGATATTAGCTCAAAAGCTCGGAATACCCAAGATACAATTCACAGAACTTCTGAAGGTTAAAAAAAAAAAAAAAGGAAGACCAAAATGTGTATGCTTCAGTTCTTCTTAGAAAGGAGAGCAAAACAGGCAAGGAAATACAGGGTCAAAGATGGAGCAGGAACTGAAGAAATGGTCATCCTGAGACTGCCCCTCATCTGGGGTCCATCCCATATGAAGCCACTACACCTAGTCACTATTTCTGATGCCAAGAAGTGCTTACTGGCAGGATTCTGATATGGATGTATCCTCAGAGGCTCTGCCAGAGTCATACTGATACAGATAAGAATGCTTGCAGCTAAACATCAGACTGAGCTCAGGAACCCCAATAGAGGAACTAGAGAAAGGACTGAAGGAGCTGAAAGGTTTGTAACCTTATGGGAAGAACAACAATATCAACCAACAACCTTCCTACCCCCGGCTCCCAGGGTCTAAAACACAAACCAATGAGTACACATGGAGAGACCTAGGTCTCCAATTGCATATGCAGCAGAAGATGGCATTGTCTGGCATCATTGGGAAGAGAGGACCTTTGTCCAGAGGTGGAAAGGGTTGTTGGGAGTGAGAGCATCTTTATGGAAGCAAGGGGAGAGGCGTGGGGGGGGGCGTGGTGAGAGTGGTGGGAAGGGAATAACATATGAAATGTAAATGCATAGGATATTCAATAAAAATGATAAAAAGACAATAAAATGTACATCATGGAGATTCTGTATATTCACTGACTTTTTTTTTTTTTTTAACTCAGCAGACTAATATTTTTTAAAAATATTTTCTTTTGATTTCTTCAGCTTTTGCCTTCTAGTGGTGTAACTGAAGTTATTGTTTAAAGGTAAATATGGTTTGTGCAAAGTACAGAAGACACACATCATTAACACATTAGAGTGAAATATTTCATAAAGCTTGCTGTGGGAAATAGTGCAGAATGTGGCTGATTCAGAGTTGAAGAGGATAAGGACTGAGCCTTGTCCTACCCTGGCTTCCCCAGCTTTTTCTTACTCTTCCTTCGGGGGTAAAGTGAATAGATTTTTCCTTCTTGGAGTAGATAAAAATGGATTCACAATCGCCATTTTGTGCCTCTCAAAGAACTGTTCATTTGGAAGGAGAGGCCAAGGTTCTCCGTGCCACTGAGCCTGAGTTTAATTCACATAGTCACTGTTTCTTTGTTTTGTTGTTTATTTGAGTTCTTTTAAAACAGTTGGACTATGTAGCCCTGTTTGGGAACTCACTGTGTAGGTAGACCAGGGTGGTTTCAAACTCACAGAGATGCCTCTGCCCTTGGCCCCGCCCCCGGCCCCTTCCCCATCCCTGCCCTGCCTCCTGTGTGCTGGGATTAACAGCATGTGTCAACACGCATGACTTACTTTCACATATTTTTTTAAAAAAAATATTTATAACTTTAAACTACATGGAAAATCCTGAATGGCAAAGCAGGAGCTCAGCAATAGAAAAGCTTGATGCCCGATAACCCAATTTGATTCCTGGATCTCATAGAGAAACTAGAGAATTGATTCCATAACAGCAAACAACTAAAAATTTAAAACCTGTCAAGGCAGTGTTCCAGCCATATATATTTTTTAAATTGTGTACATTTTTGAAAAGAAGCAATTTTTTAAAAAATAATTTAGTAAGAGTTAGCATTCCCGACTGTTATTTTATTTCAAATTATTATATAATATTTCTTAACACTTTGGCCACTTGATCTCTTTTATATCATTTAACTCGATTTAGTTTCCAGTCCTTAAAAGTTTCTTTTCCTTGACATTGTAAATTATGAAAATAGATGATAATGTATATTTATTATTATCTTTCCTATTTATTTCTTCTCTGTTTCTCAGTAATTTTATTACTGTTAGTTTTGGGGAGCTCCACTTGGGAGCTAGTAAAGACTAGGGTCTTCCCTCAGGGTAGTACATTTTATGTTTTTGTGGCCTTTCTGTCATCTTGACGGTCTCTTATTTTTGATAGTTCACCCTTTCTTGTCCTCTTTACGTGAACCCTTAAGCATCTATTGTTGTTGTTTTTATTGTTGTTGTTGCTGTTTTTTCATAGTATTTTCTTTTATTTCCACGGTCTCCCAAGGCCATAATTTATTTTCATTAGAATTTTGCAAGTAATGATTCTCAGTTGGTGTAGCGGTTCTGTCTTCGACGGAAAGTCATTCTTGTGAATGTTGACGTTGTTTTTTCTTTGCTTTTCATTCTAATTGTACTTCTGAGCAATGCTCCAGCAAGTCTGTTTTCTGTGTCATTTCATCAGAGAGAAGATCACACAGCAGACACTGACCACTAACATCCAATCACTAACTTTGGAAGCCCTTCAATATGTACTTTCATTTATTTATTTTAATAAATTATGAAAACAGACAGTAATTTATATTTATCCTTATCTTTCCTATTTACTTTTTCTTCATTTCTCAGTAATTTTACTACTGGTAATTTTGGGGAGCTCCACTTGGGATATTGTGTGTTACTAGTAAAGACTAGGTAGGGTCTTCTGCCAGGGTAGTACATTTTATAAACAAAACAACAATTCATCTAAATACTCTGAAGAAAGCTCAAGTTCAATATTGTTTAGGAGAAATAAAGAAAATAATTATAACAAAAAGTCCTGGGGCAGAAAAACTGTAAATCTTCACAGCCACTAAGAGGGGAAAGATGGCCCACAGGAAGAAGGAAGGCATGGCGTGTGTAAGTAGTCAGACTGCAGAAGGAAATGGAAACTTTGAGAATGAATGCAGCCCACACGGCTCCGGAGAACACACCCAGACAAAGGAGAAAAAGAGAAAGGGGGTAGAGAAAGTCTGCAGACTGAAGAAGACTGGTCTCTGCACATGCTTCGCTCAGAGTTTCTGGGAAGGAAAAGTAAGTCTTCTCTTAAGGGGAGAGCGCTCCTCTCGCGTGCTTAGCTTCAGGTGAACTCACTGCACATGCGTTGTCCGGTAGTGTGACCCCCCCAACAAGCATGTTAGGTCTCCACCTTGGGCAGATTCCATTCGTGGGCAGGTAACTTTCCCTGCACAAGTCTCCAATGCTACTCTAACAGATGGATTAATTATTGTAAATAAATAATTTACAAGGATGTGGTATATGATGAGTAGCCTAAGTTTTCCATTCATACTCATGAAATCTACCACTCATAGTTTCACTGTGAAGCCAAATTAAAATAACTTTTTCTTTACTTTTTTAGGGGAAGTTTTCTTTTTGTTTTTCTTTCCTTTTCAGTTTTCTTTCCTTTTGTTTTTTCTTCTTATTTCTCATTTTTAAGACTGAGCTATTCTATGCAGATCAGGCTGGCCTTGAAATCAGATTTCTGCCTCATCTTATCACATATCTGAGTCAAAGGTACACACCATCCCATCACCACCCAGACAAAAATAACCTTTTAAAAAGTAAATATAAATCCTCATTTTGTTTTTATTCCAAAAAGTGCTTTTTAGCATGCATTCATAATTGGCTTAGTTTGAAAAAAATTATCAATAACATTAATGACTTTAACAATTACCAGAATTCTATTATTAATTGTCCATTTGTTTTGAATATTTTTATTTAGAAACACATTACATTCATTTAACTAATAAAATATAAATTCTAAGTGATTTTAAACGTTTACCCAAATACAAATTCTTGTCAGTAGGCACTACTTTCTTTAACTATTTAATGTTTTTATTTTATTTTATATTAAATAAAATTAAATAATTTTATATTAAAAATGAAGAAAATGTAATGATTGACAAACTCTGTATTAATTTTAGTGCCTAAAATTAAGAAAATTGATTTTATTTCAGTATTTTTTAAATACTAAAGGCATATGTACTGAAAACAGAATTCAGGTTGCAAAGGGGTTACCTTGCAAGCATGAGATGGAGTCTTCAGAAATCAAGTGAAAAATGCCAAATGTGGTGACAGCAATAATTAATCTCAGTGAGACAGAGACAAAGGGTTAGTTAGTTGGAGAACCAAGGCCGTTCTCTGACTTCTACAAGCGCACAGACAAAGCACAAACACACACACACACACACACACACACACACACACACACTACAAAATGCTAAATATATAGCAAAACTTGATACAAGAAAAATGATTTGAGGCTTCTTGATCAATATATTGTAAATTTTAGCAACCTTAATAGCTTTTGTGTGCATGTGGGAGAGCAAGAAATCCAGGGTCACATGTAGCTAGCTGAGGCTGGCCTCAAACTCAGCACTCATCTGAGGATGATTTGCCTCTTGTCCCATACTCCCTGTCACTGCCTCCAGAGATCTTCAGAGGTGTGAGCTGAAATGCTGGGTCTGTCATGCTGAGGATTAAAACCAGGGCTTTTGTGTGCTTTGTGGCTCGACCTATGGCCTCAGCAACATTTTTTTTTTTTTATTAGAAAATTTTAGGAGTTAAATGAGTTTCATTTAGACTGTATTTAGATTTTCCAGGAGGAATCTACTCCCCCCCCTTTAAAAAATTGGACATTCTCTGTATGTACATGATTATAAACCGAAAGGATAATAGCTAGGCATACGAATGAGTTTATACTGTACTGATGACACTCAACTGATCAGTATGACTGATTTGATTTTCTTGCTCTGAAATCTATGTGATACATAATATATACTAGCCAGGGACATCTCTTTACTACACAGCCAGTCCAGCGTGCAGCCTGCAAGGTTGGCCTTTGTGTAAGTGAGGTACTCCCCTGTGGGTGTGTTGCCGTGAGAGCGTTTGGGAAAGCACTGCCTTAGGTATTCATTTCTACTTTCCCAATATTAAATGTTAGAAATGGTTCCTCGCTACCTTCCTAGAAGGAGTCAGTGTATATATGGACACATATGCCTTAGATGTTGTTGGTTTCTCCAGGAACCCACAAATGGAGTTCACGTGCACGCACTGACATGCCCTGTTTCCTTTTACTTTAAAAGCAGACCTTGGAAACTTACGCTGTCGTCAGGATGCTTTGTGGTTTTTTATTGCACTTTTCCCTGTGTGCTGGTGCTCATCAAATAGATGTGAGCATCCCTGTTCACTGGCGGTAATTAAAGCAGTATTATCACCTGTTTAGAATGGATACTATTACTCAGTGGTGTCTATGTTAACAAAGCGACTCTCCTGATCTCAACCCTGGCATGCTTTATTTCACTGGTGGTCACTTTTTCCTGCAGCAGTTTCCCCCTAGGTATCAGTGTTCTCGCCTTGGCTGAACTGTTGTATCTCTACCAGGGCTTTTATTATGCAAGCGGAATGGTTTTGATCAGACTGTATTTACATAACAGCCTGGAACTGTGGCATTCGCTCAAGAACATTGTACACATTTAAAATATTGTCTAAATATTTATCCACATGATGGATTACGGCAGCTTAGCAAAGCCAGCTACAATCTACGGAGTAAATGATTTTCATTTTTAAAATTTTGGGAAGGCTTTACAGGGATCATGATGAAGTCTTGTCTCTCTTGCTGGAGACAGGCACCGATTATTCCTTCTTTCTTCTTCATTTAAATGATATTTTAATTCTGAGTATGGAAGACATAAAACAAACGAGGGGATTTTTAATCAGTTGCTGTCAGGTATCCATGTTTGTTTCTCTTTTTTTATCGCCAGGTAGAAGTGTTCTTCCAGGAAAAAAAAAAGCAAATAGAATTTTGGAAAAGCAAGACTATGGCAGCAAAATTCTAATATTCATTGAGGCTAACGTAAAAATTGAAAAGTACCCACTTGAGGTTGCAAAAGTATTTAAAAAAATCTGTGATTCACTAAAATGGGAAAGCTTAATTTTCATAATAAATTATGGTTTGCTTTCAATTGAAATGATTTGAATGTTGTCAGACTTCAGAAGAAGAAGTTTTCATTACACGTAAGTTGGTTTGACAGTTGGGCAGCTAACACTGCTTCTGTCCTTTCACAGTCTTTACAAGGCTGTGGTCTTAATAGAACAGGAAATGCAGGCAGTGTGTTTGTGTGGGTGTACATATATTTGCATGGGAATGTGTGTGCATTTGTGCATGAGTATATGCATATATATCTGTGTGTAAATGTATATATACATGGGCATGTGTGTGTATATATATGTATATGTGGGTATGTGTGTGCATTATTTGTGTGTATGCATGTAAATATATATATACATATATATATACATGAACACATGTGTTTGTGTATGTGTGTTTGAAGGATAGGAGGGGGGTTCTGTTATTATCTGTTGGTACTAGATTGTTTTACTGATGATGTGGAGATTTTTTAACAAATCTTTTGTGTTTATAAGCAATGGCTACTCTTTAAGAAAGTGTGGTGCATGATTTGTTGTATTTAAGCAGTGCCACTCACATCTAGACTTAGTATGGTTGTGATGATAACATCTTTTAACAAGTAAATTTTGCCTTAGAAAGATCATTCAACCTCAAGCTTGGGTCATGTGGTGCTGCTTTCTACAAACCCCACTCAAAACAAACCATTTTGGCCATGGTCCAACCTGGATTCTTTATTTTTCATGTAGAAGGAAAAAAAAGAGTAGCCTTTCATCTTACAGGGAATTGTTATATCCTCAAAAAAAGTCCTTGTCTTAATTAAAGCTAAAAATAAGAGTGCTTTAAAAAGCCACAATGTAACTTCATTGTCTTTAAAATCTAAAACTATAGCTGGATGTAAGACTAGATTAGGAAACGGATATGGTAGCAGGAATTATAGGATGTAGTTATTTTGGTCATTATCCTAGCAATTAAAATCATTAAGTAGTGAAAATTTGGTCCTGTGATGTGATACTGTTATTATAATACAGTATTGGGTACCTCATAGGGTATTAAAATAGTCGAGAGAAATATCTGTTCATGATCAATTACAGACGTTAACTGTTCATGTAAGATTTTTCATTTAAGACCTTTCCTGGGAGACTGATATCAAAATCATGCAAAGTTGAGAACTCAACATATGGATAAAGGAGAGGCACTAGCTATCAACCGGTTCTTCGAGCAGACTGTCGTTTTTGACCACACACTTCCACAGATGGCAGCGTTCCGACTGCCCATCAGAGCACCAATACCTTTGAGACAGCTGTTGCACATAAACCTTCTTTACATGGTTGAGGTCAAAAGCAGACAAACCAGTTATAGCACCTGCTCTTGAATATGTGAATCTGTTGTTTTGTCATTTCATTAAACAAGAAGAGGTAACAACAGTCAGTCTCATGTGGTTGTAAATGAGTCTGGAACCTCACCTAGAGGACATGAAATCCAGCAAAAAGACAAACCATTGTTTCTGCATGGGATGTTGCTTCTATTTGGGGCTTTGTTTCTGGAAGACAGCCCATGATTCAGAGGAATGAGAGAGGCAAATTTATGTTTGGAAGGAAGAACAAGAAAAGTGTTTGCTGTCATTGACTGGAGGATAGTTGTGAAGTTTGACATGCCCAGGAGCTACTGAATGCCATGTGAGGGCCTGTACCCTGCACACCTCAGTTTTCATCATACAGTGAGCCTGCAGCAGGATTTCTAGGAACGGGAGTCAACAACATGTCTACTCTGGTTTGGGACTGATTGATCCACAGAACAGAATATGCTTGTGGGATCTTCTCTGTAGAATGACATAAATGATTGAAATGTTTTCTTTAGGAAAAAAAATCCCCACAAAGTATCATTTGTTTATAGACCTTATTGCTTATGGGAAAGAAAGAGTAAGGCAGAGATTGCAGGGAGTTTGTGGGAAACTTTCATGTGAGTTTGGTGAATTATTTTGTTCAAGCTCAGTATGTTAGAACTACAAGTGAAAAAAATATTAGATGCAATGGAGTGTAGAAGGATTATTTCCTTATTTTCTATAAAGAATTGTGGCATATAGTGGGAAAAAAAATCTCTGGGTTACAAAATGACAGGCACTGTTACCTTGTTGACATAGATTCCTGGGGCGGGGAGACATGGGAACTAGTAGACTAGGTGAACAAAAGGTTCATGTTGTCATTCTATATTACATCACTTTATTGGGAAGTTTTCCCTCAATTTTTCCTTTTGAAAACAGTGTAAAATGTCCATGACATCGAAAGTCATGTCACAACTCGGTTAATTCTAGCCGAGGGTGTTTTGTTCTGCTATGGATATATTCTTATGGGGGAAGAAAATAATGTTATTATTTTTCTAGCATAGGAAGAAAATTTAAAAATTATTTCCTGGCCTTTTAATTTTGTCAACCGATTTCTCTGCTCCGGACATAGTGCGTTCTATTCTGAAAGGTTGAGAGTTAACTCTTCAAGGTACCAGACGTCATTTTTATTGGGATATTAATCCTCAGAGGTGCAAATCTCATCAAGATTTGTAGGCATTTTCTTTCATAGGCCATTCTGATTTGTAGCTCTTTCTTTTCACAGCAGTATTAAATACCAAACCTTCTCTGATATGGAAGTTCATTAGAGATATGTCTTTGATGGCAGCCCTTTCCTGGCTTCAGTTTCAAATACCTTGATGTGAAGCTTAAGAGGCCATTGTGCTGTGAGCCCTTCTTGATGTGCCTTATTTAGATCTGCATAATAAATCAAGGAAAGTAAATAACAGGGCAGCAGATGGAAGCTCGGAGATAAGACCAGGGAACAGTTGTATTTGTATTTTGTTATGATGTTGACAGGAGCTAAAATTCACTAATCTAGCTCAACTGATCTGCATTTCAAAGAAATCTCATTTAGCAGCAACTTGAAGGTTTGTAGGATAAAGTTCTTTTATTGTGGCTTTTATTGCATTCTTTGCTAATTTATCTGGTCAAGATTTAGCCTTGCTTACTTAAATCTGCAAGCATGTTACAAGGAGTCTTAAATACTATGAAAGCATTAATGTCTAGACTATGGACTGAAGGTAATTACATATCCAGCCTTGAATAGAGTACATTTAGAAAATACTGTTGTTCAAACTCAATTGTCAGGCTAATATAGATAAGGTGTTGTGGTTTTTGTTGGCCTCTCCAAGACTGTTTGCACATCATAGATTTTTTCGAACACTTTATAAACAAGCCAACATAAAATAATAAACTAGTCAGAATAATAAATGGATATCCTCTAAACCTTTGGTGCCCTCCTGGCTACCCACTCCTGGGAGTGGGGATTTGCTTTTATCACTTGTATAGGAACTTCATTTTACTTGGCAATAAACACAGTACACATGTAAGATATAGGTAAAGTGTTTTTAGAGTTATAACTGGTGTGAAGTGTACAGAGTTATCAAAGTATATGTGATAGACAACATGCACAAGAATATAAAATGTTTTCTGATGTCCTTTCTTATCAGATAGAAGTAGTTAGGTTGAAATATGATCAAATAAACCAAGTCATAGTTATTTGTGGATGAGATTTTGAGAAACTTTGGAGTAGATGACTCGTAAAAGAAAGGCTACTGAATATAGACAATATATCAAGATATATTTTTATTTTAAAATACTAATAATTGAGTTAGAACTCTAGTTTATTTTTAAAATAATTGGTAACTTACTGAATTAGTCTGAGTACAGTGACTGGGTTGGCTTTAATCTTTGCTTCTAGAAGAAACACAGAATTAATGTAATGATCCATCTAAAATATTCACTGTATCATTTTGAAACAAATTGTCACATACTTGCCACACGATTTTCACACACACACACACACACACACAGACACACACAGACACACACACACACACACACACACACAAGAAAAAAACCCAAAACCGTCTAATTTTAATTTGGGTTCTAAATTTACTGTTCGTTCAGAACTTCAATGTATTAAAAAGAAATTATTTGGTCTCACCTTCTCTACAATTTGTCTCAGATTTTTACAGAATTAAAATCAAATAAGACTTTGTTGTTTTGCACAAGTTATATGCTTGAAAAGTATTATTTAGAACTCAAAGTAATATCAATGGGATGATGTGCTTCAAGGAGGGAGGAGTCTGGAGGATTTGCCTCCTGTCTTTGCTACATTTTTTCTTTTTTTTGTATCTGCTTCAGCCTTGTTCTGTGGTTTAACACGTCCCTCAAAACATCACTGTTGATAGGGAAGACACAGACCAAAGTGGAGTATTCTCTGTTTTCAAAGAGGTTTTAAGTCATGTGAACAGACAGAATTACACAGTAGATTAAGTTGACAATCTCTTGTGGTCATCAAGACAGTGTCTTGCTGTCTATCAGGCTAGCCTTAGTTAAATAACATGCCTTCTAAGGAGTGTTTAATTAATTAATTAATTTTTTCTCTCTGTCTCCCTCCCTCTCTCTCTCTCTCTCTCTCTCTCTCTCTCTCTCTCTCTCTCTCTCTCTGTCTCTCAGTGTCTCTCTCTCTGTGTCTCTCTCTCTCTCATTTTTGTTTTATTGAGACAGGATCTCTCTATGTAGTCTTGGCTGACCTTGAACTCACACAGTCTATCTGCCTCAGTCACCCAAGTATTAATCTTACTTTAAAGGTGTGCATCACCTAACGGGGCATTAGACAGTTTTGAAAGGAAGCCTTACAGAAACTGCCATCCGTTCAATTGTTTCTGCATCAGATAATAAGTGGATGCTCCCCAAAAGTCCTGATGAGGAGGGTTGCCTGTAAAGGCATAGTAAGACTGGAATAGTAGAATTTAAGGGGAAAGGGACATTTAGGGGGATCACATGGAGACTCAAGTCTGATCAAAGCAGTTGCAGTATGTTTCCATTTGACAGAATTATGTGGATTAGTTTTTACCCACTTGACACAAACAGAAAGAAGCAACACATTGAGAAAATATATTTATTGGCAAGTCGATGGGGTTTTTTAATGTATTTATTTATTTTTGATTACCGATTGACCTGAGAAGTTCCAGTACACTGTGGCTAGTGCCAGACCTAGGGGAGATAATTCTAAGGCATATGGGAAAGCAAACTGGGCAAGCCACAGAGAGCAAACCCGGGGGAGCACCCTTCTTTCTCTGCTCTGGCTCTTGTGTCCAGGTTCCTGTTGGAGGTCTTGCCATGTCATCCCTAGTAATGATGGGCTGGGACAGAACATGAAAACCATTCCTCTCAAGTTGCTTTTGGTCAGAATGTTTTACCCCAGTAGTGGAAATTGAACTAATAGGAAAATAAACACACAAGTTTTATATCATGAATAAACAGCCTTCAGGATTCTTTTGCATTTTTATTGGATATGTTATGTATTTATATTTCAAATTTTATTCCTTTTCTTGGTCCCCCCTCCCATATTCCTTCTCCCTGCTTCTGTGAGGATGCTTCCCCTCCCAGGTACCCACTGCCATCTCAACACCCTGGCATTCCCCTACACTGGGGAATTGAGCCTTCACAGGACCAAGGACTTCTCTTATTGATGCCAGACAATGCCATCCTCGGCTACATATGAAGCTGGAGCCATGGGTCTCTCCATGTGTGCTCTTTGGTTGGTTGTTTAGTCTCTGGGAGCTCCGGTGGGGGGTCTGGTTGGTTGACATTGTTGTTCTTCCTATGAAGTTGCAAACCTCTTCAGCTCCTTTCTCCGAGTCTTCCATTGGGGTCCCCATGCTCAGTCTGATGGTTGGCTGCAAGCATCCTCATTTGTATCAGTATAGTGTAATAGTTTTTATCTATCTATCTGTCTGTCTGTCTGTCTGTCTGTCTGTCTGTCTGTCTGTCTGTCTATCTATTTATCTATTTATTTATTGAATAGGTTTTCTTTTTAAAAGGACAATGACTGATGCACGTGCAAGAAAAGACAGTGGGAAAATATTTGCATATTTTCAGTTGAGGAAATTCAAATTTAGACATTAATGCCTTCCACCCTGCTTCCTTCTGCCAGTTTAACAGACTCTAAAAACATATGCTTGGGGAACCTTGTTAGGTCTGGTAGCCTGTAAGATAATGAGATGATGTTTAAAGATACTTGGGGTGTGATGGATATGTATGTGAAATCATTACTGGAGTAGTAGGGAAAAGATTGTAATTTCAGAGGTAGAAAACGCTACTTGTTTTTATATTGCTTAGGGAGACATCTGGTATTTTTTAGTATGTCTTTAAAAAAACATATGTGTTCTTGGGTAAAAGGAAGATCAAGATTATATTTTGAAGATAAATAAAACGTTACTAATCTGAATAAGAGATAGTAGCAGAATATTTACATAGAAGTGCTAAAGAGTCAGAAGATAAAGTCCTGAGAAAGAGAAAATAGGAAACCATATTTAACAATTTGTTTGCAGAGAAAAAAAATTCAACAGCAAATATATATTTTTAAAATGTATATGTGTGACTCTTTGAAAAAAATCAAAACATTTCCCTTTTTAATCTATGACATAAGATGGTTTGTAGGACACAGACTAATTTATCAAGCCTTGATGCCAAAATTCTGTGGTCCAGGACCCTTGTGTGTACTTCCATATATAATACTTACAATTTGTTCTATTTTAAATAGGAAATTGGTGCAAACTCTTAAAAAGTTGTAAACTCTTAAAAAGTGGATCACTGCCCTTTCCTCTCCTATACCCACACAAACACACGGCACCTACGCTCTAGCCTCTCTGGAAAAGTTTACGATTATCGTGACTAAATCTGAATCACTATAATCAGAAATGGCAGGGATCAGTACCTGCCAAGAGTTGTTCTCCTGTGTCTCAAAGAAAGCCGTTTCTGCTCAGTTTTGTATTTCTCTCCGAATATTTATTGTAAAATCCTCAGAGGCTTTCTGCCATTATACTGATGCTTGCCCCAGAAACTGGTCCTGCTTGAAGTTAGCTACCTTTGTAAGTGAAACAGACTGAGATTGTAAATAAAAAACTTAAAACACGTATCTGTCCTGCTCTTGTCCTGGGTTTTCTTGTGGCCAGTAATTCAAATCCTCTATAGAACCTAATCCAAACATGTCTTATTGGCTATAACTAGTATCAACTCAACTTTCAGAAAGAAAAAGTTTGACATGCTGTAAATAAGACTCAGATGAGTTAGGACTCTCAGAAGAAACTAACTGGGAGACTTCAAGTCAGCAGATCAGGACAGAGAGGCAGGCTCTGTCTTTGTGGAAATTTTGTCAGGCGGTTTTCCATTTATGGTAGAAAGTATTTGAGATAAGCAATTTTGAAGGTTGAAATAGTTATTTTGGGTCACAGTTCCAGTGGTTTCAATTTATGATGCTTTTTTTCCCTCAGTGTTTGTGATCCCACATCATGGTGGAAGAGGTCTGTATGTTCCATGATTGCTAAAAGTCAATGAGTGTGTGGGGTACCCAATATCACTATCACTAAGTTTACTTTCAATGATATAATTTTTCTTATCCAGCTCTACCTCTTAGAGATCTACAACCTAAAAATATTACCACAGTCTGGAATCCAAAGCTCAGTACTCAGACATCTATTTGAATTTATGAATGTTAACATGATGGATTTATGTATTTTAATCTCCTCCCATATTGATATTTGGCAGTAAAGCCAGGGAATATAACAAAAAGTAAAATGGGAAATAATTTGTTAATGAATAATCAAATAGGAAAGAAATAAAAATTAGTTATAGTTGCTATGAATACATAGCTATTGTCTTAATTGGGGTTTCTTTCCCTGCACAAACCATCATGACTAAGAGACTAAGAGGCAAGTTGGGAAGGAAAGGGTTTATTCAGCTTACACTTCCACATTGCTGTTCATCGCCAGAGGAAGTCAGGACTGGAACTCAAGCAGGTCAGGAAGCAGGAGCTGATGCAGGAGGCCATGGAGGGATATTACTAACTGGCTTGCTTCCCTGGCTTGCTCATCTTGCTTTTTTATAAAGCCCAAGAGTACCAGCCCAGGGAGGGCATCACTCACAATCAGCCCTCCCATACTTGATCACTAATTGAGAAAATGCCTTAGAGCTGGATCTCATGGATTCATTTCCTCAAGGGAAACTTTTTTCTCTGTGATAACTCTAGCTTGTGTCAAGTTGATACATAAAGGGATAGATAGTCATAGTTGAGTTATAGTTATGTATGAACAATATCCATCTCAGGCAATCAAGAACAAGTGGTCAGACTATTTGTTACTCTGATATACTCAGGATCACTGTGTGACAGCCATTATATTAAGGCTTTTTATTTGGTCCTAATTTAATGTCTGTAGTTGGTTACAAGAGTTATAATTAATTCATTATACAGGATTAATTTAATGACAAAAGTACTGTACACAGTTTTGATGGACTAAAAGGGACAAGTGCTTTTGAGCATCCCTGGGTGGGGTTAACCTGACCCCACTAATTGAAATGGAAAGAGGCCGGCACTCTGAGAGCACCATGCCCTGACTGAGATCTTAAACTCTATGGGGAGAAAAAGGAGTTGGATAGCAGCACACATTCATTGCTCTCTTGTCTGGAATGGGGATACCATTGACCAGCAGGTCCAAGAACTTGCACGTGATGACCTTATACCCTGGAACTGTGATTCAGAATAAACCCCCTTTCCTTTAGTCATTGTTATCAGGGTATTAATTACAACAGAGAAAGGAACCACCCGAACTTAGTCGTCTCTGAGAAAACATTCTCTAGAAAGCATAACACTAAATCCTTGGGCATACTGAAAGGACGAGGATGGGTACATTGCTCTAAATGTTGAGGTTCTTAGGTTTTTTTTTTTAATTAAGATTTATTTGTTTTATTTACATGAGTACACTGTAACTGTCTTCAGACACACCAGAAGAGGGCATCAGATCTCATTATAGATAGGTTTGAGTATCATGTGGTTGCTGGGATTTGAACTCAGGACCTCTGGAAGAGCAGTCAGTGCTCTTAACTGGTGAGCCATCTCTCCAGCCCTAAACGTTGAGGTTTTATATGGTAGAGTTGTCTGAAAACAATGTGTTCAAGCAATGTGGGAGAGGAACATGATCATAGTTTGCAAAATCTCCCCAAAGGACGTTAACATATGTTGTGCTACATAATTTAGGATAAGTATGACAGTTTCAATTTTCAACCAAATGTTTGGTTTTTTTTCTAAAAGAATAGTTATTTGTTGTATTATGCGTGTGCATGCCTGACTGTATGTGTGTATATCACATGTAGGTAAGAGGCTACAAAGGTCATGTTAGTTCTTCCGGAACTGGAGTACAAAACTTGGAGGTGCTGGCAATTGAATTTTGACCATCTGAAAGAGCAGCAAGTACTCTTAACTGCTCAGTAATCTCTCTATTTGGCCCTCATTTTAAAATTATTTATCTTGTTTTATATGTATAGTGCTTTGATAGTTTGTATGTATGTGTACCATGTGCAATGCTTGGTTTCCGCAGAGGTCAGAAGGCACTTGAACTTCTGGGGCAGGAGTTGTAGATAATTATGGTTGATGGGAACCAAGTCTGACTCTTTTGTAACACTGGTAAATGCTCTTAGCCAATGACCCATCTCTTCAGACACACTTTATCTTTAAAAGCAAGTTTTATTAAAAATGCTAATGGCAATTATTTCTGCACATAAGTGTTTGTTTATGTAAGTGCACAGGTTGTATGTGCAAGGTATGTGCATTGAGCTGCGGCAACTGAGAATATAACCAAATCATCTTTTCTCCTCTGAGAAGAGTAGAAAACTACTTGTTTTGAGCAGCCACGTGGATATGTTGATATAGAAAATGCATATCAGTAAATCTTAATAAGACTTTTAAATAAGACTAAGATTAATTGGCTTTTCATAAAACAAAGCAGACCAGCTTTTCTCTCACCTTAGAAATCTAATCACTACAGTGTTTTCTCACATAATGCTATTAAAACTTGGGTAATAAAATTTGTATTGTTATTCCTTATTCAAATTACCTTAAGTTATAGAAAGTCGATGGGGCAAAGAAAGAAGCAGTTTGTGATTAGACAGAGGTTTTGAAGATGTAGATTTCCTTTGCATAAACTTTAGTTTTGTATTTAGTCCATTGTTCATATTGATTTAAGTTGCTTAACATTTCCAAAAGGTAAGGAAAACCATGGATCTCTCATGTCGTGTATTTAGTTTCTGAGTGAAAAAAAACAGTTTAAAGTGCTGTCATACAACTTGCACCAAACATCAATATTTTATTTCCAGTTTTGGCCTAAAGGCATCCTCTACATTGTAATATGACCTGGCAGAAGAAACTGAATGTTTTTTAAAGATAGGTCACCAGAAGTAATCTGGCATCTGGTACAAGTGAAAGACATTTGTCTTCATATGTAATTTTAATGAATCAGAAAATATCAGCTATTAGAAAATTTCATTTTAAGAAAATTTTTATAATATATTTGAATTCTTTTAACCTAATGAATGTTTGTGACATCAAAGGTCAGATATTCATATAGAATGTCCCACTCTTTTATAAAGAAACAACTGTATATCTTAAGAACTAATAGATTTTTCAAGAAATTATGATAAAATTAGATGGTATCTGCATAATGTATTCTAATTTGCTCAGGGTGTCTTGCATGAGCAGCCATTTTCTTAGCTTGGATCCATTTAAAAATGAATTCTTCTATAAATTCTTTGCTCACATATAAACCCGTTCTACATATTTCTGGTCTATCTTAGGCTTTTGAAATCATCTCTTTTTATTACTGCATTAAAGTTTTTAAAATGGATTTTCCTTTACACTTTTCTAATCACCCTGTCATTCTTTAGCCTTGAGATGTTAAAATGAATGAGTAAAAATATTCAAAACCTAATTGTCTCAGCCAGTCCATCCAGAGTCATGGATTTGCAAAATTATGTCAGGCTTTTAAAAATACATTTTGAAGGCTTTTCTAGTCATTTAGATTTTAATATTAATGTTCTCTTGTTCTGCTGATTATCTGTGAAAATTAAAATGTATATAAATGTGTTTTTCTCTTAGTGATGTTAAGTTTTTAACTTGGTTTTTATTGATTATAATGTTCGACAAGGAAGTTACAACAATTCTATTTACTTCAACTCTAACACAAAATAGATTGAATTTTCTACTCCCTAATAGTAAGAAAAATTTCTTGGATGCATTTTATAATGATCGATTAAATATATGCTTTCTCCCCAGATCAACCAAGTAAGAAAAGTCTGTTGAAGTTCAGTCCTCTCTACTCTGTAAATAAAAGAATATTCCAGAGAAGGAAAGAATAAAGCACAAGGATCAGGACTTTTAAATCCTGGGAGAAGACTAAAGTCAACCCCTCCACATGTAAGTCACTGTATTTCCATTCCTTTTGGACTTTTTCTACTCCGGTTTATTAGTAGAGTGTAATATGTTGACAATATTGTTTGTACTATGTCCATAAACCAGCAGATGTTTGTTTAGCAACTTAGCATTCTGATTTATATTAATATTTACCAACTCAATCTAAGACGATTCATTAGAATAATAATGTTCAATACAAGTTCTCATTGCACTTTCTCATGGAGAACTAGTGAGGACTAGAGAGTGTTCTGGTACAAAATATATTATTTAATTTAATTTAAAATTAGCAATAGTGACAATTATATTATTTTTGCTTCACTCTGTATTTTCCCTTTGTTACATTTCTCCATTTCTGAGAACAAGATGGATATTTTATCTATTTAAACCCACCACATGGTAAGACAGTCATTTCTTTATTCTCATCTCTCACACTGAGACTTATTGGACTGATATTGCATCTTTAGACTTATATAAAAATGTATCAATTATGTCAGCTTAGTGGGGTGGAAACACCATTCCTCAGTTTTTGCGAACATATTTTATTCATTTCCTTTTATTAAAATAGGCTTTTATTCTAACATAATATATCCTGATTAAACTTACTCCTCACTAAACTCCTTGTAGTACTTTTCTACTTCTCCTCTTATCTGGATTCACCCCCTTTCTGTCTCTCATTAGCAAGTAAATAGGGTTCTACAGGATAATAAAATATGCACTAAAATGTAATAAGATAAACCAAAACCAATACATTGTAATAGCACAAAACGCACAACCACAAAAATAGCACAAGCAAAGACATATGAAACAGACATAGATAGAATCAAGGCCAACTTCTCTGCACACTTGGAAATGTCATAAAAAACACTAAACTGGCAGGGACAGAGGCCTGTTGAGACTGAGCTGGGAGTAGCCAGGGCACAGAGAGGTCTGGGTCAAGTGCCCAGAAAGCGCCTGCCCGCACCCAGCTGAGCCATGCTTGCAAAACAGGGACTCAGGCCATCTGCCACCAGAAACAGCTGAGATCCAGGGAAGCAGGCCTGGTGAGACTGCACTGCAAGTAGCCAGGGCTTCTAGAGGTCTGAGCAGAGCAGCCAGAAAGCATGACTTGCCCCCCCCCCCCATTGATTCAAGGGAGCAGAAACTCTGCCATAGGGACTCAGTTTCCACCCAGAGGGCACTTACAAACAGAACAAATACTCAGGCCATCTGCTAACAGGAACAGTGGAGATCCAGGGACACAGGCCAGGTACACGGGAGAGGTGGGAACTAATCACTGACAACAAGATGGCAAGAGGAAAGTAAAACAACTTACCCAAAGGAAACCAAGGCAACCTGGCAACACCAGAACCACCCAGCTCATCCATCACAGCAAACAGCAGAATGCCAAACACTCCAGATAAAGAAGACTCAGACCCAAAATCATACCTCAAGATGATGATAGAGATCCTTAAACAAGAACGGGAGGAAAAGCATAAAGAAATAGAAGCTTTTAAAGAGGAAACAAGAAAAACACTCAAAGAAATCAAAGAACTAGAGAAAAACAGAAACAAAGAGATGAAGGAATTGAAGAAGGAATTTAAAATGGAAATGAAAACAATAAAGAAAATACTAAAAGAGACAACCCTGGAAGTAGAAAACCTAAAAAAGAAATCAGGAGTCACAGATGCAAGCATCTCCAACAGACAAGAGAAGTAAGAGAGAATCTCGGGAGCTGAAGACAACATTGAAAACATACACAACACAGTCACAGAAGATGCTGAAGCCAAAAAGCTCCTAACCCAAAATGTCCAGGAGATCCAGGACACAATGAGAAGATCAAAGGATAATAGGAATAGAAGAGGGCCAAGAATATCGACTAAGAGGCACAGTAAATATCTTCAAAAAAATTATAGAAGAAAACTTCCCTACCCTTAAGAATGGGATGACCATGAGCATAAAAGAAGCCTACAAAACTCCAAATAGATTAGACCAGAAAATAAATTCTTCCCGACACATAATAGTCAAAACGCCAAGTGCTCATAGCAAAGAAAGAATACTAAAAGCAGTAAAGGGAAAAGGCCATGTAACATATAAAGGCAGACCAATCAGAATCATACCTGACTTCTCAACATAGACTATGAAAGCGAGAAGATCCTGGACAGACATTATGCAGAACCTAAGAGAACACAGGTGTCAGCCCAAGCTTCTATACCCAGCAAAACTCTCAATCATCATAGATGAGGAGACCGAGATATTCCAAGACAAAGCTAAATTTACACAATATCTGACTACAACTCCAGCACTACAACAAATTATAGGTGGAAAACCCAGTACAAGCAGGGAAACTACATCCTAGTAAAAACAAGAAAATACCTTATCAAGAAAACTAAAAGAAGAAAGACACACAGGCACAATTCTACCTCTAAAAGCAAAAATAGCAGGAAACAGCAACCACTATTCCTTGATGCCTGTTAACATAAATGGACTCAATTCCCCAGTAAAAAGACATAGGCTATCAGACTGGATACATAAACAATACCCAACATTTTGCTCATCTCAGAAACAAAGACAGACACTATCTTAGAGTAAAAGGTTGGAAAAAAACCTTCCAAACAAACAGCCCCAAGAACCAAGCTGTAGTGGCCATTCGAATATTGAATAAAGTAGATTTTCAACCAAAAGTTATCAAAAAAGATAAGAAATGACACTTCTTACTTATTACAAGGAAAATTTTTCAGGAGGAACTCTCAATACTTACTATATATGCTTCAAATACAAAAGCAACAATATTCATAAAAGAAACCCTACTAAAGCTCAAAAATAACTTGCATCCCACATAATAATAGTGAGAGACCTCAACACCCCACTCTCATCAATGGACAGATCATGGAAACAGAAACTGAACAAGGACACTATGAAATTGGCAGAGGTTATGAACCAATTGAAATTAATAGACATTTACAGAACATGTAATCCTAAAACAAAGGAATACACCTTCTCAGGACCTCACGGCACCTTCTTGAAAATTGACCATATAATGGGTCACAAAACAAGCCTCAATAGATATAAGAAGATTGAAATATTCCCATGCATCCTATCAGATAACCATGCTCTAAGGCTGGTCTTTAATAACAACAAAGCCAACAAAAAGCCCATATACACATGGAAACTAAACAATGCTCCATTAAACGAAGGCATGGTCAAAGAAGAAATAAAGAGAGAACTTAAGGATTTTTTAGAATTTAATGAAAATGAAAAGACAAAATATCCAAGCCTATGGGATGCAATGAAAGCAATACTGAGATGAAAACTCAAAGCTTTGAGTGCTTCCAAAATAAACTATAGAGAGCATATACTAGCAACTTTACAGCACAGTTGAAAGCTCTAGAACAGAAGGAAGTAGATACACCCAAAAAGGAGTAGGCAGCAAGAAATAATCAAACTCAGAACAGAAACTGACCAAATATAAACAAAAAGAACCATTCAAAGAATCAACAAAACCAAGAGCTGATTCTTTGAGAAAATCAACAAGATTGATAAACCCTTAGCCAGAATAAGTAGAGGGCAAAGAGAAAGTATGCAAATTAACAAAATCAGAAATGAAAGTGGAGACATAACATCTGAAACTGAGGAAATTCAAGAAATCATCAGATCCTACTACAAAAGCCCATACTCAACAAAGTTTGAAAATCTGGAGAAAATGGATGAATTCCTAGACAGATATCAGATACTAAAGTTAAACCAGGACCAGGTAAACCATCTAAATAATCCCATAACAATTAAAGAAATAGAAGCAGTCATCAAAAGCCTCCCAAACAAAAAACAGCCCAGGTCCAGATGGGTTCTTTGCGGAATTTTATCACACATTTACTGATGACCTAATACCAACACTCTCCAAACATTCCACAAAATATAGTCTGATGGAACACTACATAACTCATTTTTGAGGCCACAATAACCCTCATTCCTAAACCACCCAAATACCCTACAAGGAAAGAGAATTTAAGACCAATCTCACTTATGAATATTGATGCAAAAATACTCAACAAATTACTTGCAAACCGAATCCAAGAACACATCAAATGATCATTCACTATGATCAAGTAGAGTTCATCGCTGGGATTCAGGGATTATTTAAAATACAGAAATCCATCAATGTAATCCATCATATAAAGAATCTCAAAGAAAAAAAGAAATCATGGTCATCTCACTAGATACTGAGAAAGCATTTGAGAAAATTCAACACCCCTTCATGTTAAAAGTCTTGGAAAGAACAGGAATCCAAGTCCCATACCTAAGCATAATAAAAGAAATATAAAGCAAACCAATAGCCAACATCAAACTTAACAGTGGGAAACTTGAAGCAATCGCACTAAAATCAGGGACTGTACAAGGCTGCCCACACTCCCCCTACCTATTCAACATAGTACTAGAAGTACTGGAAGGAGAAATTAGACAGCAAAAGAAAATCAAAGGGATACAAATTGGAAAGGAAGAAGTAAAAACATCACTGTTTGCAGATGACATGATAGTGTATGTAAGTGACCCCAAAAATTCCATCAGAGAAATTCTACAGCTGATAAACAAGTTCAGCAAAGTGGCTGGATATAAAATTAACTCAAAGAAATCAGTAGCTTTCCTCTACTTAAAGGACAACATGCAGAGAAAGAAATTAGGGAAAAGATATCCTTCACAATATTCACAAAAACTATGAAATACTTGGTGTGACTCTATCTAAGAAAGTGAAGGGCCTGTATGACAAGAACTTCAAATCTCTAAAGAATGAAATGGAGGAAGATCTCAGAAAACTGAAAGATCTCCCATGGATTGGAAAGATCAACATTTTAAAAATGGCTATCCTACCAAAAGCAATCTACAGATTCAGTGCAATCCCCATCAAAATACTAAGCCAATTCTTCATAGAGTTGGAAAGAGCAATGTGCAATTTCATCTGGAATTACAAAAGACCTAGAATAGCAAAATCCATCCTCAACAAGAAGAAAACATCTGCGGGAATCACTGTCCCTGACCTCAAGCTATATTACAAGGCAATTGTGCTAAAAGCTGCATGGTACTGGTACAGAGATAGGCACATGGATCAATGGAATAGAATAGAAGATCCAGAAATGAGCCCTCACATAAATGGTCACTTGATTTTCGACAAAGTTGCTGTAAACATTCAATGGAAAAAGGACAGTCTCTTCAACAAACAAATGGTGTTGGTCCAACTGGTACTCAGCATGCAGAAGAATGAAAATAGGCCCTTTCTTATCTCCTTCTACAAAGCTCAAGTGTAAGTGATCAAAGGTCTCCATATTAAACCAGATACACTGAAACTATTAGATGAGAAAGTAGGGAAAACCTTAGAACACATAGGCACAGGAGAAAATTTTCTGAACAGAACATCAATGGCTCAAGCTCTAAGGTCAAAGATTAACAAATGGGACTTTATGAGATTGTAAAGTTTTTGTAAGGCTAAGAACACTGTCAAGAAAACAAATCGGCAGCCAACAGACCGGTAAAAGATCTTTACTAACCCCATATCATATAGAGGCCTAATATTCAAGGTATACAAAGAACTCAAGAAGTTAGACACTAGAGAATCAACAACCCTATTAAAAAATGGGGTACAGAGCTAAACAAAAACTTTTCAATTGAGGAATATGGAATGGCTGAGAAGCATTTAAGGAAGTGCTCGACATCCTTAGCTATCAGGGAAATGCAAATCAAAACAACCCTGAGATTCCACCTCACACCAGTCAGATTGGCCAAGATCCAAAACTCAGATGACAACAGATGCTGGTGAGGATGTGGAGTAGAGGAACACTCCTCCACTGTTGGTGGTTAGTAAACTGGTACAACCACTCTGAAAATCTGTCTGGCGGATCCTCAGAAAATTGGACATAGTACTACCGGAAGACCCAGTTATTCCACTTCTGGGCATTTATCCCAGAGAACTTCCAACATACAACAAAGATACATGCACCACAATGTTCATAGCAACTCTGTTTATAATACCCAGAAGCTGGAAAGAACCCAGATGTCCTTCTGTAGATGAATGGATACAAAAATTGTGGTATATTTACACAATGGAGTACTACTCAGCTATCAGAAACAATGACTTTATGAAATTCTTAAGAAAATGGATGCCTCTAGAAAATATCATCCCAAGTGAGCTAACCAACTTACAAAAGAACAGATATAATATACAGTCACTGATAATTGGCTACTAACTCCAGAATGCCTGAACACCCCAGAAACAACTCACAGGCAATATGAAGTTCAAGACAAAACAAAGGCAAAATAAAATAATAAAGAAAAAAAATAAAAAACCAATATGCTTAATCTTTACACACCAAGAAAACTTTGACTATTTCCAGGTTACATCTTGTTTTACATGTACTTTATGCTCATTTTAACCAGTAAAATCTTAATGCACACTATCAAACCTTTTAAAAAAATCAAGTACTGGAGGTGACTTCCGGACGCAGAGCGGAGCCTGGCCTACCTGCCAGGCAGAACGGTGGTTCATAGAGGCTGAACAACTAGTGAGTGGGAGACCAAGACTGCAGGAGAGCAGAGAGATCTCTGCTGAGTGCACACGGAAAGTGCACACTGTAACTCGCCCTGCCCCGCCCTGCCCGATCCAGCAATTGGGAACAGAAAATTAGAACTTCTGTTTCCACCAGGAGGCGACTTCCGGACTCAGAGCGGAGCCTGGCCTACCTGCCAGGCGGAACGGTGGCTCATAGAGGCTGAGCAACTGCCATTGGGAACAGAAAATTAGAACTTCTGTTTCCACTCCGAGACGACTTCCAGACGCAGAGCGAAGCCTGGCCTACCTGCCAGTGGAACGGCAGCTCATAGAGGCTGAGCAACTGTGCCTGATCCAGCAAACAGAAACAGAACGTTGGAACTTCTGCTCACACCCGAGGACTCTGAGGCATAAAACAGGGCTTGACCCATCTGACAACTCGACCAGTGGAGAACCAGGGACACAGACCAGATACAAGGGAAAGGTAAGAACATATCACTGACAACAAAATGGCAAGAGGAAAGAGAAAGAGTATATCCCAAGGGAACGAAGACAATCTAGCAACACCAGAGCCCAGCTCTCCCATAACAGCAAACATCAAAACTCCAAACACTCCAGAAAAAGAAGACACAGACCTCAAATCATCCCTCAAGACGCTGATAGAGTTAATTAAACAAGAAAGGGAGGAAAAGCAAAAAGATTCAGAAGCTTTGAAAGAAGAAACAAGAAAAACACTCTAAGAACTCAAAGAACTATAGGAAAACAGAACCAAAGAAATAAAGGAATGGAAGAGGGAAATTAAAACAGAAATTGACACAATAAAGAAAACACTAAAAGAGATAACCCTAGAGTCAGAACACCAAAAAAAGAAATCAGGAGTCACAGAAGCAAGCATTTCCAATAGATTACAAGAGGTCGAAGAGAGAATCTCAGGGGCAGAAGACAACATTGCAAACATAGACAAAACAGCCAGAGAAGATGCAAAAAACAAAAAGCTCCTAACCCAAAATGTCCAGGAAATACAAGACACAATGAGAAGACCGAACCTAAGGATAATAGGAATAGAAGAGGGAGAAGAGTATCAACTAAGGGGCACAGTAAATATCTTCAACAAAATCATAGAAGAAAACTTCCCTACCCTCAAGAATGAGATGACCACGAGCATAAAAGAAGCCTTCAGAACTCCAAATAGGTTGGACCAGAAAAGAAATACCTCCCGACACATAATAGTAAAAACATCAAGCGCCCAAAGTAAAGAAAGAATACTAAAAGCAGTAAGGGAAAAAGGTCAGGTAATATATAAAGGCAGACCAATCAGACTCACACCCGATTTCTCAA
The DNA here is from genome assembly GCF_963924665.1 of Micromys minutus. NCBI lineage: Eukaryota > Metazoa > Chordata > Mammalia > Rodentia > Muridae > Micromys > Micromys minutus. The sequence goes on from NC_137958.1 coordinate 39,138,691, forward strand.
CAGAGATTATAAAAGCTAGAAGAGTCTGGACAGACATCATGCACTCCTTAAGAGAGCACAAGTGCCAGCCCAAGCTACTATACCCAGCAAAACTATCAATCACCATCGATGGAGAGACGAAGATATTTCAAGACAAATCAAAATTCACACAATATCTGACCACAAACCCAGCACTACAACGAATTATAGGTGGAAAACCCAATACAATGAGGGAAAATACAGCCTAGTAAGAACAAGAAAACTCCTAAACAAGAAAACTAAAAGAAGAAAAAAAAACACAGACACAACTCAACCCAAAAAAGCAATAATAGCAGGAAACAGAAACATTTATTCCTTGATATCTATTAACATAAATGGTCTCAACTCCCCAATAAAGAGACATAGACTATCAGACTGGATACATAAACAAAATCCAGCCTTTTGCTGCATACAGGAAACTCATCTCAGAGAGAAAGACAGACACTATCTCAGAGTAAAAGGGTGGGAAAAAAAACTTCCAAGCCAACAGCTCCAAGAAGCAAGCTGGAATGGCTATTCTAATATTGAATAAAGTAAATTTCCAACCAAAAGTTATCAGAAAAGATAAGGAAGGACACTTTTTACTCATTACCGGGGAAATCTGTCAGGAGGAACTCTCAATCCTTAACATATATGCTCCAAATAAAGAAGCACCCACATTCATAAAAGAAACCCTACTAAAGCTCAAAAAATACATTTCACCCCACACAATAATAGTGGGAGACTTTAATACCCCACTCTCACCAATGGACAGGTCAGGGAAACAGAAACTGAACAAGGACACTCCAAAACTAGCAGGGACTTTGAACCAACTAGAATTAATAGATATATACAGAACATACTATCCCAAAGTAAAATAATACACCTTCTTCTCACCACCCCATGGCACCTTCTCGAAAATTGACCACATAATTGGACACAGAACGAGCATCCATCGATATAAGAAGATTGAAATACTCCCATGCATTCTCTCAGATCACCATGGTCTACGGCTGGTCTTTAACAACAACAAAGACAACAAAAAGCCCCATACACATGGAAACTAAACAATGCTCTGTTAAAGGATAGCAGGGTCAAAGAAGAAATAAAGAAAGAAATTAAGGATTTTCTAGAATTCAACGAAAACAAAAACACAACATACCCAAACCTATGGGATGCAATGAAAGCAGTATTGAGAGGAAAACTCATGGCCCTAAGTGCTTCCACAAAAAAACTGGAGAGAGCTCACATCAGCAACCTGACAGCACAGCTAAAAGCCCTAGAACAAAAGGAAGCAGATATACCCAAAAAGAGTAGACGGCAAGAAATAATCAAAATTAGGGCAGAAATAGACCAAATAGAAACAAAAAGAACCATTAAAAAAATCAACAAAACCAAGAGTTGGTTCTTTGAGAAAATCAACAAGATTGATAAACCCCTAGCCAGACTAAGTAGAGGGTAAAGAGAGAGTATCCAAATTAACAAAATCAGAAAGGAAAGTGGGGACATAACAACTGAAACTGAGGAAATTCAAGAAATCATCAGATCCTACTATAAAAACTTATACTCCACAAAATTGGAAAATCTGGAGGAAATGGATGAATTCCTAGACAGATACAAGGTCCCAAAGTTAAACCAGGACCAAGTAAACCATCTAAATAACCCTATAACACCTAAAGAAATAGAAGAAGTCATCAAAAGCCTCCCAACCAAAAAAAGCCTAGGTCCAGACGGGTTCAGTGCAGAATTTTATCAAACTTTTATCGAGGATATAACACCAATACTCGCCAAACTATTCCAAAAGATAGAATCTAATGGAATATTACCCAACTCATTTTTTGAGGCTACAATAACCCTCGTACCTAAACCACACAAAGACCCTACAAGGAAAGAGAACTTCAGACCAATCTCACTTATGAACATTGATGCAAAAATACTCAACAAAATCCTTGCAAACCGAATCCAAGAACACATCAAAACGATCATTCATCATGACCAAGTAGGCTTTATCCCTGGGATGCAGGGATGGTTTAACATAAGGAAATCCATCAACGTAATCCACCATATAAACAAACTCAAAGACCAAAATCACATGGTCATATCACTAGACGCTGAGAAAGCATTCGACAAAATCCAACACCCCTTCATGTTAAAAGTCCTGGAAAGAACAGGAATCCAAGGCCCATACTTAAACATAATAAAAGCAATATACAGCAAACCAACAGCCAACATCAAACTTAATGGCGAGAAACTTGAAGCAATCCCACTAAAATCAGGGACTCGACAAGGCTGCCCACTCTCCCCCTACCTATTCTACATAGCACTGGAAGTCCTGGCTGGAGCAATTAGACAGCAAAAGGAGATCAAGGGGATACAAATCGGAAAGGAAGAGGTAAAAACATCACTCTTTGCCGATGACATGATAGTGTACTTGAGTGACCCCAAAAATTCTACCAGAGAACTCCTATAGCTGATAAACAAGTTCAGCAAAGTGGCTGGATACAAAATTAACTCCAACAAATCAGTAGCCTTCCTGTACTCAAAGAGAAACATGTGGAGAAAGAAATTAGGGAAAACGTACCCTTCACAATCCTTACAAAAACTATGAAATAACTTGGTGTGACTCTAACTAAGCAAGTGAAGGACCTGTATGACAAGAACTTCAAACCTCTTAAGAAAGAAATTGAGGAGGATCTCAGAAAATGGAAAGATCTCCCATGCTCATGGATTGGAAAAATCAACATCTTAAAAATGGCCATTCTACCAAAAGCAATCTACAGATTCAATGCAATCCCCATCAAAATTCCAACCCAGTTTTTCATGGAATTGGAAAGATCAATGTGCAATTTCATATGGAATAACAAAAGACCTAGAATAGCGAAATCCATCCTCAAGAACAAAAAAACATCTGCGGGAATCACTATCCCTGACCTTAAGCTATATTACAAGGCAATTGTGCTGAAAACTGCATGGTATTGGTACAGAAATAGGCATGTGGATCAATGGAATAGAATAGAAGATCCAGAAATGAGCCCTCATGTATATGGTCACCTGATTTTTGACAAAGGAGCAGTAAACATTCAATGGAAAAAGGACAGCCTATTCAACAAATGGTGCTGGTCCAACTGACACTCAGCATGCAAAAGAATGAAAATAGACCCATTCTTATCTCCTTGTACAAAGCTCAAGTGTAAGTGGATCAAAGATCTCCACATTAAACCAGATACACTGAAACTATTAGATGAGAAAGTAGGGAAAACCTTAGAACACATAGGCACAGGAGAAAATTTCCTGAACAAAACACCAATGGCTCAAGCTCTAAGGTCAAAGATTAACAAATGGGACTTAATGAGATTGCAAAGTTTCTGTAAGGGTAAAGACATCGTCAAGAAAACAAAACGGCAACCAACAGAATGGGAAAAGATCTTTACCAACACCACATCAGATAGAGGCCTAATATCCAAAGTGTACAAGAAACTCAAAAAGCTAGACACCAGAGAATCAAATAACCCTATTTAAAAATGGGGTACAGAGCTAAACAAAACATTTTCAGTTGAGGAACACCGAATGGCCGAGAAACATCTGAGGAAGTGCTTGACATCCTTAGCCATCAGGGAAATGCAAATCAAAACAACCCTGAGATCCCACCTCACACTAGTCAGATTGGCCAAGATCCAAAACTCAGATGACAGCAGATGCTGGTGAGGCTGCGGAGAAAGAGGAACACTTCTCCACTGTTGGTGGGGTTGCAAGCTAATACAACCACTCTGGAAATTTGTCTGGAGATACCTCAGAAAATTGGATATAGTACTACCTGAAGACCCAGCTATTCCACTTCTGGGCATATACCCCAGAGACACTTTAATACACAACAAAGATTTATGCACCACAATGTTCATAGCGGCTCTATTTATAATAGCCAGAAGCTGGAAGGAACCCAGATGTTTTTCAGAAGATGAATGGATACAAAAATTGTGGTACCTATACACAATGGAATACTACTCAGCCACCAGAAACAATGACTTAACCAAATTCTTAAGAAAATGGCTGCATCTAGAGAATATCATCCTGAGTGAGATAACCAGGTCACAAAAGAACAGACATAATATGCAGTCACTGATAGTGGGATTCTAACCCCACAGGTTTGCACTCCCCCAGAAACAACTCACAGACTCTATGAAATCCAAGAAATAAAGAAAACAAAAAAAATATACATATATTTACAAACAAGAAGACTTTGACTGTTTCCATGTTTCGTTTTGTTTTGCATGTACTTTATGCTTATTGTAACTATTGGGTTTTCAATGCGTACTGTCGGGCCCTTGAAAAAAATCTAGTACTGACTAAAAAAAATATATTCACATGGTTTTATGTGAAAAATTATTTTAATGTCTGAAAAAACAGTACTGACAAAAAAGTATAATTTTAAGCAAAAAATGTTTAAAATCTGTACATTTATCTTTCTTTTGTAAAATAAAGTCATTTAAAAAATAAAAAAAATCAAGTACTGACAAAAATGTATTTTTATACTTTTATGCAAAAATGTTAAATCTGTAAATTTATCTTTGTTTTTTAAAATTAAGTTGTTCAATTAAAATATGTCATATATATATATATACATATATATATATATATATATATATATATATAGAGAGAGAGAGAGAGAGAGAGAGAGAGAGAGAGATGATATAAATAGAGATATAGACAGATATAGATATAGATATGTATTCTCCCCCAAGGATCTGTAATATAATAAAAAAGAAATACACACAACCATGAACGCTAAATTAAAAAAATTCAGTTAATTTAAGTCCTGCTATCTATTGTGAGATAAAGAACTTTTGAGTAGTATACTTTTTTCCAATAGTCTAAAGATATGGTCTTTTAAAAATGCATTTATTTATTTTATTCATATGAGAATACTGAAGGTGTCTCCAGACAAGAGGGCATCAAATCCTATTACAGATTGTTGAGAGCCACCATGTGGTTGCTGGAAATTGAACTCAGGGCCTCTGGAAGAGCAGTCAGTGCTCTTACCCACCAACCTCAGAATAGGTTGTCGTTGAGTTCATTTTCTGTTGGCCATCTAGTGCTGTGTAATAGCTACACTTAAGAATATTTTGTTTACCCATGTGAGTTTCACTTGGAGAAGATTAATTCGTACTTGCAAGTGGGTAGTTCATAAGCGTTTTTACCATGACAACTAGAGGAAAATGGTTTTCATGATGTCTTCCATCCTCTATTTTTTAAAGTATTATTTATTTATTTATTTATTTATACTTTCCCTGTTTTATTTCCCACCCGATCTTTCCCTGGAATCTTCCACATCTCATATCTCTTCCCGGACACCCCCCCCCCAGTCTCCACTAGGATGTCCTTACCATACCCACCCCACCAGACCTCTAAACTCCCCTGGGCCTCCAGTCTCTTGAGGGTTATGTGCATCTTCTCCGACTGAGTCCTGAGTCCAGACTCTGTAGTCCTCTGATGTACATGTGTGGGGGCTTCATATCAGCTGGTGTATGCTATGTGGTTGGTGATCAAGTATCTGAGAGATCTTGGAGGTCTAGATTAATTGAGACTGCTAGTCTAGTCCTTCTACAGGGTCACCCTACTCCTCAGTTTCTGCCAACATTTCCCTAGTTCAACCACAGGGGTCAACAGCTTCTGTTCATTGGTTTTGTGAGAAAAATCTGCACCTGACTCTTTCAGCTGCTTATTGGGTCTTTTGGAGGGTAGTCATGACAGTTCCCTTTTTGTGAGGGCTCCATAGCCTCAGTAATAGTGTCAGGCCTTGGGTCCTCGCGTTGAGCTGGATACCCCTTTGGACCTGTTGCTGGACCTTCTTTTCCTCAGGCTCTTTTCCATTTCCATCCCTGCAGTTTGTGCATGTCCTCGTGGGCCTGAGTTATCTCACTAACTAGAAGATGATATTTTCTAGTTCCATCCATTTGCCTGCAAAACTAAGGATATCCTCATTCTTAATAGCTGAGCAGTATTCCACTGTGCAAATAAACCTCATGTTCTGAATCCATCCTTCTGTCATGGGACATCTGGTTGTTTCCAGTTTCAGGCTATTACAAATAAGGCCACTATGTACACAGGGGAACACATGCCCTTGTGGCACAGGAGGCATATTTTAGGTATATTCCCAAGAGTGGTATTGCTGGGTCTTTTGGTATATTTGTACCTGATTTTCTGAGGAGCCTTCAAAGTGATTTCCTCCAATTTACAGTTGATTTGGGTAATGATTTGAAAATATGTTGATATTTCTCAAAGAACAAACTTTCTTTTATTGATTCCCTGTATTATTTTTGTTTTACTGATTTCAGGATTGAGATTGATTATTGCCATCTAGTTGATTCAATTGTGATTTCTTATTTTTGTTATAGAGCTTTTCGGTGTGTTGTTAAGTTACAAGTATGAGATCGCTCCTTTTTTTAAATGTAGGCATTTAGTGCTATAAATTTATGTCTTAAAATTGCCTTCAGTATATTTATAAATTTAGATATATTATGTATTCATTTTGATTCAATTCTAGAAAGTCTTTAATTTCTTTCTTAAAGCCTATCTTCAGCCACTTTTTATTCAATAATGAGTTGTTCTGTTTTGTAAGTTCCTGAACTTTGTTGTTGATATTCAGCTTTAATTTGTGTGAGTCTGATATGATGCACAGATTTATTCCAGTTTTATTGCATTTGCTGAGATTTGCTTGTGTCTGAATATGTGGTCATTTGGAGAAAGTTCCACAAGGTACTGAGAAGAAGTATATTCTTTTGTGTTTTGGTGAAATGTTCTGTAAATATTTGCTAGGGTTATTTGGGTATGCTGTCAGCTAGTGTCAGTATTTTTCTGTTTAGTTTTCATCTAGAAGACCTGACTATTGGTGAGAGCAGGTTATTGAGGTTTTCTGTTATAAGTATGTCAGAGTCAATATGTGATTTAAGTTTTAGTAGTGTTTTTTCTTTTGGTTCCAACATTGGCACCCTTGAGATTGAGCCATAGATGTTAGAAATTTAAATGTCAGCCTGGTGGAATTTTCATTTAATGAGGATGAAGTATCCTTTCCTATCATCTGATTTGTTTTGTTTTGGAATGAATTTGATTCTACCAGCTTTATTCTTGTGTCTATTTGCTTCAAACATCTTTTCTAGTCATTTTCTTAACTGGAGGTTGTGTCTCTCTTTGACTTTATAGTGTTTCTTGATTGAAGCCGAAAGGGAGTCTTAAAAGATGTGGATTAATGATCACACAATTAACAAGAAATTTAGTCGATGTCCAGAAATTGGAAGGTGAAGGATGCTTAAGATTTAGAAGGGTATTTAAATCTGATTCAGTAGTATCACTCATCCATTGATATGGTGTTGATGGTGAACTGAAAGACACCATTCACAGATGTCTTTGCTGGTGCTCTACTCAAAGGTAGTGGCAAAGGGCAAAGAAAAGCCACAATGATATACTTGGATCTGAGAATTTCATGTTGAATAAATAAGCCAGAAATTAATGGCAGTGTCTCTTTTTTATAATATAAAATTATCAAATTAGACATTCTATTTTCTGAATGCCAGAAGTGATTACAACAAAAGTTAGGGTAGTTGTTTCATTTCAGATAGGTGGTCATTTGAAGTAGACACTGGAGAAACCTCTGAGACACTGAGACCTTTTATTTCATCTACTGAGTTGGCACTTGCACAGGTTCTTACTTTATGGGAAACAATTGGTGAGATATTTATGCTTTTCTGATAATGTCAAACATAGACACAGATGTCTACTCTCAAAAGTGCTGTTCAATATCCTACTAGAAACTCAAACATGAGCAAAGAAGGAGAAAAGAATCCCAGACTTTCGGATTTGGAAGGAAGGTAATTAAACAACACACAACTCTGGCCACAGAAGACATGATTTTCTATACTGTGAGTTTCAGACCTATTACCACCAATAAGACATTGAAACTGAAAAGTAATTACAGAAATATCCTCTATGATTGTGATCTCTCTCCCCTCTTTTAATGTTTATGAGTATGAATGGGGACTACTGAGCCACAACACACTCCTGGAAGAAAATGGACATCGTTGGGTCGTGGTGGTCTTCACCTGCACATTTTTTGATATAAGATGTTTTGTGTGCATATTGGGAAAATAAGTCACCTGGCCTGAAAGGTTCTGAGAATTCTTTTGTCATTGTCTCACATATGTGCTCTGGGATAACAGATACTTATTACCACATTTTGCTTTCTGTAGGTTCTGAAGATCCAAATTTCTGGTCTTATACTTTGGCATCAAGTGATTTGACACTGAGCCATATCTCCAATCCCAAAATTTCTTTTGTGACCAGTGATAAATTGACCCTTCTTTACATGTAAAGACATATTCAACATAGTTCCTAAGTAGAATGACTCCATAATTCAATGCAAGACAAGATAAATCTGTCTAATACGTAAAAACGGCATTATTTAATACAGGCCTATATACCATTAAAATAGAACAAACAATTCTGGAGTAGACTAAAACCATATAATCCTCTTATCTTTGATAAGGGACTAAAGGCATTTCAGGTGGATAGCCCTTTCAACAAATAGTGTTCAATAGCCATAAAACAATATTTCTAAATGAGATCTAGCCACAGCATTTCATGTTTTACAAAATGGGCCGAAATGGGATGAAGAAACTAGAAGAAAACACACAGAAGTTAAAAATATTTTTACATTTGGTGAGGATGTTTTAGATATGCACCAAAACCTTGTTTTATAAGAGATAAGCTATGCAGTTACCACTGTTAACAGAATGAAGATGAACCACAGACTGAGAGACTGTTGTAAACTATTTCTGGTAAGTACCTCATAACTTAAGTAACAACTTTGAAAGCTTAATAATTAGCATAATAGGCAAATCTGGGTATGAAGTGTATACCATGATCTCAGTGCTGCTAAGGCCGGATCAGGCAGACATGTGAGGGTGTGACTAGACTATGAGTTTAGTAAAATTGATGATGTCTATGAGAATGAAATGCCTTTTCTCATATAACTACTTTATTGGTGAATGTAGAATAATGCTCAAGGTTTATCTCTAGTCTCCACATCTCTCCCCCTCCCCATCCCCTCCCTCTCTCTTGCTCCCTCCTTCCATCCTCTCTCACACACACATACACATTCACATACACCATACATATACACATACACACAACACACTCACAGTCACACACATCATGAACACATACATAAACAAACAACACACACCCATTCACATCACACATATACAATGGGCAAGGTTTCTAAATACATCACAAACTAAAACAAATATATATACACAGATGATTTTGCAGAAGATGATCATTTTGCGCATCATTAGAAAATTGCAATGAAGGAAATAAAATACCAAAACAGACCTATTAGGATAGCTAAAGTTACAGTCGCAACAACAACAGCAACAACAACAACAAAAAAACAAACCTTTAGAATACTGGGAATATTGATATTGTTATTGGAATGTAGATATCTACTTTAGAAGAGTTATAACATTTTCTCAATGAAGATAAACGGACTTAAGTGATGATCTAGTAATCGTATTTTATAGTATTTATCCAAATGAGTCAAAACTTTAAGTCCCACAATAATATTCATGGCAAGTTTATTCTATTATCTGCTAGGCCTTAAGTAAACTCCCTGCTGTTGAGCTCAATCCTCAGCCTTCGTTATAGAAAAGTAAACCATGTTAACTTGGTTAAGCAATCCTTCTGTTAGTAAGTGAAGAGATAAGCAAGCTGTGATATGTACAATGTTTTATTTAGCTATGATTCAATAATAAAAGAAATGAGCTACAAAGCCACAAAGACAGAGAAGACCTCAAGATACATATAGTTGAGTAGAAGAATCATAGGAAAATGCTGCATACAATATGAGTGTATATCTAGGACTTTCACAGAAGAGAAAAGCACAGATATAATAAAAGAAAAGAAGTAAGACTTCAGTGTTTTTCAGGAGTTACAGAAGAGAGATGGATGGGAACATAAGTATTTTGGGTGGTGAATGTGTTTGTAGGACAATATAATGATTTATATTTAAGAACATGTATTTATCAAAGCATAATAAAGTGTTAAAATTACAGATTTAACCATATGTAAAATTATTGTGTTTTATCAAACTGTAGCAAGATATGTAGATATATTGACAAAAATCACTGGGAAACAGGCTCCTCTTAGAAATTTGTTTCTGCTGGGGAGTAGATGGAATGGGGTATACCCTGGACTCTCCTTTCTGAGTAACTTTTTCCCAATCTGATAAGATCTAAATCACCAGCTACATTAATCAAAATAATTGCACTGTGCAGCCTTATTTTAGAACCTTTCTGAATGTCTAATGCAATTCAGAGTAAAACAGAATTTAAGAGGCAATCACCATAATTTTTGTCAAGCAGAATTCAAAAGGAGGTAAGATAATTTTCAATTTAATTCATTGAATGTGAATATTCAAATTTAAAAAGATGGAATTTATTAAATTAGTATTTTGTGATATCACGTAGCACCTTGGTTTATTTGGAGAAGGTGCACATGGGAGAAGCTTTTATAGTTGTATGATACACTAACTTTAAGGAAACCTAATGTGCCTATAATAATCTTGTTTTGAATTTAAGTAAAAATTAATCCAAAAATAGAAATAAACTTTAATAACATTAAATACAAGAATATTCATTTTGAAGTTATAGAATGCTTATTCACTAATTAATTAATTTGCTGTTCCTTTCAAATTTTCTAACATTTTTGACAGAATCTTCTTATGTAGCACAGGGTGACCTCCAACTCATTATTTGGGATATATATATATATATGTGTGTGTGTGTGTGTGTGTGTGTGTGTGTGTATGTATGTATTTGCTTAAGTCTCATTTAAGTGTGTCTTACGGTTGAAGTAATGTTGGTATGTTGGAAAAAATGAAAATAAAACAAATATCCTTTCATTTTTATACTTCAGTATTGTAAATATCATATTTTATTTTTTAAATAATTTTTTAATTCTTTTTTTAATTGAACAACTTTATTTTATAAAACAAAGATAAATGTACAGATTTTAAAAGCAGTTTTTCATAACACTATATGAATACATTTTTCTCAGTACTTGATTTTTTTTAAAGGTTTGATAGTATGCAATAAAATCTTACTAGTTACAATGAGCATAAAGTACATGTGAAACAGGATGTAACCTGGAAATAGTCAACGTTTTCTTGGTGTGTAAAGACTAAGCATAATGATTTTTCATTTTTTTGGGCCTTTGTTTTTATTGAACTTCAGATAGTATGTAAGCTGTTTCTGGGATGTTTAGAGCTTTCTGGGGTTAGTATCCCATTATCAGTGACTGCGTATTATGTCTGTCCTTTTGTGACTGGGTTATCTCACTCAGGATGATATTTTCTAGATGCATCCATTTTCTTAAGAATTTCATAAAGTCATTGTTTCTGATAGCTGAATAGTACTCCATTGTGTAAATATACCACAGATTTGTATCCATTCATCTACTGAAGGACATCTAGGTTCTTTCCAGCTTCTGGCTATTATATATAGAGCTGCAATGAACATTGTGGTGCATGTATCTTTGTTGTATGTTGGAGCATCTCTGGGGTAAATGTCCAGAAGGGGAATAACTGGGTCTTCAGGTAGTACTATGTCCAATTTTCTGAGGAACCACCAGACTGATTTCCAGAATGCTTGTATCAGTTTACAACCCCACCAGCAGTGGAGAAGTGTTCCTCTTTCTCCATATCCTCACCAGCATCTGCTGTCATCTGAAATTTTGATCTTAGCCATTCTGACTGGTGTGAGGTGGAATCTCAGGGTTGTTTTGATCTGCATTTCCCTGATGACTAAGGATGTAAAGCACTTCCTTAGATGCTTCTCAGCCATTTGATATTCCTCGATTGAGAAATTTTTGTTTAAGTCTGTACCCCATTTTTAATAGGGTTGTTTGATTCTCTGGTGTCTATCTTTTTGAGTTATTTGTATACCTTGGATATTAGGCTCTCTCTGATGTGGGGGTGGTAAAGATCTTTTCCCATTCTGTTGGCTGCCGTTTTGTTTTAACAGTGTCCTTAGCCTTACAGAACAAAATTTCCTGAACAGGACACCAATGGCTCATGTTCCAAGGTCAAATATAACCAAATGGGATTATAATGAGATTGCAAAATTTCCGTAAGGCTAAGGACACTGTCAAGAAATACCATATTTTCATTTTCTAAAGTAACTAAACATGCAATTTATCCAAATCCTACAGTTTTACGTGTTCTTTCATTTTCAGAAGTTTAAGTTGGTTAAAATTTTCAAAGAAGAAATATCATATTATTTATTTAGATGACATTAAGAGAAACCAGGATTATTATTTATGAAAAATGAAATATAACCCCACATATATTCAGGCTCTGGATATAGCTAGGCTCAACACAAATGTCTAGAGCACACATCTGTTGCTATTGCATTTTTTTTATTTCTCTGAAAACTTGGCATTTGTAAAATATCTAAAACTTTGATTTCTCTTGGCCAAATCTCAGATTACCAGGGACTTGAATTTTCAACATATTCAACTAAGAATTATCTTTGTAGCAACTTTTCCTTTGCCATATTGATTTTTGGGACTAAAATCAGATTTTTTTTTTTTTAAAAAAAAAAAAACACTAGCTATGTTTCTTCCTGGTGCCAAGGTACATTTTTTTCTATATAAGAAAATCATAACGCAATAGAGTTAGGCTACCTAAAACTTAGCTTGTCTTCCTGTGGAGGAGTAGACTCCATTAGGACTTGACTTACCTGTATTAAATATTTGCTATGCCCCTTGTTGTTTATATTATGGGTAAATCTATATGTGGAAAAAATTTTCTCATAGAATTGCATGAACGTTAAATGAGCAAATATAAGACGAAATTGCAAAGGACAGTCATTAATTTCATGTAATGCCCTCTTTCTTCTAGTCATTCTATTGAAGTAGGTGTTTGTACATACATAAATATATGTATATTTGGAGTATGTATACATTTATATATATATATATATATATATATATATATATATATATATATGAATTTCATATGCCTTTTCCAAAAATATATACACTGTTACATGTAATGTTTTATGGAGACATTTATTCTATTTTTAATGTTTGGGAGCAGAATTTCTCCTGGCAACGAATCAGTTTGGGAATTTGAAAAATATGGATTCTATCACCACATGGAATTATTTGAAAACTTATTTCTTGGTGTCCTATTTTTTATGTAAGTTTATATTAACCTACCTGGAGTATTTTTAAAGAGTTTTGATGAGCATTTATATTTATTTTACATGGTATCTTTTCTAAATATGCACTTTAGAGAATAATGCAGAAGTACATCTAGATGAGGCTTCCATGGACCCTTAATAGGACCAAGTGCCTCCCATTTCATTGATGCCAGACAATGCCATCTTCTGCTTCTTATGCAGCTGGAGCCATGGGTCCCTTCATGTGTGCTCTTTAGTTGTTGGTTTAGTCCCAGGGAGCTGTGGGGGGTCTGTTTGGTTGATATTGTTGTTCTTCCTATGAGATTGCAAACCCTCTTATGTCCTTCAGTCCTTTCTCTAACTCCTCCATTGGGGTCCCAATGCTCAGTCTGGTGGTTGGCTGCAAGCATCCATATCTGTATTGGTCAGGCTCTAGAGGAGCCTCTCAGGAGACATCCATATCTGTCTATTGTCAGTAAGCTCTTCTTCGCATCAGCAAGAGATCCTTTTTCTAAACAATAATTAGAAACTGTATTTTCAGCTTGTCTTCAGAATTTAATGACAAGATTTCAGTATAAAAAAAAATCTCTTGTGAGAGTTTGCATAGGTTTGGACCCCATAGACTAGCATAGAGGCTGATTTTGTGTCAACTTGACACAAGCTGGAGTTATCACAGAGAAAGGAGTCTCAGTTGAGGAAATACCTCCATGAGATCCAGCTGTATGGCATTTTCTCAACTAGTGATCAAGGGGGGGAGGGCCCAGCCCATTGTGGGTGGTGCCATCCCTGGGCTGGTAGACCTGGGTTCTATAATAAAGCAAGCTGAGCAAGCCAGGGGAAGCAAGCCAGTAAGCAACATCCCTCCATGGCCTCTGCATCAGCTCCTGCTTCCTGACCTGCTTGAGTTCCAGTCCTGACTTCCTTTGGTGATGAACAGCGATGTAGAAGTGTAAGCTGAATAAACCCTTTCCTCCCCAACCTGCTTCTTGGTCATGATGTTTGTGCAGGAATAGAAACCCTGACCAAGATAACTAGTGTGTTTGAATGTTTGGCTAAAACGGGGTGGCACTATTAGGAACTGTGACTCAGTTGGAATGGGGGTGGCCTTGTTTGAAGAAATGTATCTCTGTATAGATAAGCTTTCATGGCTCCTATGCTCAAGCTTTGTCCAGAGTGGATTCCAGTCTCCTTCTTGTTGACTCTTGGCTCTTCCATGTCTCTCTGCATGCTGTTATGCCTTCCAAAGTGATGGTATGGGGGATAAATCTCTGAAACTGTAAGCTAGCCCCAATAAAGAGTTGCCTTGGTCATGGTGTCTCTTTATAGCAATGAAACCTAAGACACTCCACGAAGAACACAAAGGACATGTTAATCCCTGTTCCTGTTTGGCAGACCAGTTAGTTATCGTCCCTGAGTTTGTTTGCAAGTTACTGGTGTGATGTTTGCCCAAGCAAAGGACAGAGGATTTCTGGAAACTAGAGCTCTCTTTCTTTTTTTTTTCCCGGAGGTTTGCATTCAAACTCCATGGGGCTGGCATTTGTCTCTGTACAACTAATACTCACATGATCCATTTTTACTATAGCTTTTGGGACTACATCAAGATGGAAGAAACTGGTCTTTGTTCATATGCTATGGAATAGTTTGAAACATAGTGTCCAACATCCATGACCCAGTGATGATTTTTTCACTTAATGTACTTAACTCTAAAATGACTTCTTGTTATACAACTTAAAGCCCCTGAATTTATGTTACCTTAAATAAGAAAACAAAAATTTCCCATATCTGAGTTATATTTTAGATTTGTCCAAAGGAATTAAATGTATTGATATCTAAAATCTTTACTTAAATACAAACCCTTCATGTCAGGTAGCATTAACTATTAAAAAGGCATTGTTAGAATGGAGTTAGGGATTATGACTGTTTAAGAAAATGGCAGTTATGAGCTCTTCTCCAAGATCCATGGCCCCATTACTTCTGGGGAGTTGACTAGGATTCCAAAACCAGGCTTAGTTTTCCTCTTGTTGCATGGGATTTAGTTCTAACAAGAGATCTGGTAGTGACTGCCAAAGTCTGAGAGACACTGTGATGCCTTTAGGGTTACCATGCTATGCTATTCACTGTTGCAGTTCCCAGGCTCCAGGCATGGGCAGTACTGTTAGATAAATCCTCTTCAAGAAGCATGCTTGGAACCTTCTGTCTCTAGGAAATCTAGCCCTCAGGGCAGAGGTTTTTAAACTGATCTGAGAAACTGGTTGTGAATCTTTTTCACTACAATATTTTTAAAAAATTAAAAGAATAAACAATCCAGATTCTAATACTATGGATTTCTTTGGGATTTGCATTCTGAAACAATCTAAAAATGGATGAAATAATATAATAAGAATCCACACACTGTGATTTGACACTTGTTAACATTTTGCTTTATTTCTTTGGATAAAATTAAAAGGCAATCCTATGAATACATGTGGAACTCTGTCTTTCTCCCTCTAGAATATTTATTATTTACTTACAGTAGACCAAATTTATTTATATTCTTATATTTGAGGTTATATTTTTATACACACATATGGCAACATCTCAAATCAGTACTTCTGAATATAAAGTTTACAGTATATATGTTGAAACACAGGTTTGAGCCTTTTAAATATTTTACTAGTAAACATACCACTCGTAAGATTCTACTCATATATAGCAAAGTATACAAATTATAAACGTGCATTTTAATAAATTTTCATGAATTAAGTGCACTTGTGTAAACTGTACTCAACTCATGAAGTAGAGCTTCAATCTTCTAGAAGTCTCCCCTCACCCATTGCTCATTGTGACCTATTACTGTCACTCCTGCCTTAAGCAAGGTAATCAGATTTTAACCTTTAATACCATAGATCGGTTACATGCTTTCTATAAAATAACATCACTTGATTTAGCTTGCTTTTTTGTGCCTGGCTTCCTCTTTCTCAGGATTAGTTTTTCATATTTCCTTCTCGGTGTCATGTGTAGTAAGTACTGTACATTCCATCTGGTATCACTCCAGTTGTGTGAATATACCACCATTTATTTAGATCCCTTCTATTTTGAGTAACTTGTCTTGTTCTCTTGCCTCTTGCTGTTTAGGAATAATACTGCTCTGAAAAATTAAAATGTATGCAATTTACACAATATACATATCCTTGAGTAGAAGCTTTGCATTATGGATAGTTACTCATAAGTGCTGTACTGGTTAGTCTTTATCTACCAAAAAGCCACTAAAGGCTTGGGACAAGGGAAATTATTAAGAAAGTACCTCCATTGCATTTACCTGTGGGTTTTGTATGTGGGCCATTTTATTTTCTTCCAAGATTTATTTATTTTTATTTATAAGAGTACACCATAGCTGTCTTCAGACACACAGGAAGAGTGCATAAGGTCCCATACAGATGGCTGGCTGTGACCCACCATGGGATTGTTGGAAATTGAACTCAAGGCCCCTGAAGAGCAGTCGGTGCTCTTATCCTGTGAGCCATCTCTCCAGCCTGTGGCCCATTTTTCTAAATGTTAATTGATAGGAGTACACAGACATTTCTGGAAAGTGCCATTCATAGGCAGATGATCCTGGGTGTTATATGAAAGGTAGCTGAGGAATCCAGGAAAAGAACAACTTTAATCAGCTTTATTCCATGTTCTCTGATTTAGTTCCTTAACCCAAATTCCTGTCCTGAGCTCCTGCTCTGATTTTATGGTAAACCAAAAATCTCTTTTCTCTCCACGCTGTAGTATTTTATCTCGACAACAAAGGAGTATGGTAGAAGTATCAACCTTTAGTCTGTATTAAAGTTTATGTGTATCAGAGTGTCCTCATGAGTAGACTTCTATGCTGCCATCTATAGATGCATGGCATCCCCCTAGAGCCAGCATATGAGAGTTCACGATGCTCTAGGACTTCTCAAGACTTGTTCTTGGAAGCTGAGGAGGAGAGTGACCATGTAACAGGACCAGTAGTCTTAATTAACCTGGACCCCAGAGATCTCTCAGACACTGAATCACCAAATGGTTAGCATACACTGACTGATATGAGTACCCCCAACACACAGGCATTCCAGACCCTTGGTTCTGGATTGAGTCAGAGGAGATGCATCTAATCATTCAGATACTGGAGGCTCTGGGGAGTTTAGAGGGCTGGTGGTGTAGAAGCGGTATAGAAAGGAGTGTCAGGGAGGAGATACAGGATGTGGAACAGTCATACGGTCAACAGCAAGTGAATAAAATCTTGAGTGTTGTCTTAGTCAAGGTTTCTATTCTGGCAGAAAACATCATGACCAAGAAGCAAGTTGGAAACAAAAGGGTTTATTCAGCTTACACTTCCATATACTGATTATCACCAAAGGAAGTCAGGACTGGAACTCAAGAAGGTCAGGAAGCAGGAGCTGATGCAGAGGCCATGGAGGGATGTCACTTACTGGCTTGCTTCCCCTGGCTTGCTCAGCTTGCTTTATTATAGAACCCAGGTCTACCAGCCCAGGGATGGCACCACCCACAATGGGCTGGGCCCTCCCCCACTGATCACTAGTTGAGAAGATGCCTTATAGCTATCTAATAGAGACATTTCCTCAACTGAGGTTCCTTTCACTGTGATAACTCCCAACTTATGTCAAGTTGACACAAAACCTGCCAGTACAATTTACCCCTTGTCAACTTGACACGGAAACACAACACTATTAAGCCTCAACCCTTGCTTTCTTATTCATCAAAAAGATTTAAATAACCTTTAATAGTCCCACAGTCTTTACAAATTATTACATATTAAAATTGCATTCCCTTTAAAGTGACTGGTCTCTTTTAAAAATCAAAGTCCTTTTACAATTTAAAGTCTCTTAACTGTAGGCTCTACTTCTTCCTTTAAGAGGGAAAAATATCAGGGCACAGTAACTATCAAAAACAAAACCAAACTCTAACCATCTAATGTCTTGAATCTACTCACCAACTTCTGGGCTCCTCCAAGGGCTTGGGTCACTTCTCCAGCTCTGCCCTTTGTAGCACACACCTTGTCTTCTAGGATCCAGTTGCCTGTTCTCCTCTGCCGCTGTTGTTCTTGGTGGTCATCTCATGGCACTGGCATCTCCAAAACACTACTGTCAGTCCTGGGGCACTAATTTTGAATGAGGCTGCACCTTCACCAATGGCCTTCCATGGCCTCTCACAGTACCAAGTCTCAGCTGCTCTTCATAACCCCTTCATTCCTTCAAAACCAGTAGCACCTGGGTGACTCTTGCACATTACCAAATCCAGCCACAGCAGTAGGTACAACATTGGCTATCGCTGGAACACAGCTTCTTTGTGCTCTCAGAAAACAGTTCCCAGAAGATTTCACCTCAGTGATGCTGGTCTCTTCTTAATCACCACTATTTTCTTAGTTCCAGCTGACCAGCATCAACAGTCTCACTAATGTAAAGGTTTTGCTTTAGTAGTTCTGGCATCTTGTTAATCACAGTTGATTCTTCAGTTCCAGCTAACAAAAATCACAGAATTTTCACAAAACAGCAACAGCCTTGATAAGAGTCTTTAGTTTTCCCTCAGAAATCTCACAAGCAAGGCCTCCATCTTTTGTGAGTTCTCATTATCTTCCATTTTCCTACAGAACATCCCACAGAGCTCTTAATATTCCCATGACTCTTCTAGCTCAATATTCCAAAGTCCTTCCACAGTCCTCCCCAAAACATGGTCATGTTTCCACAGTAATGCCCCACCATGCTGGTACCAATTTGTATTCTGTACTGGCCTGATAGGAGAGTTAAAGTTATATCTTTCAAGTCCTTGATAGTGGCAGTAATTCCTGCAGTTTCTCCAGGAATATGATGCTGTTTTTGATTCACTATTTTCTTTGGCAGAGGCAACTCTGAAGGCTTCCATTTACCCTTTCCAACCATAACAGCCCCCACTCCATAGGTCAGGTAGCCAGTGTGAGAATCCAGCCAATTTCTGAATATATCTATTCCAATTACACTTTCTGAAACTGGAGAAATGACCACAAGATGTGTCACAAGATGGGACCTACTAGACCTACTGTTAGTTGGAAATCAGTCAAAACCCCATTAATCACCTGTCCTCCATAAGCCCCTACTTTGACTGATAGGCCACAATGTTTCTTGGGATCTCCTGGGATAAATGTCAATTCAGAACCAGTATCTGGTAGATCTCAGAAAGTCTGATTATTTCCTTTTCCCCAGTGCACAGCTTTCCTTGTAAAAGGTGGTGGATTTCTCTAGGGAAAAACTAGAGAAAGGCTAACAGCAAAACTTTTATATACTACCAAGACCCTTCCTCAGGGAACTTGTCCACCCCTTCACTCAAGGGGTTCTGTGTCTGCAAACTGTCTCAAGTCTGGAAATTGGTTCACTGGCTGAGATAGCCTTTTGCCACCATCCAATAGAGAAGTGAGAAGCAAGAAGCAAGCCAGTAAGCAACATCCTTCCATGGCGTCTACATCAGCTCCTGCTTCCTGACCTGCTTGAGTTCCAGTTCTGACTTCCTTTATTGATGAACAGCAGTTGGAAGTGTAAGCTGAATAAACCCTTTCTTCCCCAACTTGATGTTTTGTGCAGGAATAGACACCCTGACTAAGACAAATGTAAAAATAAAAAATAATAATAAAAAAGATTTGTTCTTATACCTATTTGGTGGGTAAAGTTTACAGTGTGTTGCATTTCTGTGTGCCTGAGGAGAATTCTTATTTTACAGGCATAAAGCATGATCATTTAAAAACTTTTCTGCACTAAATTGGCCTTTAGATTCCTTCTGCCCCTTTTTAGGTACATTGCAACAATCACCTATATCTGTAGATATATATCCATAAATATTTATGTCATCTATCTTTATTTACATAACTATATTATCTATACCTACCTCTTGTGAATATTTTTAAGGGCTATGATATTGTAGTCCTTAAAATTGTTTATGAAGTTGGGTAATGTGCTTTAGAATATAATGTTTGTTTTTCTCTTTTTTTGCAATTTTATCTTTAATTTTTTAAATTAACACTGAAATTATTATTTAATATGCACTGTATCCTCTTTGACTATATTTCCATACCATTAAATAATTAAATACATATATTGAGCTTATGTATAACTGAACATGCTCACTTATTTTCTATTGGAAACAAAGGCATATAAATTAAGTCCTATGCAGTGTCTAAATTCCTTTTTCTCAGCACTCAGAGGCTGAAGTAAGAAGATAATTGGTGGTGTAAGGCCAGCCTGAGATGCAGACTAAGGCGCTGTCTCAGTATAAACCCAAACAATCTACTGTCTTCTTTGCTGTCGAACATAAAGGTCTTTATATATTACTGCACGTGAAAGAACTCACCATGATATAGGATAAAAGACTTTATTCTTCTTTACTGGTGTTTTCTTATTCCTTGACTAGACTTTGGATACCACTCCCCAAATATATAGCATGTGTATGGGACACATTGTTAAATTTCTCTCTAAAATAATATTCTGGTTTTATTACAGGGCATATAGGTAACATATACTATGTGATGTCACCTCTGTATTGTGCAGAGCTTAGACTTGCAGGAATTTAGGTGCAGACACTATGCTTATGACACAACCTGTGCTGTTCACATCGATTGGACTGATTTGCTCATTTGCACGGCTATCTATCATTGTCAGTCTAGCTTCAGCTCAACATTCTTTGAAACTTCCTTGGGGTTTGTAAAACATAGCAACTGCACGATTTGTAATTTCTTATTCTTTTTTTTTTTTAAACTTTTAGTAGGATTACTTACAAAGGAAATTTGGACAGTTTAAAAAGCCAGGTTTACACATTCTCTGATGTTTTTCTTGAAGACGCAATTCTAAGAGAAACAGTGAGATAATTCAAAAATTAGCTTAGTTGATCATTTTTTTCCATGAAAATAGAATGCGTTTTTAAAAATAATAGCTATGGATAGCGTCCGGATATGAAATTAGTTAGAAGAACAGAGAAAGTCAGTGTTGCTGGCATGACCAAAGGAAGACCTTTATGTTCTTCAGTGTGACATGGTTACTGAGAGGGGTCAGCATTTGTTTCAAAGAAAGAACTCTAATTAGTTTATTTGTTACCATTTTCAAATATAATTCTCATTTTTCTTCCAATGCTCTTTTTTTTTCCTCTGAGAACCCTTAATTAGTCTTGATCTAGTCAACCCCTCCTGTCTCTCTTCATATGAGACGTGTATATTGCTGCACAGAAAACAGAACGTATTTTGGTCATCATAACTCTCCTATTTTCCCAGCAAATGGATTTCAAATGAACAAATCAGAGTTAATTTTTAACTCAAAATTCTATTTTAATTTTCTACAATAATTATATTGGTATATTTTTCTTTTCCTCTCCCTTCATTTTCTTCCCTCCTTTCATTGTTCTCTTCTTTTCTCCCCGTATCTCTATAATACACATTGGACATTCTGTGAATTCCAGGCAGGTTTCACTCACATTTTTGATTCCCATATCTCAGCCTTTGAAATAGCTGAGGTTAAACATACACACCCTATGATGACCATCATATAGATTAAAAAAAAACTGAGTAGTCCATAAACGCCAGCTTTCTAGTTTTTCACCCCATTTTACTCACCGATTTTTTTTTTTTTTTTTTTTTTTTTTTATCAGTTTGGCTTTCTTGTTCAGTAGAAAATACTTTCACGACCTTTCTATCTTTTGGTAATATTTTCTCATGATTTACACAATCAAAGACTGAATTTGTTAGGTCATATGAATGGAGACAAATTAAGAAATTTAATTTTGGAAGCTTCCATATAAGATGAAGGACAATGAGTATGATCTTTTAATGTATGTACTTATGTAACAATTTATTTCCATTACATTAAACAAATCAACTTCATAAGGAATCATCTTCTTTCCCAACTCATAATTGTGAACGTTCCCTGTTCAGGTTGCCGCCATGACACCGTATGCAGAGTGACACTGGTGTGGTCTGAATTCAGAAAAAACATTCACTGATTGAAAACAATCTGATGTTCTTTTCAGACAAATAAGCTCTCAGCTTATGTTTCAGTTCAATTTTTGTTTTTCATTCTTCGCAGGCCGGCAGGAAGTGATGGAAAAACTAGATTATGAGAGGTTAATCCTCATACTCTGAAGCTTTATTATAGGAGATGTTATTCAGTAATTAAGAACAAAATTATTGCATTTAAATAAAACTAGTGAATAATCAAAATAAAATAGAACATGGCAGTGAGTCAGCATCTATATTGAATAATAATGGTTCACAAAACACTGTTATTTACCTTCACTTGGCAGAGGGACCATTGGTAGTCTTGAGCTTATCTTTTGATGCCTGCTTTCTTTATGTTCCCTGGGACCACATACATGAAACAACAGTGGCTCATTATGTCCTTAAGTCACAGATGCAGAATTTGAAACCTCGGATGCCTGATTTTAAACTGAGTATTGGTTGGTTTCTGCTTGCCTCGGACGTTGTTTAGTAATTCACCTGAGATAGATAAAGTGCTGTATGCGTTAATTAATTAACCACGTTTCTGTTGTATTAACGATAAGAACTGCGCTGACAGACCTAGAAGATGAGGATGATAGGAAAGTGAAAGGCATTCCTTGTATAGAATGATTTCTCTTTTAAGCCAGTTAGATTCAGTCTTGCTTTGTAATATCATAAGATAGTTATGACCCCAACAGGGTACAAAGCCAGACTTCACTTAAAATAGTACATGAGATGAGAAAATCCCATTTGATAAGACAGAACAGTTACACCTTTCACTGTTTCAGCTCTCTCCTCTATATGCGTATTTTTTTGATTTTTCTAAACCCATTATTTTTCTTTTAGAAGTTCCGTACATCTAGTTAGCATGACAACTATTTATGACATAAACTAATTGGTGGTTGCTTTTTTGCATAATTCAATTTACCAACAAAACCTCAAATATTTTCAAATAGACTAATGAAGCTGATAATTATTTATGCAAATCAAAAGTTGGAATAAATGTTTTATATGAGAACTGAAACTAACTCTTTGGTAATCAAATATCACTTTTTCTTAGATAAGAAAAAAAACGATACAAGTATACATGATGCCGAGAACACATTCAATGGTGAAAAAGCAGTTTATTTTGGCTCTAGGCTAGACATTTGTTTTGTTCTAACATTTAGTTAGTAGCTGATTTTAAATATTTATATAACTATCTTATGAATCATTTTAACTTTTATTTTTCCATTTCTTAAGAATATTAAAAGATATTCAAATTATGAAAGGCATATTTTACTACATCTAATAAGTTTTGGGGATAAATGCGTTGAATATAAACAACTATTGTATGTATTCTTTTATTTTTGTAAGAAAGATTTCAAGCTGCAGACTGTAGTCATATAGTTAAAAGGACCAGTCCCATTCAGTTCTTGAATCTGTCGGTAGAAACAGAATTCTTAACGTATATACACAAAAGAGAATATGGTGCCTGTTGAATTTCAAACTGTGTCCATTTGAACAATTATATGACTAACAATATTTAATATTGATCAGTAAATGTTTCCTCCTTATTCATTTATAAATGCACACAGTATAGGCCATCTCTGATAAGAGAGACATTGTGGGTGCAGTGGGGGTGGGAAAGAGTAACAGTTGTATTATGTTAAATCTGAGAAAGACTTGCAGTTGGCAGTTTTTCTTTGGAGAAAGCTGGGAAGGCTGAAGGCTTTTGTGCAGTTCAAAGAGCACATTCCACAGACACATCAGTTGTCAGTTGCCTGCAGGGATTCTCAGAATCTGGGGTAGCTGAAGAAGAGGTCTGTATCACAAAAGTCCAGGCTGTTGTGCTGTGCATTTGTAAAGAAGAAAATACTTGTAAGCCCTTGAGAAGTTATTTATAAAATTGTTTCATATTATTGGAGTATATTTTCAACATAGCATGTTTATGTCACTATCCTTAACTAATGCAATATCAGATGACATTTTTGTTTACTCTCTGATGACTCTTCTTTAAAATTTGTTCTCTGATACAGATTTACATGTACATTTATGGAAACAGCATTGCTTAGTATAACAGCCAATTTAAAAGTACAGAGAAACATAAATGAATTATATATCACCATTGTATGTTTAATTAATATTTATACAATTAACATGTTAAGTAATTTTAACAATTTAATAGCTTTATAAAATAGCTTTCTTTAATAGAAAAATATGCCAAAGGGTAACTTCCTTGTCTAATATGTCAGGACTTGTCCAAAATTAACACTCTTACCCTTTCTGTGAAGAAAGTACTAGTTTATTTCTACTGTTAACTGAGATAATGTGGTCAAAACTTCTTTGAAAACTATACACTGTAGGGTGATTTACATTAGCATATCTAAATTTTTCAAGACATATGGTGTGGGGTACCATAAAGGTATTTTATGCTACTTTTTTCAAATTTGGTAACGTGTACCAACATTGGTTTCTTTGCTGTAACTCTTAGATTTAAAATCAAATGGCCAATTGGCGATGCACTATTGTAATGTCAGGCTTTAGAAGAGGCCTGCAGTGTCTTATCATGACCTAGTCATGTATTCATAAGAGTATGAGATTCAATGCGTTGGATCCAGTTGTAATTTGTCAAATGTGTCATGCTCAGTTGCCAGAGTAGGTACTGTGGCATACAGCAAGAAAAACATCAAAATGGGAATTAGCTGTTAAATCTCTTCCTTTCCCTGCTATAAAGATTTCGCGAAGTTTAAGACTTCTCTCAGTGGTTAAGATCACCTTTTGATTAAGCATGAGGGTTTGAGTTTAAAGACAGAACATTCAAATGTGTTTGGATGGCGAGAACTTGGAAGCAGAAACAGGAGGATCCTGAGAGCTCACTGAGGTTTTCCCAAAATGGTGAACTTCTTCCTGGTTAAATTAGGGACCTGTTTTCAAACCATAAATAAATAGGGACAAACAAACAAAACATTGGAGGTCACACTCTGGCTGCCTCCTGTCTGTCCGTACACATGCAGTCACCTACCTGAGCACTAAGTGCTGGTTCACTTTCTTCCCAACCCATGGAAATTTTGACCGTTCTCCATTTAAAGACTTTTTACCATGAAATTAGTAAACACTTAAAACATACTTTCCCCCCCTACTCAGATCATTCAGTAACACCAAAAGCTGTCCCTTCCCCATATAATTGTTGTAATTTTGATGAAGCTTTTGAGAACCTAATCTAACATATTTTGATCATATCTAGCCCCTCTGTGCAGATTTCAAGAAAAATGGAGTAGATTACTTTAATGTAGAACTTTTAAAGAATTGGTCTTCTTTGGTGTTCAGGATATAGTCCGAGAACATAGACATGAAAATAGAAAGGGAGCTTTCGATAAGGAGATCAGCAAGAGGGGAAAGTATGCGAGGAAATGATGGGGTATGTGATACAATCAAGTACATTACGTTAACGTAACACAAATGCAGGGATTTTTTTACAATTTAAGTAACTCTGTTTTTCTACAGTTAATATACACTAATAAAATAAGTGGGCATGCTAGGGAGATAACTTCATCAGAGATGTGATTATCTTACAAATAGAAGAACCTACCTCCAATCCTTAGCACCCACGATCAAACAATGGATAAAGGGCAGATCTGAGCACCAGCACTCATGTGAAAACAAACAGAAAACATGAGCACTCATAATAGGATGTGCAGATAATCCCCAGGCTGGTATGTTACAGACATACAGATCCATGGGGCTCACTGGATCCCTGTAATCCAGCCAGAGTTGGCTCCTATTCTTAGACCTCTGTTATCCATCTTCAAAGATAGATAGCCTCCTGCTCAGTCTCCAAATGTCAATTTCATGACGGTTCCACGTCTCTAGACTTCAAACACTGTCAACAGTCACAGTCTGATTTTTGTGTCCACAGAGGTAGAAGGGCCTTCTCAAGATGGCCGCCATGCTTCTGAGCTGCAGTTCAGAGAAGGCTCGGATGCTCTTCCGTTATCCAATTTCAACTTTCCCTCATGATTTCAATAAGACCAGAAATTATTTTAGTTTCCATTATTTTAGCTACAGGACGCTGTGAGCTATTACTAAGCAAAACTACTTACGGACTGAATAGCACATTAAGCCATTACTAGTCATTATCACACTTAGAAGCTGCTGTGATGGAACAAGATTCTAAGAAGAGAGAGACTTAAAGGAAGAGGGGCTTAGAGTGGGGCTCACCTTTAGCACTTCTTGATGTATATAAATGAGAATTTTCCCCTGAACCATGCAGGGAAGAGTAATATAATAATAATAAAAACTTCTTCAGTGACACTTGGGATATTGTACGAAGCCTCTGACATTTGCCATTGTAAAATCCAGTTTGAATTCAAATTCAGTATTCACCTAGCCAACATGTGTGTGTGTATATGTGTGTGTGTATGTGTGTGTGTGTGTGTGTGTGTGTGTATTATACAAGAATTGTGTGTTTGTATGTATATGAATGTGTGCAGGTCAGAGGTTCATACTGTATATCTCGCTCTACTGATTTCAACATTAATATTCAAGAGAGATTCTCTGAATCTTGATGTTGGTATTTCAGCTACACTAGCTGGCCAGTGTGCTCACAGACAGGTCTGTCTCAGCATCACTTACCACAACCCACTGAGATAGTAAGTGTCAATGAGCACATCATGGTTTTACACGGGTGCTAGCAGTGTTTTAGATTTGGGGTTTTGAGTGCATGTGCAGGCTTGCGTGCATGAGTCCACATGTGCTGTGATATCTTTGAGTCAAACCCCAAGTCTAAGTATGAAATTCATTTATGCTTTCTATATACCTTCTCCACATGTCTACAAGGTTATTTCTGCATTATGTGTGTGTGTGTGTGTGTTTTGAATTTGGCATGTGCCCTTAAGTGAGTTGTGACCTACTCTGCTTGGGGAGTCATGTTGAGGCTCCAACTGTTTTATTGTTTTCAGATTTTTGTATTTCGAATTAAGGATGCTCAGCCAGTGAATAACATCCATTTCATCTACTCATTGCATTCAGTAACATTATTTAAACCTGGATTCATAGATGTTGTGTATTACTTCAATAGCTACCATATACTGGGTAATTCAAATGAAACAGAGATGTACCAGCTCATGGTTCTGTAGACCAGGTGGTCAATACTAATGCAAGGAAGCCTTGATTGCAGAAGCAATGGCATGGAGAAAGAGGAGAGGAGCAACTCACACTGTTAAATGGGTACCCATGAAGTCTCTCCTTAAAAATGATGCTTACATCTGTATCAACTTGCAGACAGTCCACCAAAGCTATTAACATTCTAACTACATTCCTACTTGTGTTTCAGAGAACACGTTCATACCCCTGCAGTGGGATTTGCCAAAGTCCTATGTGTCTCATGGCCCCATAGTCAGCTAAGAATCTCTGTCAGAGACCTAAGAGATTTTCTAAAGAAGAATGATTCAGTTTCTCTACTAAAATTTAAATAATGTCCTATCAGTCCTCAGTGTAAAGCCTATATGTGGGATAAAATTCCAAGTCTTGAAGGGTCCTAAAATCAGTCACTTCTCTGTTCTTTTATCTCGTCTCTTCCCATATTTCTCTGGGAAACTCCGACTCACATATCTGGATTAAAAGTATTTGTGTTTGTGTGCCTATTTTCCCCTTCCATTTCTCCTATATGTCCACTCGTTCTTTGTCTGTAGAGTACATGAAGACTTGTATTCACAATCAGATTGTGTAGGCAAATCAGTCAATATAAGAGGACAAATTAGTGACAATGGTAAAATGATTTTCTGCTTGAATTGGGCTCTACTCCATCGGTGTAGAGTAGAAGAAAAAAAAATAAGAAATTATAACTTTCCTTACTACAGTCCAATCCGAAATTTTCCCAAGATTCCTAAGACTACAGATGTCACATGCGTATGGAATGAGTCTGGTGGCTTTCTCGTCCAGCATCACCCAAAGAGTCTGGGTTTTGTGATCTGCTTGCTCATCTCTAACACGTGTTAGCTTTCTGTTTCAGGCTTTTCATCCTTCAAGGGTTGGTTATGAATTTTTTGAATGGTCCTTAGCAGTAAGTTTTACATGATTTATGGGAAAGCAATAAGTATATCCTAATGTCTTTGGAGAACTTTATTTTATTTTTAACTATAAGCATATGTGTGTGTCTCTCTATCCATATATGTATGTACAAGTGTGAGTGCACATGTCATGTTGAGTCAAGAATGTATCAGATCCTGTGAAGCTGGCGCTATAGGCTGTTGTAAGCTGCTCTCCATGTGCTTCCAAACTGAGCTTGGATCCTCTGCAAGAGCACTGTGAGTTACTAACATCAGATTGGTCTCACCAGCCTCCTTGGTCTTTATTTTTCTGTAACTGTGCAATTTACATTAGAACATCTATATGCATATACCTAGTGTATATACATGCATATACACATAGTGTATACACATATACACACATATATACATATACACACATACACACATACACACATACACACATATACACATATATACGTAATGTATATATTTATTTATGGTTGCAAGGTACCTTTGAAAGGAGGGAAAGAAACATTCTTTAATACAAAACTTCCAAGTGTGAAGCTATGCTCTCTGTTCCAAACCTGTTAATTCCCTACCTCCCTTGGGTGTAAGGATGAAGATAAAAGCTTTGAGATTTCATAATTAGTGCATATCCAGCTCTAATGTCTGCCTCGAAAATAGTTCCACAGGAGGATGAAAAACATACAAAGGTATAATATCTTTCTGCTTTGATTAATTGACATTTTAAGAATAGTGTGAGGTTTATAGAAAACCATGACTATTTAATAGACAGAGGTCCCATTATCTACCACGGAATGTAGTTTCTCCTATTATTGAGATCTCACATTAGTGTAGTATATCAGTTGCTTTTCCACTTCTGTGGTAAAAATAATGACCAAAGCAAATTATCAAAGGCCGTTTATTTTGGCTTATGGTTCCAGAGGGATAATAATCCATCTTGCCGAGACAGCATGGCAGCACAGAGAAAGGACAGTGGCTGGATCAGGAAACCAAGAGATCACGTCTTCAACCACAATCATAAAGCAGAGAGCAGAAAGTGAAATGAAGTTAGGTTTATGCATTCTCACAGGCTGACTGCAGGCCACAGTGAAGTCCTTCCTCCATGACCAAACTACCTACCCCACCCCTGCAACAGTGCTACCAAATGTAGACCAAATGCTCACATATTTGAGCCTATGAAGGACATTCTCATTCAAACCCCTTCATGTAGTATATTTACCACAGAGGTGAACCAATAATAGAACTTTGTTATTATGTATGATTCAGAATTTATATTAGCATTAATTGTTTCTGTTTCATAGGTATTGGGCTTCATATAGATATATAAACATTATATATATATAATATATATACAATTATTTACATACACACAAATATATATATATATTTATATATATATAAAAATATATATATATTTATATATATTTATATATAAATAAATAAATAAATATATATATATATATATATATATATATATATATATATATATATATAATGGTATGTGTGTACAAATCAGGGTTACATGGAGAGTTTTCTGACAGTTCTAAACATTCTCTGAACTCCACCTACTTGTTTTCCATTGCATCCCTGGAAACCACTGAATTTACAATGCCATGGTTTTGCCATTGTTGGGAGTAAAATAGTATTATTGAGTCTTTCCCACTGACTTGATGGTCATTATGTATATACGATTCTTCCATGCCTTTTTAATTCTGTAATGTGTCATTTGAATAGTCATTGAATAAATTTCTAGAATCTCACAGGGCTGTTTTCAGACCACTCATTTATTGTAAGCAAACTGGATGCTCTAATGTTTTCATAATTATAAATAATTTTAAAAATCGTATGTGAGAAGAGCTTTTGTACACATACTTTTTTCTCTTTCCTTGTTTCTTCTTTTTCTATTATTATTATTATTACTATTATTATTATCGTGTTTTTACTTAACCACCTGTGGCCTTACTTCTAATTTTTGTACTAAGCCAATGTTTATGCTTACAACACCACCCAAACTGATTTCCAATCTTGACGCACATTAACATCTTTTTGCCTTTTTGAAACAATTAATTTATGAAGCAGGATATCAAGTAATCATGGTCATTTACACCCCAGCCATCATTCTTAAAATTAGTAAAAAATAAATAAATCTTACCAAACAGCCTTACGAACTTAGTATTTACTGCTAGATTACAACTTCTCGTTGCTTTGAATCTTAACTAGTGGAAGAGAAATTATGACTCAGAGAAGGTGCAGCGAACACTTGATGTCCTCACTATGAGCAAAAACTGTTTTCTACACAGTGATGGGATCATCAGTTCCTCAACAGCCATAAAAGCACAGAGAAGACAGGTTTTGGGCTGCAGCGTAGCACTGTGGCCCTAAGTGATTTACGTTCTCTTTCATTGGTAGACATTTATGGTGCACTTATTTCTGAGTCGTGATCCTGCTGGGTTCTCATACTTCAGTTCCCACTGTTCTAACCAGGGGTCCTTAAACCTTTTGTGTATTACGAATGTGTTTGATGATATCATGTTTTTATTATGAAATGAATATAGATGTTATTTCTTGATTGAGATTCTCAGACATGTACACATTAAATGTATGTGCACTTTGGGTAGCATTGAGACTAACAGGTACAAATTATAACTAATGTTAATGCTTTTTTTGGAGTCTCACATTTCAGGAATAGCATGGCTGTTGATTCATTGATATCATTTCTTCTTTGGAAACTAGTAAGCAACTGCTATTAAGTTCTGGCAAAACAAAATTTATGCCTTGATTTGTATAAAATAGGAAGCATGTGGTAATACTGAAAGGAGAGTTAAGTTCTAGAGCTGAATGACTATGAATATATTTATACTTGAGATGTGTCTATGAGAAATTGCAGCTCACATAACTACCTAGTTTCTTCCTAGTATAAACACTTTTCATCCATTCCTGTGACTCACTCTATGAAATGCAAATTTCTGTAACCTTCAGTGGCAATAATATTCTTCTTCATTATTTAAAGGTGAATTTCTTTGTTTCTGTTTCCCAGTATACACACACACACACACACACACACACACACACACACACACACACACACACATATATATATATATATATAATTTTACCATAAAATAAGCCCAACAATCCAGAAAAGAGATTTGACATCAGATTCAAGTTACATGTCAGGTCACAGAATTAGTCAGCTAACAACATCAAAGACCTTTGGAACCCCTGCCTCCATTCTTGGCTACTTTACCTGGTTGCATGGCCTTCCACCTTTTCTTCCTCACTCTTTTGCCTTCTGTATGACTTTTCAATCCTTTTCCCTTTTTCTTTCTCCAGTCTTTGTGGAAGCTGCACTCGCCTTTGATTTCCTCTTAAGCATAACTTCTTAACATCCTGTTCTTCCACTCATTTTCTTTTTGCTTTCCCTGTGTACATTTTTTTTTAAATGAGTCGAATCTACCATTTTTATGTGAGGTGATCAACAAGCTAATATACCCCTGAACATAAAAGAGTATGGCAATAGTTACTGAAATTGTTTTTTTGGCAGGACACAGAAAAATTATGAGACAAATATCTTAATTTTTCCCTTGACATTTGTATCTTGTTTTTTTTTAAATTATAGTTTGAAAAGTATGCTGACACATAGCAAGCTCATTTGGTTTCTGTTTATTTCTGATTTTATTTATTATTTATTTATTTACATTTCATACAGATTGCAGCTGTCCTCCTTTCTTTTCTCCCAGTCAAACTTTCCCAACCCTCTTTTCTGATTCCTCCCTAAACTTCTCAGAGGAGGGGATACTCTCTTGAGAGTTCCTGCCCCCTGTAACAACCCACCCTTTCATATCAGGTCTCAGCAGTACTAAGTGATCCTCTCCCACTGAGGCCAGACAAGGCAGCTCAGTTAGGAGAAAGGGATCCAAGGGAGGAAACAGAGTCAGGAAGATCCCCTGCATCAGTTGTTAGGGGATCCACGTGCATGTCATGCTTCACATTGGCTACATATGTGTACGTGGCCTAGGCTTCATCCATGTATATTCTCTGGCTGGTAGTTCAGTTCCTTGTGAGCCACTATGGGATCAGATTCTATTCTTTATGTTTTCTTAATGTGATAATTTAAATATAGACCAGGTATATTTTTGAGACTTAACTAAGATTATGAAACAATTGTAATTTTGTCTTTTATTATACATGTTGAGATTTAGTGGAGTACATTTATTATATTGCTAAGAGTACCTATTTTAGAAATATTCAAAATATGAAGTTGGCTTTTTTAAAATTTTTTGTCTTTGAATGAGTTTTATAACCTATTTCTTGTGTTAATGCAAAAACATTTGCCATCTAGAAATACATTGATTGGAGGGAAATAAATGCATCTAGTCACCTCCACAGGAGTATGCATGCTGTTAGTCTGTGCGTATGTTCTTAGGCATTTGTAGGTGAGTGAGAATGTTGGCAGTTGGAGATTTTTATAGACAAAAAAGGAAGCAATGAATTATACAAACAAAAACCATGAATATGTACAAACCTACTTGATCCACCTCTTCTCAAGAAGGGGAAAATTCTTAGTTTATTTTTATTATTTCTTTAACCATTTTGAGCGTAGTGACCTCTCAACTATTCCAAAGGCCAAAGCCCTTTTTTTACTCACTCAACTTTGTGTTCTAAAAACAACCACCACCACCACCACAACAACAACAACAACAATAGCAACAACCAAGACCAATTGGTGCTGTCCAAATATTCTTGGATGTATGGTCTTCCATTGGAGCAAAAGTTTTTAGTGCTGCCCCAGCAGCTAACAATGAACAGAACAATTCTCAGGCAATATTGCTGAGACAGGGCGAATATGAGGGCCATCTTCTTTCATTTCCAGGGTAACTGGAGTTTCATTCATTGTCTAAAGCTAATACACATGTAAATGATGTACATTCTACAGATGATACTAGTGGTGATTCTTTCTATGCATATTCGATCTCAATCTTACTTAATTTCACTCAGTAAACAAATCACACACACACACACACACACACACACACACACACACACACACACACACACATATATCACAGTTTATGTAATTTCTTTGATATTGCCCTGAAAACTTACTTTCTCTATTAGTTTTAGTAAACATACAATATGGATGTTGCTAAAATTGTCTTTTCCCTCCCTATTCTTCAGTAAGGGACATTGAATTCAGAGCCTTACCTATGCCACAAAATCTTCTACCATTCCAGTTTAAGCTCTCTTTTTCTTCTTCATCTTTGATTTTACTTTCTTGGGCTGGTCTTAATCTTATTCTGCATCCTAAGCTAGAAATTTATCAAAGAAGGTTACAAAGAACTCAAATTTGGATTCCTCTTGTCAGTCTTCTTAGTAAGTAGGATATTAAATATTTTCTGAAAACTAATGTATATTAGAGATGATAACATGGACTGTTAAGTAGTTATTTATTGTAAGAAAGTTATAGAGGTAAGTTTTAAATATAATATTGTCTTCACATGCATACTCATACACAGACAAAGTTCTTCAAACCCACGGAGCACCAAGATACTCATTAGAAATCGTAGAAACTTAGTTTAGTATTTTGTGTGATGTTTGCATATTTAAAGGCAGTCTTGAAACTTATGGTTTACATATTCTAGTGATCTTCATCATTGGGCATATTATTGGAGAACTGTTTTTCAGAGTACACATTTCAGACCTTGACAAATTGAGTCAGATACTGATATGGATGTACTTAGCAGGCTCCCTTCATGGCCTCTCTGGTTGCTGATGTGTTTTTCACATCCCATTTATATGATCTTTTCCTTCTTATTAAAACATGGGTATCATCTTTGATTGCTATAGATTTCAGTAATGTCCAGAGATTGTAAATTCTTATTTTCAGTCATTTTTGAGTCTCCACAACAAAGCGTCATTATATATAAGTTATCCCAAATACTTGGAGCCACAAGTTTTACATCCAGTAAGTATAGAGATTTGGAAATGTTTATGCATCCTCCTCTGGTTGAACATCCACATTCAAAAAGAATTCAAATCCCAACTCTGCTTACATCTGAAATGAATCCTAAATCTGGATCAATGGGTTCAATAGCTGAGTTTTACAACACATAGGTTTGGAAGTTGGAGTCCAAGATCAGGTTGGATTCAGGATCAAATTATTTCTCAGGAAGTAGAGAGAACGTGGAGGAGCACGAGAGGGAAATTAGAAGATTCCCATACTTATGACTTCATCTAAACCTAATTAGCAAAGACTGAATTTCCATGCAGAAGAATGAAAATCAATCCTTTCCTATCTCCTGGTACAAAGCTCAAGTACAAGTGGATCGAAGACCTCCACCTAAAACCAGGTGCATTGAAACTAATAGAACAGAAAGTGGGGAGGAGCTTAGAAAACATAGGCACAGGGGAAATTTTCCTAAACAGAACACTAGTTTCTTATGATCTAAGATCAAGAATTGAAAAATGGGACCTCATGAAATTGCAAAGCTTCTGTAAGGCTAAGGACACTGTTAAGAAGACAAAACAGCAGCCAACAGATTAGGAAAAGATCTTTACCAATCCTACATCTGATAGAGGAGTAGTATCCAGTATATACAAGTGACTCAGGAAGCTGACTATAGAGAATCAAATAATCTTATTAAAATAGTATACAGAGCTAAACAAAAAATTTCAACTGAGGAATATTAAATGGCTGAGAAGCACCTAAAGAAATGCTCAACATCCCTAGTCATCAGGGAAATGCAAATCCAAACAACCCTGAGATTCTACCTCACACCAGTCAAAAGGGCTAAGATCAAAAACTCAGCTGCCAGCAGATCCTGGCATAGGTGTGCAGAAAGAGGAACACTCCTCCACTGCTGGTGAGACGGTAAACTGGTACAACCACTCTGGAAGACTGAATTTCCAAATGATGTATTGCAAAGGCCAGGACTGCATGTAGGCCAAGGCTCAGCCTGGTGAAGACTTGTGTATCAGTGAATTATCTAACAAGACTGATGATGTTACAAAAAGGAAGCATCCACCAGATTTGTGTTCCGTTCTCAGTGCTGCCTGGCAGCAAACTCCTGTGGTACAGGGAGAGCCATGGAGGATGAGCAAGCTGCTGGACACAAACTTAGCCTCCAGCCTCCTCATTACTTTACAAATCTCTGAGATTCATTCCTTGCCACCGAGAGTAAGATATTCCAGCATTTCTTCCATAGCCTGGGCTCTTTGGTACTAAAACTTCTCTTTATAGTCTGTGGCTGGTACTTTGCTCTTCTGTTACTTCCCCTGTGGATGACTTTTTTACATTTTTCTTACTTTTTATTCATTCATTCATTCATTCATTCATTCATTCATTCACTTCCACAGATTTCTGTCCTGTCCTCTTCTCTTCTTTCAGTCCCACCATTACAAATACCTTCCCCCATTATTCCCTCCTCTTCTCAGAGAAAGAGAAGCCCCACTTTGGGTACCACCTCACCCTAGCATATTGAGTCTCCATAGGCCTGAAAGCATCTTCTACCACTGAGGCCCAACTGGCTATTTCAGTTAGGAGAGAGGGATCCAACAGCAGGCAAATGAATCAGAGAAGACCTCCACTTCAGTGGTTAGGGGACCCACATGAAGACCAAACTGCACACTTGCTACAGATGTGGGGGTGGAGTGTAGGGCCATCTACTGGATGCTGTTTGGTTGGTGGTTCAGTTTCTGTGATGTCCTATGCGTCCAGGTTATTCTGTAGGTCTTCCTGTGGTGAAACAAATACCATGTAAACACTGCTAATGTACAAGGTGACTGTGGAAACATTTGAAATTACCAGTGTTGGTAGACCCTTTTATATTGCCAGTGCAAAAGTCAGAATTTCACCCTGCCACACTGGTCCATAACTAATCCCAAGAATCAGGATGTGTAGAGGGACCACAAGTACCAGGTCAGCTTTGCTCCCTGTGAGCGATGTGCTAGCTCACATTACAAAATGAAATCCCATCTCCCGAAAACATCAGCTGAGGTACAAGTCAGTGCATAGCATTTACTGGGTCAAATAACCAAGATGTTGACAGTGCTCGAAAGCAGTGTTTGGGCAGCAAGTGTGTCAAAGGCTAAAATTATGTGTCTGGTCCTCCATATTCCCCCTCACTTTGTCCTTAATCCCTGACTATCAGCCTTTGCCTTGGTATTGTATTATTGTTTTCTTTTGCCCCATTTAATAGAAGTCTGTTTTTGTTTTGTTTTGTACCAAGTACTGATATCTTTTCTAATGGATATGCCTTAAGTAAAGAATGAGTCGTTCTCTCAGAGGCTTCAGGTTGTTTCCCCCTCCGCTCATTTCCATCTGTTTTCTTATTTCTGTTCCCGACCTTGCTCTTCATGGCGGATAGCAGTTTTCTGATGAACGTTGATGAAGGGTTAGTTTATTTTATGGTCTTCTGGACACTTGTGGAGACAATGCTGCTTTTACGGCAGCTCCACACTCTACTTGAAGAAGAACGGAGCAGGCACAGCACTAACATCTTAAGGTGAAACAACAGCAAAGGGCAGGAGGGTGGACTGTGTTTTTTAATGGTTATTTTGTTTATTTTCATTTCTTTTTACCCTTTTCATTGGATATTTTGTGTTTACATTTCCAATGATATCCCCTGTCCCTGTCCACCCTCTCCCATCCCCCCTGCTTCTATGAGGATGCTCTGATCCTACCCACCCACTCCCATCTCACCACCCTGGCATTCTCCTGCACTGGAGAAATGAGCCTTCACAGGACCAAGGCCTTCTCCTCCTCTTGCTGCCAGACAATGCCATCCTCTGCTACATATGCATCTGGAGCCATGGGTCTCTCCATATGTGCTCTTTGGTTGGTGGTTTAGTCCCTGGGAACTCTGGGGTATCTGGTTGGTTAATAATGTTGTTCTTCATATGGGTTTGCAGACCCCTTCAGCTCCTTCAGTCCTTCCTCTAACTCCTCCATTGGGGTCCCTGTGCTATGTGGATGCTTGCAGCCAAGCATTGGACTGAGCATGCAAACAGCTTTTTAAAAGGCTGGTTGGTGCATTGCATATTCTAATCTGAGGAAGATCTCTGACACTTTGAATCCCAGATTTTAACCTTTGTGTGTGTGTGTGTGTGTGTGTGTGTGTGGTTTTGTTTTGAGATCTAGTAAATTTATTTCAAGTCCTTCAGGCCTCCACGTGTTTTCATTTTAAAACTCACAACTTCATTTCCTTGACCAACAGAGATTTCAGATTAATGTCACAAAAACATTGGAGACTTGGTTCGATGGATGGAGACAGACAGCAGTGGGTTTGTATCCTGTCTTCCTGATAAAAGGTCAAATTTCTTAATCTCTAATTTGCATATATAATATACAGATATATAATTATACTTTCCTAATTAGATGTCTTGAGGATTCAATGGGACAATACATATAAAATGCTCAGCCAGCGCCGGCTTCACCCATAATAAGAATGCAATAAATGTTATATAGTTTTATTCCTACTTAATGGATGTTTAACAACTCCTACGATGCTTTTATGGCTCTCTATTACCTCCACCTATTCCCTTTACTTCTGAGGCCACCACAAATGCTTCCCCATGATTTTTAAGGACCTCATTTACATTTTCAGTGAGGCTCCTGTACCATCACATGATTGACAGATAAAAAGGAAGCCATGGTGCTTACAGACCCTGGAATTTCGTCTGATCAGCCACTTGCATCCTACCTGGTTTCCTGAGGCTGAATTGCAGACTACTCGTCAAATAAACTTTATTTCTCATTTCTTATAAATTTATAAGCGGTGATTACTAGACAGATAGTGCAGGTAAAACTCTAAGTAAATTTTGGGTTCTTTCTTTGTCATTCCCAGTATATTCTCCCTCCTCAGTCTATAAAATTATGTACAGTCCAGTGGAAGGCTTCTGTTAGTCAACCATTTACTTAAAGTAACAGACTCTCATTATAATCAACTTATACAGAAAGAAGATTATGTCAGCGTAGGGTCTTCAGGATTTTAGCCATGATGATTGGACCATTCCTGTGTCTTTGGGTTTATTTGTATAACCAGCTTTCCCAACTTTCAATAGAATGATTTTCCACAGCACCCAGTTTTCAACATAATGGGAGACATTTAAGAGCCAAACTATTACATGTTAATTTAGAAATTAAAGAACAAATTATATGTGAGACATCTTTTGGAGAAGGGACAAAATCCTGTCATTTGGCTTGAGAACTTTAGGAATATGGTTACTTTTCTTTGCTCTTTTTATTTTATTTTTGTTTTAACTTCTAACTTTTTAGTTCTTTGCTTCTGTTCCATTGGAAAACACCTCTTTAATTTGAAATATCATCTTAATTTTTCTTTATCCTCATATTTCTTATATGTAACTTAATCCCCATCAAAACATTTCACAGAGGACACAGGTATAATTT
The DNA here is from genome assembly GCF_963924665.1 of Micromys minutus. Taxonomy (NCBI): domain Eukaryota; kingdom Metazoa; phylum Chordata; class Mammalia; order Rodentia; family Muridae; genus Micromys; species Micromys minutus. The sequence goes on from NC_137958.1 coordinate 39,177,337, forward strand.
GTCATTTCTAGACTGAATCAGTGCTGTACTATGAATATTGCACATATCATGTTAAAACAATATCACCTTTTCCCTTCTCTCGACCTCTCCCCAGTAGAAGGAGGTCCTTTTGTCTATTTTTCATTATAAATCATTGTGCCTAATGGAAACATGGTGGCCAAACATGTAAGTTAACAGCTTAATAACTTTATTGAGAAATCATGGTTATTTTAATAGTACATTTTTTTGCCCCCTACATCATAAGTATGATCAATATATATGAAAGAAAAGTACCATTGAATTAATTAAAATTTTCTAACAGCTCTTTTAAAATATCATGTGTAATTTACACTCACTGCTTGACTACGTTCACTGTAGGCACACTCTAAATGTTTAGGGGCAGCTCTAGGTGGAGACCAATATTGCAGTATTGCACTACACAGCAATGGGTAACTCCACAAGGACTGAGTCAGTGGCCCAAGAGTTGATGCACAAAACTGCAGTTCAAGTTATCTAACCCTCGACTTCTCATTTTATTAGCTTCTCAAAAAGCTATTGAAAGATCTAAAAGCCAGCATCTTAGTTTGCAAGGCATAACTTTTAACAACTTCCTTCTGACACTTGTTTTTTGGGTATATCCTACAAATACAGAGATAACCGAGATGAAGGATTTTCCCTTTTGATTCTTTTCCTGCATTCTATATTCTACAACACTTAGAGACAATTTGAGTCATATTAGCTACTCTAAAGTTAATCAGTCTTGTTATTGCTTGATACCTGGCAAATGAACAAACATGCAATTTATGTTTTTAATGAATTTAAGATATAGGGATATTTCCAGTTTCTGCAAGAAATAATTTAAGTATCTTAAATGCTTGTCTACATTCTATTTTTTATCTCATAATGTACATTATAGACCATACTATAGTTTCCCTTCCTTATAAATACTTTAGAGTTGGTTTGAGAAAAAGTCCACACAATTCTCATTCAGGACAAATATTTTGAAAAATGAGCCTATTAATTATTATTATTATTATTATTATTATTAATTATTAATTATTATTATTCTAAATGCAACCAACAGTCAACTCCTATGCTTGCAAGAAACAGGGTACTTTTAGAGTTATTTCATGACCAGGTCACTTTTGCCTTAAACTCTTCATAATTCTGTTCTTTGGCCATTTCACCCCTGCTTTATAATCCTTATTATATAGGGAAAAAGGTAAAACTTAGATTATCTAGCCGTAATATACAAGAATATTGTATCTGACAGGTTTAATGAGGTCTTTAAGAATTATATTTTGTCTGTTCTCAGAATATTCAAAATTTAATTATACTATCCTTACAGCTATAAAATTGTTTCCAATATTTTTCTTCCAAGTATAGAGAGCTAGTCTTTTTTGGAAGAATAAAATAACCATACATATTTTTAGTACTTATGATTATAAGAAACTTTTTTCTAGACCTATTCTTGAAGACCCTTGTCCATTTGAAGCATCAACTGGATACAGGATTTGGCCTTGGTCCGATTATCACATGCCCAACTCCTTATACTTTTAACTTTTTTCTGAAATTATAATAGATTTTCATCAGTTATCCCCCTCCTTCTCCTCTCTCCAATGCCTCCAACCATCTGACCTTGCATGCTTTCAAAACATGGCCTCTTCTATCATCTTTACATTTGTATGGAGGTATAATTCTTTCTTCTTCTTCCTTTTGTTTTAATGTGCTCTACCATAACGGAAATAAAATAGAATTAGTATCCTGAACAAGGAAGGAATCTTAGGGACCATTTGAATTATTGTTCAATTTGAATTAATTTATTTTACATAAGAATCAACCCTAGACAATTTGATATACATGATCAGTTAGCTTCTGTTTGTGTATCTGTGATTATGTGTGTTTATGTGTTGTGTTTCCTGATTATATGAGTATATGCACATGTGGAGACCGGAAGTTGATGTGGAGTGTCTTCCTGCAATTCTCTCCTCCTTATTGCCTGAGATATGATTTCTCACTCAATGTGAAGATCCTTAATTCACCTTAGTTCACTTTCCCCTGCCTCTAGGGATTTTTTATTTTCTGAATCTTTAGCACTATGATTAGCACATGCATTCAGTTGGATTGGGGCTTTCTTTTAATATGTGTACTGGAGATTGGAACTCAGGTTCTTCCTTATTTGTGTGCAGCAAGTGGTATTCCGACTAAGCCATCTCCTATTCTTTTAGTTAATTTTTTCTTGTTTTTAAATTAATAAAAAAACTGTGTTTGTGTGTGTGTGTGTGTGTGCACACTTATGTGCATGCTATGGTGAATGTGTAAGGCTGAATTACAGCATGCAGGTTGTTGGGATTGAACTCAAAAACACATACTTGGTGGCCCGCACTCTCTCCTACTGAGTCGTTTATCAGTCCCAGTTAGTAATAATAACCAACAGTCTGGCTCATGGTGCAGATGGTTCATTATAAGTGGAGCTCATTTTCCTCTATTTTCATTGACTCTCACTCACAAAATACCTGTTGTTTAAATAAAGTGTTCTTCACTCTATTGGGTTGCATTTTGGTTTTTATTAATTTATTTATTCTTATTAAGATCTATTAGTGGAATTTGCACCCTGAATGGTATTTTGCATGTCATCAAGTATTTGAAATAGTGATTATATTTCCATTTTGGGCCTTTTTTCTGTTCTGTATTTCAGACTAATATAAATAATCTTTGCTAAAATGGCACATAGCATTACGAGTTTTGTTTCCTTTTGCTTTAGTGAATGTAATAGTGAATAATTTTCATAGCTTAATAACGGTTTTTAATTTTTTCTGTCTTACCATAGCAATTGATTTTTCCACATTCTGGTTTTACATCTTGTAGTAGTTACTTTTTTTTTTTTTTTTGGCTGTGTAAAACATCATAATAGAACTAGCCTATAGAAGGAAGAGTTGATTTAGCCCTAATGGTTCCAGACTGATAAGAGAGTATCAGAGAAGGGAGGCATAGCAGCCAAGAGCAGATATGACAATGTGAACAGAAAAGTAAGAAGTAACCTCTTCACAAGCACAAAGTAGAGGGGGTAAACTGAATGGGGGTGAAGCCATGGATGTCAAAGCCTTTTCAAGGCATACTTGCCACCATCAAGGAGACAACACCCTCCCCAACACCACCATCAGATACCTGAGCCTATAAGAGACATTTCTCATTCAACCACCACACATCTGTTAGATTATTGCCAATAAGGCTTAATCATGTGTTTGACTAACATATGCTTTGATCTTAACTTTAATATAATGACTGAATTTGTAAAGGAAAAAAATGGACGTTTAACAAACATAGTCATGGTAATTACTGAGTAATATGTAAACCGAATCTTTTGCTATGGCCAATTTTATCTTCACAAAGAGCAACCTGAGCTGTCAGAAGGTTAGAGGCCTGTTGAAATGCCATGTCTTATCTGTTAAAGTAGCCTCGAAGTCCTAGGTATTTTAACACAAGGGAACAAACAGGCTGAGGAATAGAAGGCTTTGACATTTAAAATTTGAACTTCAAATGTGTCTTGATGCATCTTGACTGTCTTCTTCTAAATGTTTTTGTTTTGGCCTTGACTCATTCTAGAATCATCATAAAACAACTTAGGATACATAAAATACAAGATGGCATAAATTAAAAGTAGGAATAAAATTAGACAGAAAAACAAGGGTGGGGAAAATTCTTTTCTAAGAAAAATAATAACACATCCTGAATGTGAATATTGCCTGGAGACTGGAAAAATGTGAGTTGGAAAAGGCTGGGGAAGTAAATGTGCCTCGGGGCATCTGTTCTGTTTTAATATATGTGAGATAGTGAAGTCTGCCATGCTTCTTCTCTGACCACCATTGTCTTCTATGTGGTAAATCCACATTTCAGAGAGAGAGAGAGAGAGAGAGAGAGAGAGAGAGAGAGAGAGAGAGAGAGAGAGAGAGAGAGAAGCAACAGCTGACTGTGATTTTCTGAAAAGTTTGTGGTTGGTATTCCAATGTGACTAGACTGATTAAACTTCTTTCTTTCTCTTAAAGAAAGCATGGATTTCAGTCACCTCTCTAACTGGTGTTTGTTACAAACACCATGCCTTTGTCTCCTTAGTGAACACATTGGAAAATGTTCCTGGCAGACAACTTAATACTGATCTCATTTTTCTTTTAAATCTATGTTTACCAATCATCTTGGGCTAGGTGTAATTCTGTGAGCCACACACTCTTGTAGCTGAATATGTCTGCATATTTTAGCATTTGAAGGTTCTACCCAGTAATTTGCTCTTCATTTAACTATTTATTTATTGAGGTCTCAAACACCGTATGTTTTGTAGAAATTAATATTTATTAGTATTAAACAATTCATGTCATGAGTATATGTGGAATATCAAAAGTTGTAAATTTTTGTTTAATTGAACAATATTCAGAGAAAGCCCACTGGTAGCATACATATTCCTATTTGACCTACTTAACACATAAACACATAGAATTAATTTCTTCCAATGGATTGATTTTTTTCTCTCTGTGTCTCTTGTCTTTTCTAGATGCATTTAAACATCTAATTAGGTTCATAGCAGTTTCAACTTTCATATTTAAAATCTCTGCATTATCTGAGAATGGTGATATATCCCTGTTATCCCAGTTCTTGGTTGAGGCAGAAAAACGACTCATTCAAAGAAAGGCTCAGCTGTAAAGCAAGTTTGAAGACAGACCAAGTTACTTCCAATAGAATATCATAAAACATAACAAAACAAAAAATTTAAAAATCTAAGTATTATTTCTGAATTCAATCTCAAATGAATTAAGCACAGGAATCTACTAATTTCAAGCTTCACTTGAATTATTTCATTAAATTTGGAAACAAATTACACATCATATCCCAAAATTTGAAAGCTAGTTTATGACAGCAAATTTAATACTAAGAACTAGCTTTAGGCAGAACCTTAAGTTTAAGCAAACCTTGTTAATAGAGGTTCAGAATTAAACACGGTGGCTAGTTGGCAGTCCAGTTTTACCCCTGCAGAGCACAGATTGTGTATCTATGGTGTACTTTTCTATATTTTCAATCTAATAACAAAAAGGAAAATAACACTATAAAAGATCACAATAAATTCCTGGATAAGATTATAATTTCCTAACCCATTATGACATTTCTTAGTACTGTTATTTTCATTCTAAGCTGTATTGTCTCTAAAGTGTCTTAATTGAATGATGTTTGAGTCTATACTCTGTTTAAGGCTGTAGCTTTCATGTTGACTGTACTGCTGAAGGGTCTCTAATTTTTATTCCTTAGGTGAAAGGAGATGAAATGATGATGGGAGGCCACAGGGGCCATGTGAATCGGGACATTTCACCCAGACCACATACTCTTCCCCTGTGATATGCCATGCAATTGGCACTTTTGAAAAATAAAATAATTGCTACCAAGCACCAAAAATATTGAACTTGTTATTTCAATATGATAGATTTAGTTTTCCTGCCATTTCTAAGATACCCAGTCTCACTGCTGCTTTCTTGGTCTTCTGGTTCTTACTATGTCTCTGTCCCGTCCTCATCAATGTCCCCTATACCTAGGATGCAGGAGTTGTATGATAGGTGTATCATTGGGATCTGGGGACAGCTTATAGTTTTTTCTATTAGCCTTCTGTTGCAAAGAGAAGTTTCTTTGATAGGGTGTGAGAGCTTCACTCATGTATGGGTAAAGATATTTAGAATACACTTCGGAATTAGAAAATTGTCCTCAGGATTCATGACCTCATAATAATTCTTGGGTGCTTGGCTAGGCTTCTGGTGCCAGACATGATTTTTCTTATGCTAAGCAGGCCTCAAATCTCTTTACAAAGGGGTATCGGTTTCCACTAAGATATGCATTCTTCCATTATTTTGACTTGTTTGTCTTCGTTGTGGTTTATGAGCACTGAAGCTGGGTAGGATTCCTGGTTTGATTCTCTTCTCTCCACCACGAGCTCTGATAGCATCCTTTGCTATGACCTAAATGACACCTGAAGCAGTATATAATCAATAGGTATTCTGTTACATAATGATGAAATCTCACAGAGCCTTACACATAAACAAGGAATTATAGGTAAAAATGGAATCCAAAGAAGGGGTCTTCCTCCCTGTTGGAGAAATCTTCTAATTGGATATCAAATACCAAGTGGTCAACTCTTACTTATATACATTTAAATAACAATATAAGAACCATTTTCATCCCCATTTTATTTCCCAGTTCATTCCCTATCTCCCCGATTATAATCCACTCTTAAGTTTATGTAAACTTTTTTATTTTAAACTCACAAGGACACCCAGTACTGACTGTATTATATGTGTTTAGGGCTATCTATTAGAGTGTGAGTCCTTTCAAAGCCTGCTTCCATGATGAAAGCTTATGCCTTCTCCCACAGCAGCCAGCTTTTAACACTTTGAAAGTTATTCTCCAAGTACAACTATAAATAATACTGTTTTTATTTATTGGACATGGTAGAAAAATCTAAGGATTAGATTCTCTTGTCACTGTTTTGTTGTTGTTGTTGTTATGACCAATCTGTTAAAAGATTTTTGATCTCACATTCTGAAATTTCTGAAAGAAACATACATGTTTGTACCTTCTGGTCTCTCTACTGGTGTATCCTCGGCACGGGGTGTGCTTAATGTTGTATCTTAAAATATGAGGTTCTGTTTACAAACTGCAGAGCTTCACTTCATAGTCAGGGAATGAGTGAATATGGTAGATAGTTTTAAAGTCCAAAATGTATGCATATTTCTACCTTCACCTCAGCACCACTCAGAAAATCAAATGGATTTCCATTAGTATTCAAAAACTTCTGAGCGAGACACAGGTGTCGGGCAGATGGAGATCAAAGTCATGGCTTTATTGCCGGAAGAGGCTGAATAGGAAGCCAGGCATTATCCATGCAGATACAATCAACTTCATATATAAATTAGTATGTCTACCCAGCTCTGGCACACAGGGACATTATCAGGTGTTCACCACACAAGAACGGATAAAGCAAGTTTGAATCCATCTCTTTCTTCCACACAGGCAGATCATAACTGAGCGAATAAAAAAACAAGGAGCAACATGTGTTTGGTACGTTCTCTAGAACAGTAAAATGTAAGCCAAGGAACAGAGTGAAGGCAGCGAATCTTTATGATTAGGAAGTAAATCCCCTGGTGAAATTAGGAAAGAGAAATAGAAGATCCACATCAGATACTCTTAATTTGGAAGAAATCCCTCCATCTTATTGTGAAATTGCTTTGTTTCAGACACTTTTGTTTCTGTGAGCATTTTTAGTATCTATTTTTCATTATGATGTATACCATCACTGGAGGGTCACTAAAATAAATCTTTTTTGCTACAATCATATGGATGAACATTGAGGATAAACATAACATAAGGTAACAGAAGCTTGAGTAAAACAAAAGTAACAATTAAAAAAATCACATTCCTATTTTTATATATCATGTATGCCCTATGGATCTTGTTTACTTTAGTGCAGTATTTGCGGCAGGATTTATGGATAGTTGATGTGGAAAATGCTTCATGTTTTAACTGTTCATCTCTGATTTCTGATGCTGCAACATAGATTATTACTGAGCTATGTTATAGTGTCTCCCTTATATTTTCTTTTCACACTCTCAGGAGATAAAATAAAATACAATTTATATAATTTATAAATTAGACCTACTATATTACTGAAGTTCAGTGTTTGCTAAATGGTCTGTGTAAATTGTCTTGCCAAATGTAAACTGTACAATGATCACTAAAATTTTGCAAGATTGTTGTGATTCCAGAATGTAAAATACTTTCGTTGCTTAGCACAAACTAATTTGGATGCTATTCATCACTACATAGGACAGAAAGTGGATATTTTCAAACAAATATGTAAAAGTAGCATTGTAAATTATTTTTTTCTGCAGGAGAGCTTCTCTTTGTCTTTCATTCTATGTCTTGGTATTAGCAAGAAAGCCATAAAATAAATAATTTGTAGAAATTAGTACTAATGTCTTATTGACATTGAAACAAGAAGTTGGCAGACTTCTCCATAGGCTCTTAGGCTTGTTTCCTGTGATGGATGTCTTGCCCTACTCTTTAGTTTATGGAATGCATCCGGTGCTTTTTGAGAATAAGCTCTGGAAATTAGAGTTTAAAACTAAACATATTAATTCGCTAGTTTATTGCAAGATATTCTTTTCTATAACTAACTGTACTGTTCAGCCTATACACAGGGTTCGTGATGTATTTGCACATTTGCGGACTCAGTTAATTAACATAGTGAATACTCTCAGCACAAGACGCTATTTTCTGTCAAGGCAGAACAGCAGTAGGAAGCTACCAAGCACTGGGAACCGTAAAGTTTGGAGAGACTGTGGAATGAGAATCAAGATGGGCTTGGTACGGTCGGTGTTTTAAGGCGTTAAATAAAAAGAATCTGGTATAATTCTATCCCCCGCAGGTATGTCTTGGCACTGGCCACAGGATAATGAAGGCTCTTGGTTAGATTTGCTGTTAATTATGGCTGGGCCTGGCATCGACAGTGCTGTACCCCAGTTAGCGCTTAGATGAGTATTTCAGTTTTCACCGACACTTGTTTTCTTCCCTGCTCCCATGCATATAAATGAGATGTATATCGGAAAGAAGACAGAATAAAAAAAAATAAAAACTTATCTAATTTTAGCAAAATACCCGAACAGTGTCATGCACTGAATACATTAAGTTAAATGAATAAGCTCTGCTTCTCTGGCAGAGTCTCAGCACGTGTGTGTGCTATTTCTGTTGCTTCTATTGGACAATGTCAGTTATGAACATTGACCAACCTCCTCTGTAACTTTGGACTTATAAACATGCTAATAATGCATTATAGCTCCTCATAGACCACTCGCCAGTGCAAACTAGAGGGGACCTAAGGAGGGAGGGCAAACTGCTGTCATTGTAACAGTGTACAGCCTTGAAGTGCACTGTGCAAGGAATTCAAGTGGAGCCAAGCACACATCCAATGCATGTGTGCTGTGCTAGGTTTTCGTGCTTTGCTGGCAATTAAAAAAGAAGCCGCATCACTGTTTCCTGTAGCATGCTTTTAATCATTGCATGCTCACCAATTTCTTTAGGCAAATATACCTCTGTAAAGTGCAGCGACCACAGAAGAGGAACAAGGATTTTACTTTATTTTTCATTTTTGATGGGATAACAGGAAAGTTGAACCTTCAAGGCTTGGCAAAGTTAGAGTAGGAGAATTTAGTGGTGCTATGTACAGAAGGGAAAAAAAATGTGAGAAAAGCTAAACCATGCGATCTCTTTTGAGAAAAATATCAAGTGGTATTTTGGTTATGAAAATTAGGAGGGGTGTCAAGTTTGCTACGGTATAGCAGTCCTTACAAAAGAATAAAATGGAGTTTGTTGGTCTTATTTGATTACGCAGCTAGGTATAATGGCCTGAATGAAGCAGCACAAGAAATATGGGTAATATTCAGTTTTTGAAACTCCAGAGTTCTCAGACTTGGAGATCACCAACACAGCATGTTATAATACAGGTTTCAGCATGAAACAGTATAAATAATATTCTGAGAGCCTGATAATTATTTAAGAGGATATCAGTAAGGATGGTTGCATGTTAACTGATGTGGGAGTGAGTTAGGGCAAAGGTTGCATGGTCATTGGATACATAAATTTAACATGTACTTTTAATTATTTTATTTATTTATATTCCAGTTGTTGCCCCTTTCCTCCTGGCTGCCCATCCCACAGTTCCCATCCTATTCCCCGCCCCCTTGCTTCCAAGAACCTTCACCAGACATCCACCTTCCTGGGACCTCTAGTCTCTCAAGGATTAAGTGCATATACTTCCACTGAGGCCAGACCAGGAAGACCTCTGACATATATGTGCCAGAGGCCTCAGACTGGCCTTTGTATGCTCCTGGTTTGGTGACTCAGTCTCTGCAAGTTCCCGGGCTCCTGGTTAGCTGAGACTGCTTGTCTTCCTATATGGTCATCCTCCGTTTTAACTTCTTAAGTTCTTCCCCTAATTCAATCACAGGGATCTCTGACCAGATCAGTGGTTGGGTGTAAGTACCTGCACCTGTCTCAGACAGCTGCTTGTTGAGCCTCTCAGAGGACAGGCATGCCAGGCTCACATCTGTAAGCACAACGTGGCATCAGTGTTGGTGTCATGCCTTAGTACCCCCCAGTGAGATGGATTCCAAGTTTGGCTGGTCATTGGACCATCTTCAGTCTCTTCTCCATTTTTTTGTCCCTGCAGTTATATTAGAAAGAAACAATTCCGGGTCAGAAATTTTGACTGTGGATTAGTAACCCAGTCTCTCCACTTGAGGCCCTCCCTAGCTATTGGAAGTGAACGGTTTTAAGTTAAAAAGTGGTTAAAATGCAGAATAAGTGATTGCTGAGTTCTTAGCCTTTAAGATGGCACCTACATCACCTCCATCCAGTGTCCAAAGAGCAACACAGAAGGGAAGAAGACAAACTGTAAAAGAAGGCTGGGATGAAAACTAAGAAACACTGTCCTCTGCATGTGGTACAACAGTTGCAGTCATGAATAGAACCATGACTACTTACAAAAGCCATACAGAAACTAGTTAGAAAAGTGAGATCAGCGATGGGGGTAGAAGATAGGACGAGTAAGAATGCAATATTTTATATGTGTGTGTGTGTGTGTGTGTGTGTACCTGCAAAATCTGAAAATAAAAACAAAAGAAAGCTAATTACCATTATAGTGCTTGCCTGATAAATATCAGCATATTAATTACTTTACAAGTTCAACCATTTTGGATTGAGTATATAATGCCATATGGTAGAAAAAGATTAAATAATATTACTAGTAATATATGAGAAACATCCTATATACATTAAGTATAATTTCAAAATCATGTAGATTGTTTTAAAATGTCACTTATCATGGTCATCTAGACCTAAACTAAGAAATGGGCTTGCTCACAGAGGGACCTAAAGTCTTCATCTGAAAAATGACAAACCTTTCCTAAACTACTGGAATGACTGTAAAAACAATATTCAGCTACTCCAAAGAGCCACGCTATGTGTTTTCCTCTTAACAGTAGAAATGATTGCAACTGGTGGATGAAAACAGTGCGACATCCACATTTTCTTTCTTCATTCTGGTTAATCACGTGCTCATATCAGCCTAAGGGAAAGGGACTTTTCAGATTCAGATTTGCCCTTAAAAGGGGTTTTGCTCCTTCTTTCTATAATTCAGTTCCAATCAATGCTATTAAGTTTATATTCATCCTTATTATTAATAGGATAAAATCGGTAAGGTTTTATAAGAAACTTACCAGAGACCAAACCATAATCAATACAAACATTAAACCTAAATGTTGTTGTCTGATTGCACTTCCATCTAGATCCCAAATCCACACTTATGACCATTCCAAACACCCTGTAATTCTATCTGCTCACCTCTGCACGTCTCTTACTCAATGCATAGTTCAGACACATCCCATCCCTGCAAATTAAACATGGATAGAGAAAATATGGTTCATTTAGACAAAGGAATCATTACTGTCTTAGTCAGGGTTTCTATTCCTGCACAAAACATCATGACAAAGAAACAAGTTGGGGAGGAAAGGGTTTATTCAGCTTACACTTCCACATTGCTGTTCATTACCAAAGGAAGTCAGGACTGGAACCCAAGCAGATCAGGAAACAGGAGCTGATGCAGAAGGATGTCATTTACTGGCTTGCTTCCCCTGGCTTGCTCAGCTTGCTTTCTTATAGAACCCAGGTCTACCAGCCCAGGGATGGCTCCACCCACAATGGGCTGGGCCCTTTCCCCTTGATCACTAGTTGAGAAAATGCCTTATAGCTGGATCTCATGGAGGCATTTCCTCAACTGAGTCTCCTTTCTCTGTGTTAAATCTAGCTCCTGTCCAGTTCACACAAAACCCACCAGTACAAATACTATTCAGTTATTAAAGATGAGGACATCAAGAATTCTGCAGGCAAACTCATGGAACTAGAAAATCATATTCTGAGTGAGGTAACTCAGACCCAAAAGGACATACATGGTATGTACTCACTGATAAGTGGATATTAGCCAAAAATCCCAGAATACCTAGGATGCAAGCCACAGACTGTAAGAAGTATAACAAGCAGAGAGGTCTAAGTGAGGATGCTTCAGTTCCATGTAAAAAGGGGCAAGAAAATGGTCACTGGAGACAGAAGGAGAGACAGACTTTGATGGGAGAGAGGAAGGAGCCAGGGAAAGGGGAACAGGTTATGGGGTTAGGGGACAGGAGAGAAGCCCAGAGGGTCAGGAGAATAAATGGAGATGAGCAGCATCCGGGGGTGGGAGTTGGAAGAACCCTCTAGAAAGTACCAGAAATCTGGATGGTCATAGACTGTCAGTACTCAATGAAGGTTAACTTATACAAAATGCCTCAAATTGACAGTCACAGTTAAAGGTACTATTGCAGGATGAAAACCACGTTAATCTATGAGTGTAAACATAAATATCATGGCAGAAATTTAACTACATATCCTTTAGAAAAATGGGTACACATAGGTAATATACTCTCCTTTACAACCTGTGATCTTCCAACTCTTGGCTTTGGTCAAGTAAATGTTACAGTCACACATTTTCTCCTGTCGTCTAGACCTCAGATTCAATCAGAAAACAGTTGGTTCTCTCCCATACTGTTGGACTAGTAATTCATTAATGGGCACATTTTGGTTAGTAGGTTAGATTTCTTGTTTGCATGGCTCAAAGGTGAGTGAGGTTGTTGATGATATTTTCTTCCTAGCAGCTCTGTCTCTGTTCCCCCTTGATTTCTGTGCTGTGTACCCAATGTGTGTAATGACTTCTGAGGTACAGTACCCACTGGGGGCTCCCTGATCAGAATATAATAGGATGGAAATCTGCAGCTGGCACTGAGATTTTAATTTAAAAACCTGTATTTTCTGGGAGTGGCACTGTTTATTTACGCAAAGTATCTCCTTCTAAATTCATGCATGTTTTATATTCTTCATACACTTTATAAAATGCTAGTAGCCCATCTATAGTAGTTTTGGTTAATTTTTCAAAGTTTACTTCCCACCCATCTCTCTACCCTCATCCCCTTCAAATCTTAAGGTCCCTAATATTCAGCTGCATCATGTTTTACTATCCTGTTACTAGATATTTCGTTATTTTTGTTTATTATAATGTACATATCTCATTTTCCTTATTTTTAGTTTAGAAAATCTAGCTGACATGGGGCACAACATGTCCCTGGAAGATAGAAGAGCCTCTTTACGTTCACCCTGAACCCATGAGTTATATGGTGGAACTATAAAGACAAAACTTGCCATGTCCTCAGAATCTCTACTATGGCCCTGCTCATCAATTAGCATTATGTGCAAGATAATCCTTCCAGATGGGGCTTGTTGATAGCATTATAGAGTGCACACATGCCTCTGGGGAATATCAAATAATAGTTTCCCACAGTTGGAGACACTCTTCAGAGTTCTGTGGTACTTACAGACGAGAAGCTCACCAAAAAGGCCACATTCTCTGCTCATATGCATAATAAGCCAAATTGGGATTGATATGGTAAAGAGGAGAGAGGAAGAACTCACAAAAATAATCCCTGTTAAGCAAAATCCTAATAGGGTCAGGCATGGAATATATTAGCTCTAAAAAAACATAATCCTCATTTCTCCAGCAGAGCATCATCAAAACGATTGTAATGTGCACGGTTTCTGTGGTATATGTTGGACACTGTCAGTCATGAAGGGTACTATTGCTTATTCCAACCGACTATGAGAATCCCTATCTCATTATCAACCTTTCCATAATAATTGATAGATGTTGGTCCAACTTGTTGTCTACCTTGTTATACTTGACTCTGGGAGAAGGTTTTCTTTGTATATTGTGTGATTCATGGAGATGAAACTCACAGCCTCAGATTTGGTGGCAGAAGCCTGTACCAATTGATTTTCACTGCCATCTAAGAGACTATGGTTTTAAAGCTCATAACAACATATGATCCTTTTATTTAATACACTTATTTTATGCCAAAATGTTTTCTCTTCTCTGCTTCTGGGTTCTTTATGTGAATAACAATATCTATTATAAATTTCAATTATTACTACTTTTTTCCTAGAAAACTACTTCTTTCCTAGAAAAGTCGTCTTCTACCATTTTTATTTGGACCTTTTGTTCATCTTTTATTATGAACATGGGTTTTTTAAAAATAATTTTTGACTAATCTTATTGCTCCAGGCATTCATTCACTGTTTCTTCCTTGTGTTCTCTTTCTTCATGTTTTCCTCCTCTGCTTTGCAGCATCTATTTATATATTTATGTGTGTATATTCATCACGACCACAGTAATTTATGTAGAAGTATATTTTTATTCTTATTTTCTTATTATTATAAAATATATTGCCATACTGATTAAATAAGTGTACACCATTCCATACTATAAAAATGTGGTCTACTCAGTCTGTATTTTAATAATGAAGTTTATCTGAAATGATATACCTTGCCTTTGGTGATAGTTTTTTTGTCTTATTCAGTTCAAATGGTCTTTCCTTAGGGTGAAAACATAGAAGTTGACAGAGTGACGTCATAATTATCCTTTATCTGTCTTTTGTTTTCTTTGTTTTTTGAACAACTTTATTTTTAAAAACAAAGATAAATGAACAAATTTTAAGCATTTTTGCATAAAAGTATACGAATAATATGCAGTCACTGATAATGGGATGCCTTTTGCTTTCTTAAAGTAGCATCTAATGATAATGTCCACAAGCATGCCTTTTTGACCAAAATAATTCTATCTGAACCCTTCTAAATTCTAAATAAAATTTGTGTCAATTTAATAGATGTGCGATCATTATCATCCTTAGAATTGTGATAGAATTTTTGTTGAACAACTTTGTAATGCTTGCAATAGCAGCTTATGTTACATAGCTTGTAAATGTTTTACAGATAATATTCAAATGATTTGTCACTAATCTTTGGTTACTGAAATTTAATACTGTAACTTTTAGTGATAGCATCTTTTAAGTGTAACTTTTAGTTGTAATGACCTGATTTTTGTTGTTGTTCCTTATAATGTTGACTCTAAGCTTTTGAATCAAAATTCAATTCTTAATTATGATATCCTGCATATGGCTAAAGCAGTGTGCTCTGTGGTTTTCTATTTCATGACACAGTTTCCAGGAAATCTGTGGGGGACATGTAGTGCCAAGGCACATTTCTTACTTCAACATGCCCTAAAAATTCATAGCCTCGAAGCAAATAAGTAACTAAGATATTTTTCTAAGAAAGTTTGGTTTTCTATATTTAGCTCCAAGAAAGCAGAGGCAAAAAGGAATATCACACTTGAAAGTCCTAGCTAAAAAAAAAAATTCCCCATGTCTATATCATAGTTTTATTTTCCCCTTCTTTCCCAGGTGATGGGATTATATCCCCTTCTGTTTCTTGCTGTGTCCTAGAAGCCTGGCATCTGCCTAAGCCTGCATGTATGATTAGTTTATTTTACAGGTAGATTTTCTGAGCTTCTCCTCATATTACCCTTCCCTTTTCTGTACATTAAAATCCAATCTCTATATTATCATAGGTCCTTTGAATGTAGTAACTTGAATGGTCTGTAAGTGGTAATCTAAAGACCCTGATCTTAGACCCTACTCTTGAGATTTCTTTCAAAGAACCTAGATGAACTGAGCTTCTACAGACTTGCCTGGACTGCTTTTACTGTGTTTTATCCTTTGTTTTTCATGCCTGATCTTCAACCCTACTTCAGGTTTCTCTTAACATGGAAGGCACTGACTGAATACCAACAGATAGGAGGTTTTAGACCCTTGTCAAGGATTGGCTTCTGAGTCCCATAGGAGTTGTGTAGAACCAATCTCTTCAGGTTCAACAGTCACCTGCTGGGATAGACTGGACAGACTATAGGGTCTTGAGAGAAAAGGATGAGTAAGCAAATAATTTATATTCATAAATACTTTACGCTAAAAGTGTTTGTATGAGCATATAGTTAGTGTTTCAAAGCAGCCCCAAGGATGAATGATGCTGGATGGTTGCACAGAATTTGAATCTTGAGAGATAAGAATGAACTTGTCCAAGACCAAAGGAAAGGCAGCCCTGCAGAGAATGAAGTCTTCTCACAAGCCTCTGAAGAATGACAAACAATGAACAGAACATCCTTCATACTAGCAACATTGCTCTGTAGCTTTACAGGGAACGCTATAGTAACTTATGCTTTGTGAATGAATGAAAACCAATTCTCAGAGAGACTGCTGTCTTGATTTGTATTTGGTTTTAGTGCCTTCTATTTTAACTATATCTTTCAATATTAAGTAGTATTGTCTCATCCTTTGTAATTTTTTTCAGTCCACTTTTACTGTTCGATGATAGATACAGATTTTTATTCAGGAACTTGTATCTTGTCTTTATTAGCAATCAATATTAAAACTATATTGTGCCTTTTTTAATGCCTGTTCACATGATTAGCTTAAAATGTTGAAAATGTGGTGTTTATTTCGTGCCTGGTATCCTTTAGTTACCATTGTTTGCTATAATAGGACAAGTATTTTTTTTTAAAGGTATTTTTTGATTTTCAATCACTTGGGATTTTTGTATATTATTCATTTATGATTTGGTATCAGTGTTTTTAAAGTAATTGATTAGAAACCAAAGACACTGGATATGTAACATGAAGTTTCATCTTCCCAAGATCTATCTTACTTCCCTCCTATTTTTATTACAGTTATATGTATATCTAATTTTACAGTGCTATAAAATGTTATTGATTTTCATTGTATTTTATACAATATTTAATTTATTTTCCTAGGTCTTCTGCTTTAATATTTTAATAAGTTTACCATCTAATATTCTTCATAAAGTCACAGATAACATGAACAATTGGAACAAAGGTTAAAAACAAAAGACACACCTAAAGTAATTGAGGAAGGATTAGTAATAAATAGACCTACTGAGATATGGGCCAAGTACCAGAAAACTAAAGGGGTTATGTAATATGCAGTTAAGCATTGTTCTTCCCCCACCCCATTCCTCACTCTGTGTGAACTCAGCTCAGAAATGAATGTAGATGTCTTTAGAGTAGCACCGTTTTCTAGAAAAGAGAGGAGAACTGCATTAAAGTAGCTCAGGCAGGGCCAGGGTGAGATAGTGTCACCCCAAGGAACCAACAGAATCAATTCTTATTGAGCATCCTATACAAGTAAGTCAGTGTATTCGGCATTGCCTGTAGTAATGACACACAGTAGGTGAAAGAGAATGAGGAACACTGTTTCATCCATCTGCTGAGGTCAGACTGTATCTGTGCTAGCCCTCCAGCTTGTATATATCATAAATTCCATAAATGGTGTAATTTTCATATCTGGATTAGGGATTCTGCACTGAGTTTTCAGATGTGTTATTATTTCTTACAGTGTCCAAATCTTCATCAAATGCATAGGTCAATTAATCAAAGTGACAGGGTTTTTCAATATTTCTTCACATTCGTAAATATTTCAATGGTCATTTTGGAAAAAAAAAGTAGCTTACTCTGGTGAAATAAATTTTATCCATGTTTATTATATTATTTTTCTTAAAATGCAATTTGATACATGTATATTTATCTCATGTATTATAATCAATACATAGGAATATGTACAAATTAGCATATTCACTGCACTGTGGGATGAACCAATTTAAGTGAATAGAGAACACCATTTAAACCACCTAGTGAGGTAAAATGGTACCTATGCTGGCTCTCTCTCATCTATAAAATTTTACATTAGAGATTCTGAATTATAATAGCACAAGCACCATGAAGCCATGCCTATTTATAGGACTACAACATTACATTTATCTACTTTTAGTAATAGATAAAAACATATAAACATGTTGATTTGATAAAATATTGTTATCTTTTATATTTTAAAAGTTCTGATATGTGATATATACTAATACAGAATAAATATATGTATATTATTTATATATATACCATTGTCTATTTACCTTAATTTTATTTGATTAATAGATGAATGAAAATTATACTCTAATCTTTGTCTATATAAAATGAATTACATTCAGTCACTTTAAGTGATTTTTGAGGCAGGTGAATTTTAAGTTTATTCTTATTTTATATTTTTGCATGTGTTTTTTGATTCCTATTTTGAAAATCATTCTCCAAACTGAACTCCTATTCCTATATCACAATAGTTTTATTTGTTTGTTTGTTTTTGTTTGGGTCTGTTTCTAGTTTGAATATTTTCACTTCTGTGATTATTGGGAATTTGTATATGACTAATATAATGGGAACTATTTCATTTCATTTACTATTTGTAACCCATAACTGATTTTTGACTACTCTATATCTGCTCTAAAATATATCCTTTCTGAATATATATTGCCTGTATTGTATCTGTAAGCTGCCTCTGAAATTTACTCTTTCTTTATTGGATAGATTCTCTATTTACATTTTCAAATGTTATCCACCTTTCCAGGTTCTCCATCTCACATCCCACTACCCCTGGTTTATGAGGATGCTCCCCTACCACCCACTCACTTCCATCTCAGCACCCTGGCACTCCCCAACACTGGGAATGAACCTTCACAGGACCAAGTCTTCTTCTACTGATGCCAGACAATGCCATCCTCGGCTACACATGCAGCTGGAGCCACAGTCCCCATCATGTGTAGTCTTTGATTGAGTGATTGATTACACTGTATTTCATGAAGTTCATTTTCCTCAGAAGTATCTTGGCTATTCTCAGGCCACTGGCCTCAATAATGTTTTCCAAGTAGGCTGTGAGTTTGTACACTGCTTTGGCCATTTTTATAGTTGATACTCACTGCTTTCGGAAGCCTGTTCAGGAAGAAATGCCGAGCGATAATGAAGGTTTCTGTTCATAAACTTATCATACTCCTTTACTCATTGATTTCTAACTTATTTTTGGAAAGTTTTTGTTGCAATATCTGATTGGCATGTATTAATAATACATGATAATAACTTTCATAGTGATATTTTATATCTGTATATTTTTATCACATTCACCCTTCATTATACTCAGGTCATCTCCCTCTCTCATTGATTAGTTTCCCTTCAACTATCCCTTCTACTGTATTTCTATTTAAGTTTTCTTGTCAACTAAACTTCCCCATTTCCTCGTTGTATTTAAATTAGTCACGTGTTGCAGGCCGGTGCCGAAGCGTTAATAGCCATTGGGGTAGGGATGTAACTCAATTGCTACACCGCTTGTCTAGCATGACTTCATAACCAGTCCAATTTCTAGAAACATCCAAACTGATCTTGGTAACACAATCCTGCACACCTAGCAAGAGTGAGTTAGCAACAAGAGAAGAAAGAGTTCAAGGACATCTTTGACTATTTTCAGAACTAGATTTTTCCTACATGTGATGCTGTCTGAAAAAAACAAGTTTCAAAAATTATGGCCTTCTTTTCATTTTATTTGTGAAATATTGACTTCAAACTGACTGAGATCCATGTAACTGTTTATGGGACTCAGGATACAAATAGTTACCAGTAGGGTACAATGTTCATTTCATTCATTCATTCATCCTCCCATCCACCCATCATTCATTCATTCTTTTTCTAAGTTCTATATTGAAGAAATTGAGGCATGATAATTGTTTAATATCCTCTATCAATCTTCCATTTATATCCTAAGTAGCTGCAACAGCTCACAAGGAAAAGCACTGCTGTCCAACTCCCAAAGAACCATGCTTTGAAAGATTTAGTGGTACATTGGACTCAAGACGTTAATAGCAGTGAAAAGCATCGATATCCAAAACTATGGAGTCTTAACATTCTCACTAT
This sequence comes from Micromys minutus, assembly GCF_963924665.1. Lineage (NCBI taxonomy): Eukaryota > Metazoa > Chordata > Mammalia > Rodentia > Muridae > Micromys > Micromys minutus. Next base: position 39,197,120 of record NC_137958.1, read on the forward strand.
TACATGTAGGATACCTGCAGCGTTATCAAGTGAAGGCTTCATTAGGAAGCTCCTGATGTCCCCAGCAGACATATTTCAGACCCCATTGGTACAGTCCTATAAGAAGATCAGGTAGCCTCAGTCCTTCCATGAACATCAGATGATCTCTAAGATTCACATGGTTGTTATTTGATTGATAAAGTCTTGACAGTTCTATCTAGGCACCCACAGGAAACTCGAAGCTTTGCACCAATACAAGAGTATGGTGATTTAGTGAGACAGGGAGACTGCTGAGCTGAGATGTATGAAAATTACTAAAGAACTGTACAGGTGCTTTGCAAAGGCAGAGAGAAGGCTCACCATCTTGGCTCAGTGTAAAGCACATGCATGACCAATGAAAGCCATCAACTTTAACCTGGGGACCACCCAACAAAGAGGACTCTGCACCCTGTGCACTAAACACTGTGATCCTAATTATGGTGCACTGGTATGAGAAAAGCATCCCATGGTTTAGATCACAGTGTCTGCATTCAGATGAGCATTGGTAAGCAATATGAGATAAAACAGCTGTCACTGGCCCTTCATTGATTTACCTGAATGATATAAGACCTGAGTGCTGGTCCCCTGAAAGCTGATTCTCCCTGGAATATTTTCTTTCAATGCCTTCTCTGCTTTTTGTATCTCTCTTGTACTTTCCTTGGGGAGAGGAACATTTAGATTGAGAGACAAACATGCTCATTGATATTCTAAAGGTCCAGGATAGATAGAATAAGACTTAATATTTTAGATGCACAATGAGAGGTTCTTTCTTGAGATAAATTAATAAATTTTGTGTATATTACACCAATTTTAATGCTTTCAAAAGTAATATTTAATTCATCAGTTTTCTCCCTTGGAGGAAATAAATACAAATTGGGAGAAGAAATAAATGCATGTCTTTAAATCTTCTGTTTCCTGTGATCGTCAGGCAAATTTTAAATAATTTCAGGTCATGTTCTCAGTAAAAACTAAATTGCAGCATATATTGAGTTTAAAATTAATGTTATTATATAATATATTTCACTGTAGATTTTCTTTTGTGCCCATAATAAAACCTCGGATCACCAGTTTGATTTGGGGGCAAGCTGTGTTAACTCTCAATGCTTTTGTCAGTGATGATGTTTTCTTGACCCCTGGAAATAATTATTGGCTGTACTCAGCCACTACCATAGAGAGGGAAAAGTTCATGTGAAAACTGAAACTTTTCACTACTTTCATATGCCCACTCACCTTTGGCACATTTCTATACAATGGCTAGGCTGTTTTATATTCCTCTAAATATTTATTTGATCCTGTCTTCAGTCCAATGTGATACAGAAAGAACAGCGTGCTCTTCAAGTTGCTTTGTTTAGCAGATTAAAGAGAAGCTAGTACTTCCAGCTTTGCAGGGTATTTAATTTAGGAGCATTCATTGTTGCCATTTGAGCTCTCAGCGTTTGAAAATTAGCCATCACATCATGCATCTCGCATTTTTATATGATAAGATAGTGCAAATACCATTATTTTTCCAATTCTTATTTATCTGAATGATTTTCATCATTTTGCTGTTTTCTTTGTTATATGCAGTAGAGAATCGTGTGACCAGTGAATATTGTTCTTACAATCTTTTGCAGTATTGATTTCTGCTCAAATCAGCCTAGATAGAAATTCCCACCTTTTTTTAAATTAAGCTTCAGTAATACAAGTTAATTGAAATCCATTGTATCTACAGCAGTGTGGTTATTTTGAGATTGAGTGTTCCAGTATGTTGAGCCACTGAAGCCTTGAGAAAAAGGAAGTTATTTTCTGTCCATGAAACTTGGATTTCTCAAAAGACATCTTTGATGGCAAACTATATGAAGATGAAAAAGTTTATATTTTTAGCATAAATGAGCTTGGGATACTTAATAACTTGTCCATTATAATGTCTCATAAAATTCAAGAATACATTTAAGACTGCTTTGCTGACCAGCTGCAAACACTTTTACTGTTGGGGAAAGGTGGATTCTGTAAGCCCGAGAGAATCCCAAGTTTATTACTTGACTTCAGTATTGAGATTCAGCTATATTCTAACTGAAGTTTTATAATTCAAACCAGTAAGTATTCATTTAATCTGTTTGTCCATCCATCCATCCATCCATCCATCCATCCATCCATCCACCCACCCACCCACCCACCCACCCACCCACCCATCCATCCATCCATCCATCCATCTATCTATCTATCTATCTATCTATCTATCTATCTATCCATCTATCTATTATTTCTACACAGAATAAAAGTGTTATGCTTAGAACAAAAACCCCAGACATAAAAACAGCAATCTGACTGTCTGAATTGTAGTCTTTGATACACTTTTCCTTGAAGCATTGCACATTTTAGTTAATAAGCAGCACTTAAAAAAATACTGTTTAAAGCAGAGGTACAATGTAAGGATAGACCATCATATGTCTTGTAATTTTTCTAAATGTCTTTATTTTATTTTTGTTGTCAAACTTTTCCTTGTAAATTTTGCCAATATTATTTATTATATTGAGTTGTTTTGTTTCTATAATAATTTAAGTTCTAGAATTACTAAAATGACTTGGCGTGGTATACAATTTATGTCAGCTAAACGAAACGTACAGCAAGCATGTTAAACATATGGCACATGTCAGTAGAAAATGAATTTGAATAGGTACAGTGAAATAAGAACCAATGAGAAAACATGCACAAAATGAATGCAGGCCACCTGCTTATAAGACATGTGGTGTAAACTGAGCTATAAACCATAGATGTAATTCAGAATTATAGGGATGCACCACAGCTACTTCCTGTATGGGACATCACAAATACATAGGTATTCTCTGTATTGTTGGAGATTTGAATATTTTCAACAATATCACTATTTAAAGTGCAGTCATATGCTAATGATTTTCCTAAATATTAATTATTATTAATATATTGTAATGTCATATCTCTTAAAATATTAGATATTTTATTTATTTACATTTCAAATGTTGTCCCCTATTCCAGTTTTTCCTCTGCAAATACTCTATCCCACCTCCCCTCCCCCTGCTTCTATGAGGATGATCCCCCACCCACCTGCCTTCTTTCACCCTATGCCTCTAGCATTCCCCTACACTGGGGCATGGAGCCTTCATAAGCCAAGGTTCTTCCCTCCCACTGATGCCAGATATGGCCAGACTCTGCTACATATGCAGCTGGAGCTATGGGTCCCTCCATGTGTAATCTTTGTTTGGTAGTTTAATCAGTGGGAGCTCTGGGGTGAGTCTGGTAGGTTGATATTGTTGTTCTTCCTATGGAGTTGCAAATTCTTCAGCTCTTTCAGTCCTTTCCCTGGCTCTATTGATGTCCCTGTGCTCAGTCCAATGGTTGGTTATGAACCTCTGCATTTGTCAGACTCTGGCAGAGCCTCTCAGGAGACAGCTATATCAGGCTCCTGTCAGCAAGCACTTCTTGACATTTTCAATAGTGTCTGGGTTCGGTGTCTGTAGATGGGATGGATCCCCAGGTGGGACTGTCTCTGGATGGCATTACCTTCAGTCTCTGCTCCACACTTTGTCCCCATATTTCCTTTATACTGAAAAAATTCTGGGTTAAAAATTTGGAGATGAGTGGGTGGCCCCATTCTTTAAATGGTTGCCTAAACTCTGGATATGGTCCCTACAAATTCTCTTCCCCTTTGTTGGGCATTTCAGTTAATTTCATCCCTTTGGGTCTTGGGAGCCTCTTCCCTTCCTGTTTTCTGGGATTTTCAGATGGCTACCCTCAGTTCCCCATACCCCAAGGTCATAATTTAGGAGTCATACTACAAAATGATAACTTTGAAATGCTAGTACAACTGAAGGCAGTCTGATTGCATTATCACACCAAGGGGTGCATTTTGGATTATTCATTATTACCTACAAAGTGAGAAGGAACTAACAATGCTCTAAGTATCATATTAGGTGTGTGTGTGTGTGTGTGTGTGTGTGTGTGTGTGTGTGTTTTGTAACTGTGTGAACTTTTCTTATACTGTATTATGAATCAAGACCAACATTCCCTGTTATTTTTGTTATATTATCATGCTTACTTTTGTTTTGTAGAACATTTTGAGGGGTCCTACAAGAGAGAAAACTTATAAGTTCTGTGTTCAGTAATGAAATCAATTCATTTAAAAATAAATGAAGAAAGTTTTTAGGATATTTACCTTTATTTTATCTGTACTGGCATTAGGAGTGACTGAAGAGTCAGCAGAAAGATACCAAGTCAAAAAAAAAAATCAACCCCAAGTGGAAAAAATATATCCCCTTTACTTTCAGCCCTCACTCTTAGAAAAAGTAAGGCTCAAGCAAGGCTACTCCAAACTCATACAAAAAAATTCATGTAATATTTTTTCTTCTCCAAAATTACTTGAAAGGTGAATCTATTTCTGCTGTCACTGTATATAAAACTATAGCTTGAATAGGCAATATTAATTTTTCTATTTTTATATGGTATATTAAAATTAAATATCCAGTATTTCATGTCTTATTCAGGTATCAGTAAGTTTACTTGATATTTAATATTAGCATTTAAAAGTATCACTAGTCAATGCCAGTATTCAAAAATTTTCCTTGAGTTTCTTGTCAGCAAGAACACATTCTATGGACAGATAGATTGTCCATCCTGGCATAAGTTTGCTTTGTAATCAAATAAAGGTGAATATTTATTTAATACACATGAGCCTATGTTATTTCTAAATAGTGATGAATAATAAAGGGACATTTACTAGACTACAATTAATTTCATGGCAACATCCTTGTGAAAATGATTTTCGGAGTTTTTAAAATTTGTACAGCTCTAGTTTATAATCAGTACCTTAGCCATCTATGAAAGTCCCATATCTGGGCAGGTAAAACAATTTGAAATAGCTTTTAAATTGTTTTTAAAAATCTAAAAAATCAGGTCAACAGTTTTCATGAGTTTTGAAGCCATTTGTCAAAGCATGAACGTTTTAATTAGTTTGCAAAAAACACTAACTAATTCCAGGAAATAAAAAAAAAATTATCAGATGAAACCTGACAAAAACTTGATGAAACAGAAGAAAGAGACTGGAAAATAGTTTCATGACATAAGAGATGCAGACACCATGTTTTCATTTCAGTGTACATACCTTTCCTTTAAAAAGTTATAGCACCTGAAGAACCAGATTTAAAAGACGATCAAATGGTAAGTCAAAGTCAGTATCTGAAAACCTGTCCTCCTAGTCCTTTGACATCTACAAAGAGCAGTAAGCACCCTTCCAGTAGAGGAAACAGTCAACCATCAAACAAACAAAACCCAATCATTCTCCAGCTTGTTCTTTTATAGGAACTCAAAACTGAGTAAGAGGCTCCTATTGTACTCCAAGAAGGCCCAAGTTCTGCAAATCAAGTTCGCTGGGAAAAATTCCTGGCACATTCTAGTTATAGTCCTGCCCCTGCCAGACTGTCACATTTTTATAATGAATATCTTAGTTCCTGACATCACCCGGGAAAGGACCAAGAAAGGAGTGACATCACGTAAGCATTGAGAGCCTCAGAGAAAAGTCAATGGGTGGTGCTTATCAGATATGGTGACCCATGTATTGATTCAGAAGGCAATTTAGATTAATGATCAATAATTCTGATAAAGGGAAATGGCAAATGCATCTAGCAGAGCAGATTTTGGTGTTCTACTGAACTTGTCATATACCCTTAGTTATATTTATTGCCATATTAATACAATGTGATGAAGGTTTTACTATAAAAAATGTTTATGGTAGCAGAGGGTTAGAGTACATGACCATCTTAGTATATAGCTAGAGATAGGCAGGCATGGACCTGGAGCAGTAGCTGAAAGCTTCCGTTCTTTAGTGAGCAGATCAAGAATAAAGCAAGACCAAGCTTGGGGCTATGAAACCTCAAGCCCATAACTGGAGACACACCTACCAGACAAAGGCACATTTCCTAACACTTCTCAAACAATTTCACCAAAATCAGGGACTAAATATTCAGTCACGAGCCTATGGAAGTCATTCTCATCCAAACACAGTATTAAAATTGGCACTCAGCTAAAATAAGGCACTACAAGAAACCTATGTTCCAGTATTCCTTAGTGTTCTAAATGCAGGGTTATTCAGTACCAACATGATATATGCTGCATATGATACTTGCTCAGTGACAGATCATGAATCCATCAGTTTATAGCATAGAACCTACATATTGTACATAAGCTGTACCATCTAAGGTTTGTGTAACTATATTTGTTTACACAATGATGAAATATATTTCTAAATATGCATTACTATTATTAAGTAATGCATGAATACTTGAAAACTGTATCAAATAGCACATTCAAATGGTACATTGTAGTCAGATGGCTTTGCAATGCCAGGATGGTTTAATGTATAAAATCAATAATTTGATGGCACTTCATTAGCGGAATGAAGGCTAAAAATCACACAATAATTTCCATGTGAACTCTGTCAGAATTCAGTTGTTTTTCTGATAAGAAGAACATTTAATAGAATGGAAGGACATTGCCTAAAAACAATTTCTGGTTTACATGACAAGCTTATACAAAGTAGTGTTCAATTTTGTCAGTGATCAGAAAAATAATCAAAATGCCCACCCTAATACTTACTCAATGCTATATTCACAAATCATGGCCAAAGCAATAGCAGAAATGGAAAAAACAGTTTAGTGGAAAATAAAGTAAAATGATTTTTTAGCAAATATCATCGTCAGGCAGAATGCCCTAATGGGTGCATGTAAAAGCCGTAAATGACTTAATTTTTTACGTAATAACAAAGAAAAATCTAATAAGGAATTTAATACCACAATGACAGAGGAAGTGGCTCACCATTTAAGAGCATGTTTTACTTTTTGAGAAGATTGCTTTTCAGTGCACAGCAGCCAAGTGAGGGTCACAACCCTCTGAAACTTCAGCTTCAGATTGGCTACTGACATCTTCAGGAATCTGCTCTTATTCTCACACAGCCATACGTATGCATAGTTAAATATGAAATACATATTTTTATTTGAAAGGCAAAATAAATAATACTTTTTAAAATATCATTAAAACTAATGAAATAGTTTAATAATACTCACCAAGGAAAGAGAACTGCCAAATGTTCTGTAGAACAGTTTCACAAAAGGATAAATGGGGTTGCATCTAGAGAATATCATTCTGAGTGAGATAACCCAGTCACAAAAGAGCAGACATAATATGCAGTCACTGATAACTGGATACTAACCCCAGACAGCTCTGAACACCCCAGAAACAACTCACAGAGGGCGTGAAGTTCAAGAAAGAAAAAAGCATTATGCTCAATCCTCACACACCAAGAAAACTTTGACTAATTCCAGGTTACATCCTGTTTTACATGTACTTTTTGCTCACTGTAACTAACAAGACCTTAATGCACAGTATCAAACCTTTGGGAAAAAAAAAAAGCCAAGCACTGACAAAAATGTATCCATATACATTTATGCAAAAATGCTTAAAATTTGTTCTTTTATCTTTGTTTTTTAAAATAAAGTTCTTCAAAATAAAAGATAAATGGGTGGAAAGCAGTCATTGTTTAGAAGAATTTATGTTGTTGGGATGTCAACATATTTACATGTAGATCTACATGAATGATAGTCTATGGAGTATGTCTAATTCCTAACAAAGCCTCAATGTAATATTATTTTTAGAAATAAAAAAATCACAAAATTTAAATAAAATGTGAGGGAACTGAATAGCAAAGATAGGCTTGACATAGAAACATGCAATACAAGGACTTTATGCTTTCTGATTTTCAAACAAGTGGCCGCTGAGTTTCAGAAGCCGAAGAATAAAAGGATGCTAGAGATGTAAAGACCAATAGACACAAACAGTAATGCCCCAAATCAAACCATACTTTTTTCCTTTGCTTTTGTCTTCACCTACAGTGTGAGATAATTTCCTAAAGAACTGTAACCAACCATAGGTAGTTCTGGTTCCAACAAATGTTTCATAGTCTACATTTACCTGAGTATATCACAAGGGATATTGCAAAGGTTCCATTAAGTGATGGAAGTCTGAAGATTGGCATTTTTCATTTGTGCTGAGTTCTTAGTCTTACTACCTTATCTAGTAGTAATGTTAGATATTCTTTTATATTTACAGCAAATGGACTTTTACTCCACAATATGGAAGAAAATGATTTAATTAAAAAATATGAAACTCTTGGATTAACCTTCCCTTTTTCCCTTTTTTAAATTGGACATTCTCTGTATTTACGTTTCAAATGTTATCTTCTTCCCCCCACTCTCTCCCATCCCCCCTCCACTTCCACTTGCTTCCATGAAGGTGTTCCCTCTTCTCACCCTAACTCTCTCATTTATATACATGTAGATATACATATAACATATAGTTATACATATTCATATACATACAATATACATACATACGTTTATAATACATATGCACATTCAATAGTTTGCAAGTTCAAAAGATATATTGCATTTATATAGCAAAGTTAAACTTAACATTTCCATATTTCTGTGTATGTATGATGTAGGACAGATGATATAAAATATTTATTTTTAGCAGTGCTTATATATAAAATATAAATGAATGCTCTTAGGGGTACATGCTCAAAAGCAGTTATTGATTAGTAGATTTGATTAAAAAAAACTGAGATGATAGGTAAAGAACAGCAGCATTCACCCTGTGCTTACAGGGGCCGCTCTTTAGGTGTAGAAATTGAGGGGGCTCTGGTTAAGCAACAATCCTTACAGGGCCACTTCATCCCATATAGGGCCACTTCATAAGCCAGACTGAGCCAGTATGTGCACAGTTGAAACAGAAATGACAGCTGATCCTTTTTGGGGACTTGAATGAACTGTAGCCATGTGACGAAAATACAGAAGGGTGAAAAAGAAATTGTCTCTGGGTTTGGGGTCCCTAAGTTTCTCTTAGATTTCTGAAATCCACACTGGAAATATATTTTTTTTTGAAAAGAAATTAAAAATCTGGGTTTGATCCATTGTTCATTCATTCTCCCCCTGTTTTATTGGATATTCTCTGCATTTACATTTCAAATGATATCCCCTTCCCCCCTCTCCTATCCCCCACCCCATACCCTTGACTCCATGAAGATGCTCCCTCTCCCAAACTTTTGAAAAGACAGTTTCTTTCTTAAAAATTTAGTGAGATATTTGTATTTGTCCAGAAACTTTATGAGAACAAGACAAACATAGAGCAATGAATGCAATAAAGACCACCATTAACTTCTGTAATTCGCTGAAGTTGTCAACTTAACAATTTTTTTGAGAATTCAATATAAGAGCCAGCTGTCTATTAAAGATCTAGTTTGTCTAAACCTAACCCACAGGCTATGGAATATGAGAAAAAAGATAAAGAACAAAGTGAGAGAAATGAAATGGAAGAAGAAAGAGGTATGAGGAAAGGAAGGCAGACAGGAAGTAAGGAAGTAAGAAAGAAGGAAGGGAGAAAAGGAGGAAGTGAGAGAAAAACAGAGGGAAGTAGGCAGGAAAGCAAGCAAAAAGGTAGGAAAGGGAAGGGAAGGAAAAAAAGGCAGGATCTTAGGGAGGAAAAGATGCAGAGAGGGAGCAAGTGAGGGAGGAGAGATGGGGAAGGAAGAAGGCTAGGTCAGGCAAGAAGGAAAGTATGAGTTTGATCCAGGTAGATGCACATACCTGGAAAATCAATGATCATGGGGGAAAGACCACTGTCACTGCGCAAGGGAGTCTGAGAGCATCCAGATCAGAATAAAGTGAAGTGAGAACAAGGCTGAAATTTGAATTCTGGGCTGTGTTACAAAAAGAAAAAAAAAAAAAAAAAAAAAAAACAGCCCATGGCTCAGCTTTCTCATGTATCAAGTGAAGGTTTAAAAACTAGATTTCTGAAGTTTAATTTAATCTGCAACTATAAGTAAATAGCAGCCCTATTTATAATAGCCAGAAGCTGGAAAGAACCCAGATGCCTTTCAGTAGATGAATGGATACAAAAATTGTGGTATATATACAAAATGGAGTAATACTCAGCTATCAGAAACAATGACTTTATGAAATTTTTAAGAAAATGCATGCATCTAGAGAATATCATCCTGAGTGAGGTAACCCAATCACTAAAGAACAGACATAATATGCCGTCACTGATAATGGGATACTAACCCCAGAAAGCTCTGAACACCCCAGAAACAACTCACAGACTATATGATGGTAAAGGAAAACAAAAAGAAAATGAAAAACCATTATGCATAGTCTTTACACACCAAAAAAACTGACTAATTCCAGGTTACTTCCTGTTTTACATGTACTTTATGCTCATTGTAACTAGTAAGATCTTAATGCACACTATCAAACATTTAAAAAAAAACCAAGTACTGACAAAAATGTAGTCGCATACTTTTATGCAAAAATACTTAAAATCTGTACATTTATCTTTATTTTTAAAAATAAAGTTGTTCAATTAAAAAAGTAAATCACATGGCAACCTAGGGTTAAATTGTTATTGTTGACATAAAGTGGAACCATTAGCATTAAACATCATGTTTTTACTTTGTGGGGAATATTTTTAACTGTACTGGAAGGTCCGTAATCCCAGTTCATATTATTTACATGGTTAACACCCCCCAAAGGAATTGTTAAGCTGACAACTTCAGAGAAGTACAACACTTACTTATGGTCTTAATTGCATTTATTGCTGTATGTTTGTCTTGTTCTCATAAAGTTTTTGGACAAATATAAATATCTCACTAAAGTTTTAAGGAGGAAACTATCTTTCCAAATGTATCTTTCAACATTTGCAGGCATTTCCTGACTTGAATTTTTTTATATCTATGCTTATTGCTAAAAGTTACCTGATGTCTATGTATATAGTTGTGTGCAATAAAATATCCCATTACAGATGAAGTAAACTGTCAGACAGATAGGGAGAATTTGAATTTTGGCTTCCAAGAAGTCAAATTACTTGTCTGTGCATATAAATACCCATTTTACATTTTCTGATTTCCTATCAATAACCATTTTCTTTATGGTATGAGAAAATAGTGTACTATACACTTGAACAACCTCATAATCCATCTTGACTAGGTATTGCACAGTAGATGTTAGACCTGCAATATTGAAACAGGTTTAGCATAATCGCTGTTCCTTGACACCAGAGGATTCTGTTTGCCACAAAAATGCAATATATGGCCCTGAACACTGCCTTTCTCTTCTGTAGATGGTCTCATGTAATTTTGGATATAAGTCTTTACATATAATTTTCATTCTCCTCAGCCCTAACTTCAGTATTTTCTAGTTTGGGTCAGAAGACTGATCATAAGCAAAGCACAGGGTAAACATACTGAGCATAAACAGCTTCAACAGACTCCTCATCCCTTGTTTTTTATCTCTTCATCACCTCAAGAAATTAAGTTCTGTAGCTCATTCCAGTGTTGAGCATCATATACTTCCCCCAGGAAGTGATTTCTATCTGTGTATTCGCAGGGTAGCTTATGCCATCCTTCTTAATAGGACTTCTGTTCTATGTATTCCTGCTGTGCAAAACCTATTGTTAGTTACATACTGTGAATGAACAGAACATAATATTTGATTCGTGCGCATAAACTATGTGCAGTGATCTAATGGAGGTAGTTAACATTTATATGTCTTTATTTTAAAATCATAGCTAAACACATTATGAGGGAGGGTTGATTGAAATGCAGAGGAATACACTGGCTGGGGTTCATAATCACTTGTTGAAATGTTTATGAATTCACTAGAAGAAAGGAGGTGAAAGTCTGTAGACACAAGGTAATGCTGAGGGACTTCCTATTCCAGCAATTACTTCTCTACATAATTTGGGAAAAAGAAAAAAAAAATAGACTGATTGCTGTGTGGGCTTATTGATATATTAGAAGTACTTCTGAATAATATTTGCTGGAATTTCCTTTATTTAAGTAGTTAATTATGAATGATAGGGTATTAAGTATGAATACAGAAACATTTTCAATGACCAGCGGTCATATTTGGTGCTAAATAAAAAGTAGTATATATCAGTATAGTGCTTGTCAGCTACACTGAACATGTATTAAATGCTCACATATACTATGTATATATTACTAAGAAATATAAATACAATAGGCAAAACCTTTTCAATATTTGTTGCTTGGAAAACTGGATATTCACATGAAAAAATATGAAAGGAGAACTATGTCTCTTACTCTTTACAAATTAATGTTAAAGAGATTAAGGATTTAAGAGTGATACCTTAAACTATGAAAGAACCATGAGAAAATGGAGATGAAATTCTTTAGGGTATTGGTTATGGCAATAGTAGTTTGATATGACCATAAACTCATGAGTAACAGAAACAAAATAATTGTCACAGGAGATTTTATTTAATTAAACACCATATACACAGCAAAATCCCAGTAGAAAAAGAGACAGTTTACAAAACACATTCTTGACAAAGGATCAATAAAAAGACTATAACTAACTAAAACAACTCTCCATAAATGGAAAAAAATAAATATTTCAGTTCATAGTTTCCTAAAGGTATGCTTAAAAATTTTCTTACAAAGAGAGAACATACACCTAACCCTAGAGAGAGACTCAGGACCCCAGGGTGGGGGAAGTCCTGGCAGGATGGGGAAGGAAGGTTGGGCTTGGGCAGTGGGGACATTCGTTTGGAGCCAGGGGTTGGGGAGGAGAAATGGGGTGAGGGTGGACAGGGAGGGGGATAATCACTAATGGACTGTAAAAAATAAAAGATTAAAGTTAATTTAAAAAATAACTTCTCTCATGGGGGGGAGAGAAAGAGAGAGAGACAGAGAGAGACAGAGTCAGAGAGAGACAAAGAGACAGAGAGAGACAGAGTGGGAGAAACTACAAATGAATAACAAACACATGGAAACAGTCACTGAGCTTTAGATCACCAGTGACAGGGAGACATACCCTGCAGCTGTGATAAGATCCTTGTTGCCCTGGCTAACATGGCTTATCTACGAGATAAGAAGGACAAATACATGTGCACTGGGGCAGGAGTGTTAATTACTCAAAGTACATGGAAAACTGCACTGAGTTGCCTGAAAAACCAAAGAAAGAAAGAAAACCTAGGCATAGATTTACTATAGACTCCAGTCCTCTCACTGATGGTCTTATAACCAAAGAAATGAAATTAGCATGCTGAAAAACATGTGATCACCCATTTTTATTGCAACACTAGTTTCAATAAATACTCATGTTATAGAATCAACCTCAATGTTCATAAACAGACATGAGTAAAAAAGGCAATACCATGTACATTCACAATGGGATATTACCAAAACAAGCCATAGAACGCTGCCATTTGTAGCCACACTCATTAAGGACATTATATTAAGTGAAATAGACCAGAAATAGAAAGATAAGTGCTACATGGAAATCATCCTGGGCAGAATCTAAAAGATGGATTTAATGCAAGCTACCTGGAGTCCTGGTAACAGACTTCACAATAACATGCAGGCAAGGGAGAGGTGTATGAGGGAGTAGTGTTATAGCCCGACAGGAAGGGTAGCCCTGTCTTCCGTGAGACAGCAGGGTAAATATAATTAATAGAATTGCTTTTCTGTCACCAAATAGAGAAGTTTAATGTGTTCATTATGAAGAAATAATTTCAGACACGGAGGCTTCTACCTAAAGTTACAGCACTTGGGAAGCTGAGGTCAAAGGTTTGCTCCAAGTGTGTGGTTACAATGGGTGATAAGACAGAGAAAGCTACATAGATATCATGACTCTTTCCTTAAAAAATTAGAAAATGCAAAGAAAAAATGAACAAAATGATTTCACAGAGACTGGAACTTAACAATGCTGGATGTAATTGTGCTGAATTCATGACTGATGACATATACAGTAATCAGAATCTCCCACACCACCAGTTTATTAAACTGTTATGTGTCTGTCAGAAATATAAAATGAAAAAAATGGTAAACATTTAAAAAAGGATAAGGAAGAATGTAGGGGTAAAGGAAAGTTAATTTTAGAACTGTGGAATTTCACAGATCTCAGTTTCGGTCTTTTAGAAGGCAGGTGATAGTAGGTTTCCTTGATTACAAACAAAGGTGGAAAAGATACAGTTCAGCAATTCATGCAGATTAATTCATCCTTATTGTATACTTTCTACTCTTTTACTCTTTGCTCTTGCTTCTAAATTTAAAGATGTAGGTTCGATGTAGTCAGACAAATATCTAAGTATGGTAATTGGTATTTGTTATTCACAGCAGGGGAACAGCCTGCAGATGTGAAGAGCTGCTCACAATTTCTACCTCCTATGGAAGTCGGACTTTAAGGTTAAAGGTCTAAATTCTGTGATTTAAGGTTATTGGTCTTATATTCACCGTAACTCTTTTGCCATGGCAATAAAAACTGTAATTAGTTTTTATTCCAAAGTTTTAAAGGAAAGGAAGGTACATATAATAATCCCCTTCGCTGTGAATGTGTTTGTGTGTCATAATTATTGCTTATTAACTGTAGAAGCAGCATTTCTGCATGAATTATTACTGGATGACCCAGCAGCTGTTGATACACATATACTTGAGCTGTGAGCCATTTATTCCACTGATGTTTCCAAAAATGAATGACTTTTTTTCACAGCTGATCTTGGGTCAAACATTCCAAGTAAAATATCAGTGCTGAAGGGAGACATACAAATATCTGCAGTCACATTGGTTCAGGAGAGCCTTGGCTCCAGGGGTCTGGTGAGCTGGCTGCATGGTGCTGCTGCTCATACTGACTACATGAAGTGGATCAGGGCCCACATGTTGGAAGAAGGAAAACAACTTTGTTTGTTTCTTTCTCTTTTTTTTGCATTTTTTAAATGGGATATTTTATGTATTCACATTTCAAATGTTATCTGCTTTCCCAGTTTCCCCATCGCCCACCCCTCCCATTGCTTCTATGAGGATTCTCCCCCTCGCACTTACCACCCTGGCATTCCCCTACAGTGGGAAAACATTCTTTCACAGGACCAAGGGCCTCTATTCCTATTGATGCCAGATAAGGCATCCTCTGCTACATATGTTGCTCGAGCCATGGGTCCTTCCATGTGTACTCTTTGGTTGGTGGTTTAGTCCCTGGGAACCCTGGGGGTTCTGGTTGGTTGATATTGTTGATCTGTCTGTGGGGTTTTAAACCCCTTCAGTCCTTTCCCTAAGTCCTGTATTGAAGTTACAGTACTCAGTCTAATGGTTAGCTGCAAGCTTCCTCATCTGTATCAGTAAGGTTCTGGCAGAGCCTCTCGGGAGACATAATATCAGGCTCCTGTCAACAAACACTTCTTGGCATCAGCAATAGTGATGGTTCAATGTCTGCATACAGGATGGGTTCCTAGGTGGGACAGTCTCTAAAATAACATTTACAAGTTGTCCTGTGACTATTACATATGAGTGTGGTATGGTCAGTTCATATTTGCACATACAAACAAAATAACATAACATAAAATATTTAAAACCAACTGGCTCCTAAATTGCAATATTTGTCTATCATAAAAACTAGAAAACCAACCTTTATTTAATCTCCCCAATACTTAAGTTTTAAAAGTATAACATAGGACTTAAGGTGCATTTTTAGGCAATTTTCATAAAAGTCGACATTTGAGGTACCCAAATATATTAAGTAAAATCTACATTTTAAGTCTAGGTAACTAGAAGACGATGGTGTAAATTTTTTTCTTGTGGAAGAAGCATGATTCCTACCAATTAAGGATGTGGCATGTATGTTCTTGACAATCCATTATATGTTTTGTTATGTATAAGCATAGTAATTAAAGTAGAAAATTTATAGGTAACATCCTGACATAATCACTACAAATGATTGTGTTGGCAATTTTGCTTAATGCTACAGAAAGGTTCCATTCTTTTTGTGTTATATGCACAGATGGGTGTTTCCATTCATTTTGGTAGGAAATATTTTTTTCTAGTAACTGCTCCTATTTCATTTTGAAAAGTATCTGCTGTCGAAACTGGTTTTGTTTGAGGGGTTCATGGAAGATGGTTGTGTGGATGGTGCGACCATCTGCGCTACCAATATGGTAAATTAGAAGACGATAAAGGACTCAGGGAAAGAGAGAATGCCCACTCAGCCAAAAATTAACAGAAACACAGAGTTAGAGATCTCATCATGTTGTTAAGAACAAATGACAAGAAGGAAAAGATCTCTCCAGAGTCTTTCGTAAAGAGCATACCTTCTGCTTGCATTCTAAAGTCTGGGCTACATGAAATTTCCAATGAAAAAAGACCTATTTATATTTTTGGCATTCGTGTGTGCATCTATATAGTTTACACATACACTTATGCATAAATACACAGGAGAGAAATTGTGTTTCTGTGGGGCCTGATTTGAAAGAGTGTGCCTTGTGACTCCCTTTCCCAAATTATTGACATGCTAAATGTAACTCTACACCTTTTAGGAAACATTCCTGTGTGAGGTCAGGTGCCCTGTGGATTCCACCCATCACTGTGAAATATTTACATCAGCTTGGCTGACATTGCTTCCTTTATGGTCCTTCTGACTTCTAAAAGTCAAAGTGTCTTTCTTCCTTCTGTAGAGGAAAATAAAAAAAGGGCACTGTGAAGAATTGAAAATTTTTATTTCAATTAATTGCAAAACCCCCTGCTTCATTAATTTCTATCTTTTGGCGGTTCAAAGTTACTTTTCCAATCTTAATCCTTGTGCATTTTCTTTACTGTACTTTTTTCAGGTTCATTTCAGAGTGACCTAGTGTTTTTTGTCTTTCTACCAACAGAAATTCCCAGAGAATTCCCAGAGACTGCAGATATAAAGTGTTAAACATTTTTTTTGGTCCATTGCAGTGCATTGCTTTTAAAACAAAATCATATCGCCTTTGACTCTGACCCTCTTTACTTGGTGGCTATCAAGGACACCATGATATGGAGATTACCATGTCCGTGTTTTATTCACATATTATTCTCGTTAAGTCAGGGAAGGAAAAAAAACTGATGAAATGATTGTTCCAACATCTCTATGTAAAAGTGTTTCTTACCACATTGCCCGCTGCCAGAGTTCAGACTGCTTTTCCTCGACAGTAGTGACAGATAGAGTGGGATGGGAGTTCCCACGGTTCATTTTAAAGTCAGGCCGTTCTTTACCTTTTGTCTGATAGCTGTAGGTGATTCGAAAAGTGTTTTGCCAAGTCTCACCCATGACTACATATGTCATTGTTGTAACTTATCTGCTATTTGTTTTCTCTTTTTTTTCTGATAATTAGAGATGTTTCAATCCTAGATAATGAAGGCTTATTTACTAAAAATAAAAATAGTGGTATTATGTACAGACATATTATGTAAACATTTTCCTACAGTTGTGCATATCAAGACCTTTTGTAAATCAGAAGAATTTATAGAATTTGAGGGGTTCCGCCCTCGGTTCATTGCTCAGTTATTAATACTCTGCGTTTTGAAAAGTTATGAGTCTCTGTGTTGACCATTTCCTGCTGCAAAACAAAGCTTCTGTGACCAAAGTGTAGAATAACACAAATCTATGAGTTCATAAGTATTCAGAATATAATAACTATTTAGCAAAACAACAACTCTAGGTTCATTTCTGGATTCTAAGATCTTCTTCAGGCAAGAAACTTTCGATTGCATTTGCAGCAATAGACATAAAGAACTATCCTGTGGAGCAGGCCTTCTGTACACTCATAAAGCGATGGTTACCCCAAATAGCCATCCTGCCACCAGAGTATCAGTGAGCATACCTTAAGAAACAAGATGATATCAACCTCCCAACATCTCATGTCTGGGTATCTTTGCAGAAGAGGACAGGGAAGAACTTCAGAGCTGTTGGATAGAGATGCTGACTTCTGGGCAATAGTACGGGCATCTCATCCATCAACTCAGAGTATCTTTGATAGCCTGTGCAAGTATAATTCAGTAAAAATCCCATTGTGGATATCAGAGGATGCCCTAAAACCTTCCACTAGTGGAGGCACTACTAGTAATCGAAGACTACTGCTGAAGGAAGACACACTCTTTATTGTGAACATAGCAACAAAAAGTTTGCTCATGTCATGGGGAAGCTATATTTTAACATATCCAACAGTGAGAGGGGGTTATTGATAATAAAAGTTAATAATGTGATAGTCAGTAGAGCTAGATAGGGTGCATTAAAGAGAGTTGAAGAGAGGTAGTTAGGTAGCTGAAGAGTGGTATCTTCAATATAGTGTAGAAATGTCCAGAACTTTTCTTTGAAAAGAAAAAAAATCATGCTTTACAAAAAGTTTATGTTAAATCAATTTTCTAAATGGATTCTATCTACTTGACTGAACTGGAGTCAGCATCAGTTTTTAAGATGGAACCCAGTAGTTACAGAGCTGGGGCGTTAGGGTGAGAATCAGTGGATTCTTTCATTAGCTGACTTTGCAGAGTAACAAAGTTACCAGGAAGTAGGGTAAGGAAGTATGTGGAAAGTAAACGCTGAGGGGGAGGGAGAGGGAGACAAAGGAGGGAGGAGCGATCAGTCTTCCCTCTTTTATTCTTCTATAGGTGATTTGTGCACTCTTGTTTAAGGATTCTGGGTAAATACTGTGCTTAAGCCAACTCTAATTGGTTTTGTTCTGCTTTTCGGTAAAGCCTTCCTATAACCCTTATGCTCGGAGATAACATTTTTGAGGTTCTACTAGGACCCTTCTGGGGGTATCTACCACCTATGTAAACGTGTAAGCTTTGGACCTAGGAATCTAGTCTGGGTCACTGTGGTATCATCTACATTTACATTTTATAGAACGATCAATTACGTAGGTATCTGCCAGCTATTTTCCTATTAATCCATTACAGCGATTCTCTAAATTACTTGGTGAAAGAAAGAGGGCAGTACTCATGCTGTTAAGATCTGAGATCTCAACTGGGGCTTGGGGATAAAGCTTGGTTCTCAGGTCTCTGATCATGACTCACTGAACCAGTGAGCATTAGAGATGTCACAGTGCGCAGCGGAGGCAAATGTGATCAAATAGGAGCTCAAACCAAAGAAGACAGAACAAACAAGCTAATGCTAGCCTGTAAGGGGACAGAGGGGGGACATAAACAAGGTAGTGCCTCAATTTAAGAATTAAACAAAGAACAGACCAAATCAACTGACGGTTTGAAATAGAGCCCAATATGTATGCATGTATATCTTCTTTGTTTTTATGCTCTGCCTAGTGTGAGGGTGTAAGAGGTATTTTTAGTTGAAGAAGGGGGTTGTTGTTGAGAATAGTTATATTTTGGCTTTGCATTCTTGGAAGCATGTTCCTATGACTTTCAGGAAAGTCCTAAGACTGTCTTTGCATTCTACCCTACTATTTACATAGGTTTCATCCCCCACCCCAAGCACTTGTGTATCTATTATTCTCTTGTGATTTAAAAGTGTATATTGTATTATGTAATACAATATGTATTTCCAATTCCCTTTACAAGCTGGGTTGCTAAGGATAAAGAAAAAAAAATTTCCCCGATTTTCTAGGAAATTCCTCTGTGTGAAACTGAGAGGAAAGGCTCTGTGAGAAGATTAAGGCCTTTTGATGTTTGGGTGACTCTAAGAAGGTCAGGTCAGTGAGAGGTCAGGGAGCCAAAGGAAGTCAGTGAGCCAGATTAAGTATGACCTTCCAAGCTAGGGTAAAGAGCCTGTTGTGATTTTGTTTCCCAGATGCTGGTAAGAGAAGGAGGATTGAGAAGTTTCCTCTACAGCGTGCTTCCTATTTCTCAGAAGTTTAAACACAGTGTTTTTGTGTTCAGTCCTAATATGCGAGACTTTTTTTTCCGTGTCAATTAGCTAACCTTATTGTGGTAATGGGGTCTGAATGCCAGGTCTGGCAAAGCCTCCACCACCAAAGTTAATTCACGGACCCTGTGGTCTCTTTTATAATATCCTTTATTATTTTACAAGTCCCAAACAATTGTGAGGAGTGTAGAGAATTCCTGTGTTTGTGCCAACACAGTTCCCAGGGTGATGGAGATGGCACAGAATCTGCAGTAGAGTTAATGAAGCCATATTGGACACTCTTGTCATCTGTACTCTGTATTTCATTAATATTTCCTTGGATTCTCATTCATGCCTTTTCAGGGGGCAGTATTTCTTTTGAGATACTGCATTAAATGTGGTTGTTATGTCTCTTGGGTCTTTTTAGGTTTATCAACTCTGGTTTAAAGCTCTAAGGCCTTTAATCTCGTGTACAAATTTCATTTTCTGAAATATGTTGTTACAAAACCTGCACCTAAATGGTTACTTTTTTGCAAAACTTGTAAGGATGAGTAAGAATCCAGAGCGTACATTCCAGATATTCACACAGAAAATTAACATTATAATTCTCTTGGGTTAGAAAACAAACCTAAAGACGGGTCAAAGATTTGTTGGTGATAGGTTATTTCCAGCAGTGAAATGAGCCAGTTTAAACCAGATTAGATTAGATTAAAAGCAGGTTTATTGGAAAGCTGCACTTGAGAAAGTGCGGGCAGGGAAGCTCCCTGGCTCCAAGGACCTAGACCAGGGAAGTGGTGCTGGGGGAGGGAGAGGAGAAGAAAAAGAAAAAGGTCTGCTTGCAGAGAGAAGAGAAGAAGAAGAGAGAGATACCAAGAGATCTGGATTATATACAAAGTAGCTTCTGGGGCATGAACTGCTTGGACTGGAAAATTCACGGTTGGGGGCAGGGTATGCCAGGTAGGGACTGAGGAATGCTGGGAAAACCTGGAGCCATGTCTGCTTTGAAATATAAAATATGCCCACAGTCCCTTGTCCAGTTGTCTGAAACCAAACCTTTGGATATAGCTCCACAGCTACAACACTTTGATGGATGTAAAATAGTGGACCATAGAAGCTAAAGATGGTTCTAACTATAGAAAATTATTGACATGATAATTGTATGTATAATATTTATCACCTAGTTAATTGGAGAGACCATAACTTTATCACTAAACCTAAAAACTGAGCAATATACACGTATATATATATGATATAGATGTATTATACTTTATAATATATACCATATACATGTAACATTAATTAATAAAGAGCAAGGAGAGTTATATGAGAAAGTATAAATAAATAAAAGAGAAGATAGAAATGATATAATCATATAAAAACATCAAAAATAAAATGCAAAATAATATATGTGATATATTAATTAGACTTGATAGTTTTAACAAATGAAGGGAATGAAGGTGGTGAGTAAGTAAGAGGTTGAGTAAACTACCACTGAAATGAACTTGTTTTTAAGAACACTTAATGGTTGTACTTAGCAAGTACTTTATACAGATAAGCCCTTGTGCTAGGAAGAAATACGTTATGCTTATGGTAAATAGTGGGATTTCAATGCATGCTATCAAACCTCTAAAAGAATTAAGTACTGACAAAAATATTCACATAATATTATGCCAAAATGCTTTTTAAAATCTGTATATGTTTTCCTCTTTCTTTTTCAAATAAAATTGTAAGAAAAAAAAAAGAAAGTAATAAGCAAAACTGAATCCTTATTGCCAATGAACTTAACATTATGGATTTATTCTAGTTGCATGTTTCTATATGGGACCACCAATATTTAAAACATGTCTACACATGCAGAAAAGATATTGAACAGACTGTAAGGGAAACAGTTTTTAATAATGTAGTTGACAGACACCAAGATTATATTCACCATGTATTTCTTAAAGAAATCAGTAGATCTCAATCTATAGGTTCAGAACCACTTTCTAAGCAATAAGGATTTACATAATATAACTGTGGGGGTGATACAGTCCTTATCATGTATCTGAAGCTGTAATCTTAACTAGGTGCAACAGTTGAGAATCCTTGTTGAGTATCATGGCTGTAGACCTAGCTCATTTTATATAAGTAGAGGTTTGTAGAAGGAAGATGCATTGGAATGTCATATTGTCTTCTGCTATGAAGTCCCAAGCTTTGTATTAAACATGAGCCACCAACAAGCCACTACACCACATCATACAACCCTGACTTTTCAGAACCTGATTTCATTTTTTTTTCCACGCTTGGTTTCCTTCAAATGAGTTTATGATAAAAAGACACATCTAGAAACTTTATATTTTGTGTTAAGTTGACTTTTAAGTTTCTTTCTAAAAAATTCTTTATCTGTGTACAATCAGTTTATGATAAGTTATTCTTAGTACTTTTTTATCCAACTTGACTGAAGCAAGATTTTAGACATAAGGTAGATTAACATATTCCAGAGATTTGCAAAGATATACTCTGAAACCTTTTGAAATTTCTCCACAAGTGTCTTGCCTCATTCCTTCATATCCAACACATTTTAGGATCACATTTGCCTAAGCTTTGACTTTGCAAAAGTGTTCCTCATAACTGTTTATGTCTATTGAAACATGCATATTCCAGTAAGACACATGTGGTCAGTCCCACAGAGATACACATACACACAGGGGCACACACACACACACACACACACACACACACACACACACACAGAGAGAGAGAGAGAGAGAGAGAGAGAGAGAGAGAGAGAGAGAGAGAGAGACAGAGAGAGACAGAGAGAGACAGAGAGAGACAGAGATACAGAGACAGAGAGACAGAGAGACAGAGAGACAGAGAGAGAGAGACAGAGAGAGAGAGAGAGGAGAAAGGGAGGGAGGGAGGGAGGGGGGATGGAGAAAGGGAGGGAGAAATGGATGCAGAGAGAGGGGGAGATGGGAGGAAGGCTGGCTGGCTCTGTGATTAATGGTAAAGTGGAGTAAGGGGAAATAGTAGCTGGATTAGTGAAGACTGATGTCTGCCCTTCTGCTTATAGTAGAAAATTGGTCCATGTTGTCAAAGCAGGAACATGAAGTAGGCAAACCTAATATACTAAAGTTTTACAGGAAACTTATCTTGTTCAACTGTGGGTTAAGGCACAATTGAAGGGAAAAACAGTTTTTACCCATAATGTAATGCATAGGAGGGTAGTCCTTAAGAGTTAGAAAGATGTTAGAAATAGACTAGGTAGTAACCAGAGTCAAATCTTTAAATTACTTTTTGCTAATTATAAGCACTTTGGTCTTAATATTTCTTAAAATTAAAACTGTCTTATAATTTGACAAGTGAGTTTTGAAACAAGTTGTTGCTTCTGTTTGATCGAATCATATTGGCTAATTTTGACTGAGTGTATGTAGGAGAAATGCAGAAGGATGAAGTCTATCTAAATGACTCTTATGATAATACACATAAGCAATGGTGGTGCTGGTTTGGAATAAGAGGATTAGTATATGCAGTAGAAGTAGCAATTATAATTCCTGAATTTTTAACATGTTTTCGCAGTAGATAAAAATTGATGCTGACACCAGATTATATGCCCTGTTTTTTTTTTTTTTTTTTTTTTTTTTTTTTTTTTTTTTTTTTTTTTTTTTTTTTTAACTTAACAGTGTGTTTGGTGGATGGTTGTGATTATTCTATAGACAAAGCCTATATAGAAAGCAAGAGTACAGGGTCAGGAGTTGACCAGTTCTTTTGAATGATCAGTGAAAAAAAATAGGTTAAGAATTTGACTGCTGAAGACTAGCTGTTGCTTTGTCAGAAACCCTAAAGAAAACAAAAAAGGGCAAAGATTTATTTAGCTACAAATCCAGGTTACAATACATCATTCGGGAAGGCAGCAGAAACTTGGAACATTTAGTTATAATAGATTTTTAGCCTACAGCAGATGGTAGTGAATTAATATGTAAGTGCTAGTACTTAGTTTACTCTCTCTACTCATAGAGTTCATGATCCTATTTGTAGGAAATGTTACCACCTGCACTAAGTCAGTTGTCCTACTTCATGTAATGTAGTCAAGTTTTTCATTGATAAACATTTCCAAAGGCTATTCTATTCTAGAACTCATTCAAAATTATATTCTTTAGTGGTGCTACTTTTTGTCAAGTTGAGAATTAAAATAACCATTCCTTGATGTGTAATGTTGATTTCAGTTGTCCTCTTGATGATATCTAGAATTATCTGAGAGATGAGAACTGAGCAACATTCTTGCCCGTGATTATTCCAGTTTGTTTAATTTTGAATGGCACCTTTCACTGGTTTTGGAGCCTTGGCTGTAGAAACTGAAAATGAGACAAGCCACAGGCATTCCTTGTTCTCTCTTTCTTCTCCATGGTTACAATGTGGCCAGCTACATTCTCCACAATGACAGACTGTAGTATCAAACTGTGAGCCAAAATAAACTCTTCATTACTAAGTGTCTTTTGTCAGGCTCCTTTATTAGAGCCACAGGAAAAGAAACAAAGACACACAGAGAAGATAGCTATACTGGGCTAGCGTTAAGTCTTTAGTATGGCCACATGTCAGAATGGATTAGGAGGGAAAGAGGTTAAAGGGAGACATGGCAATATGCATGTATTCTGAAATTGAAACAAACAAAAAAAAAATCACTAGCATTCATTTTTTTAATGAATACCTAAAAATTTCCTTGTCACAATCCCTTAATATATTATCAACCCTATAACAATGATTATGACACTGTTTATTAACTTTATAAATTGATTTTGACAACATTTTTAACCTTATGAATTGATTTTGACATTACATACTTTTTCAGGTTAAAAAGTAGAAAACTTTTCTATCTTTAAAATATCAGAAACATTAGGTTGGAAACCAGTTGAAGCATATATAGAGAGTTTCGATTATATGACCATAATGATTTACAGTGTTCAGAGTGTGGTAAAGCTTAAGGTGCCTTAGTAGGCTTAGAAAACCTGGGTAAGCTATTAATATTTTAGCATCTCCATTTCCTATGGGGATGTGTCTTTGAATTGTAGAGGAGAATATTATAGTCTTATTTAGTATAAAATTCATATATTGTAGGAGAGTATGTTAGAGGTCCCAGTTGGGTTTTCCCTGAATTTATTATCTCACAAAGTCAAATACAGATGCATCTTTCATAAAAGGAATAAGCTTATTCTAAAGTAATATCTGAGACTTTTCGATCAACTTATTACATTTTGATGACCATCTCAACAGTTGAACAGTAGCAGAATGACTGGAGGAATACAAATGAGATGTAAATGCTGTAAGGTACCATGAGTTCAAACAGCAGCACTTTGTAAACAGCCGATAAAGGAATAATCCTTGGAAGATGCTTTAAAGTTGCTTTTAGTAAAATAAATCATTAGCAAATTCTTCTTTGAAAATGTCTAGTTCCATGACCTAACATCATGAAGTAGATAGATTAGCTACTGAGATAAAAAAAAAAAATCGAAAAGGTTTGTTTACACTTCACTTTCCCTAATAAGCATCAATGGAAATGACCATATAGTCAGAAATATAAAAGTAGCGAGAGTCTTGGTTTACTTCTTATTGTCTGTTGCTCAGACATGACAAATGGCTCTTGTGTTCTGTGGTTCACAGACACAGGTGACTGACAACAAGCTATGAGAGGGAGCCTTTGGGAAGGTGGCTTAAGGCAGGAAAACTGACAGCAAGGAAGTGGACAAAGACGTAAATTTAAAATCTATGTAAGGATGGGATAGGTAGGCCTCGACTTAACTAATAGCAAATGGTCGTTTTGATATTGCTCCTCACCAGCATTCAGATTGTCATACATATGTGAGTGATGCCGCCTGCACTCATAGTCTGTTTTTATAGAGTCACATTTCAAGTCCTCCCTTCAGAAAACTGTGGCTCTGCTCGCGTTATTCAGGGATAATTTTCTTAGACGCACAGTGTGGAAAATGTAGTATTATGTGAGGAAAAGAATAATAAATTGTGCAAGTTGAATAACATAAACAAGTTCCAAAATGTTTTGCTTATATTATTGGAAGATTTTATTTTTTTAAGGAACTCAACTTTGAAAATATTGAAGAAATTACAACCTCGTAAGTTCTGTATTGATAAATCTGTCAAAAACACAATTCTGTGCCTTATGAACCACTGTACTTACTGAACCTGTGTTTGTAACCTAGTATTTTTAAATGAAAACTCATGTTGTACAAATAAAAATCTAATAATATCCACTTGTTCTATATTTCAATAAACATAAAAGATCACAAGCCTTTCCTATTGAAGTCACCCCCTCCACACACACACTTTCAAAGAAGATCATGGTTATTCTTTAAAGAAATACTGAGAAATGTATCAGTGATTGTCTTAGTAACTTGAGCTAGGCAGTTAACTGTATATAATGGTGTTTTAAAATATATCCTAAGGTAATTAAGAAAACACAGGAAATAGAAATGAAGGAGTGGGTGTACAAGAGGCTGTATTTTTTATGACAATAAAACAATGGGAGGTGTTTTGTGCTTGTATAAGAATGAGAATGTTGCACCAGCCAAAGATTGCATTTCTTGGGTTTTAGAGATCATGTAGACTGCATGTGAATCTCTTAGCAATGAAATTTCCTTTTGTCTCATCTGCAATTGTTGCCGCACTCTATTAGGTAAATTATGATGCACTTCCAATGAAAAGAACTATTAAGGAATTAATGTTTATAAGTCTTTTGGTTTTTTTTTTTTTTTTTTTTTTTTTTTTTTGAGCTCATCAGATGGAAGCTGTTATGTAAGCATGAAAGAGTGGCATTGTGTTCGTTTCTATGACAACAGTTGCTTTCTCACCTGAAAGAGGTCCACTGATAAAGTAAATTGGGCCACCTAGAATTGCTTTGAAAACTTTATTTCGTTGTATTTGTGTACCTTTTAGTTTAGGTAAGATCAGGTTAGTACTTAGTATTAAATAGGTAACTTGAATTTTCTCATTTGTTCTTGTAGTTGTCCATTCTTCTTTCTAATGTAGTTCATAATATTCTAATAACTGGACTGAAAGCCACCTGCATACTTCTATCAGCTACCTGCATATCTTCATTTCATAAAAAAAATGGAAATAATTTTCATCATTTTTCTTTTTTGTTTGTTTGATTTTCTTATTAGTGTTTTATTTATTTACACTTCAGTAATTCCCCCCAATTGGTCCCCACCATAGTTTCTCACCTCCCCTTACCTGGGGCTTCAAGTCTCTTGAGGATTAAGCACATCTTCACTGAGGGCAGACCAAGCAGACCTCTGCTATGTTGGTGCCATGGGGCTCCAATTCTCCTGTGTATACTCATGGCTGGTGGCTCAGTCTCTGGGAGCTTCCTAGTATCTGGGTAAATGTCTCTGCTAGTCTTTCTATGGAGACACTCTCCCCTTCATCTCCTTCAGTTCTTCCGCCTAACTCTTCCATAGGATTCCCCAACTAGTCCAGTGGTTTGGTATTTTGTCTTTTTTGTCTCAGTCAGCAGAGGACAGCCATGCCAGGCTATCTTCTCTAAGCACATCATAGCATCAGTAATTGTGTTAGGTCTTGGTGCCTCCCTGCCAATCCCCCACTCCCCACCATAAGTTGGATCTCAAGTTAAGCCAGTCATTGAACTTTTTCCTTCAGTCTCTTCTGCAGTTGTTTTATCACAGCAACAATTCTGGGTCAGAAATGACCACTGTGGGGTTAGTAACCCTGGTCCTACCCTGGAGGTCCTGTCTATCTACTGGAAGTAGACTCTTCAAACTTTCTCCTGACTCTCTGGGCTTGCTTATCTCCTGTTCCATACAGCCTCAGCTTCATTTCTTTCCTTATTAGCTTGCAATTTGGTCACTTTCAGTAAATAAACAGATTAACTTCTTTGTAACCCAAGAAGGTCTTAAGAAGGAGCTGATCTTGCATTGGTTGTTCAGATACTGGGTTCACAAGTCTGAACCACTATGCCTAACTTTATACACTCCTTTATTATAATTCTTACTTCGTGACTTAACTTAGGTCACTTTCCTTAACATTAAAATACCTGACATATTTCTTTGTACTACCTTAAAATTCCTTTTTTTTTTTCTTTTTTAATTTCTTTATCATCTTTCCTAGTGTGCTGATCCTGTAGGAAACATATATTCCTTGTTTCTCAGGATTATATCTACTTACTCTATCTTGTTAAAAACTTTAAAATGATATTTTCCTGGGATCTAGTCTGGCTTTCCATCCTTCCATGTGTTTCTCCACTATTGTCTCTCAACCTGATAACTTAGTTTCTTTCTCTTTCTTTCTTTCTTTCTTTCTTTCTGTCTGTCTGTCTGTCTGTCTGTCTGTCTGTCTGTCTTTCTTTCTTTCTTTCTTTCTTTCTTTCTTTCTTTCTTTCTTTCTTTCTTTCTTTCTTTCTTCCCTCCCTTCCTTCCTTCATTCCTTTTTCCCTTCCTTTCTTCTTTCTCTCAAGAAACTTTAATGTATTTTTTTAAAATACCCCTCCAAACACCTTGGCCATCAGTAACACTGGGTACACTTCTTTGTCTACCTTGCCTCTTTATTCTCATTTCCTCCTGCCAACCCACAAATCTTTTCTGCTGATGGCATCAGGTGTTGCTATTAGGATATAATCTCATCATGTCTTATCTTTTCTGTATTATTCCCTGCTATTAGCTGGTAACGACCTGAATGGCTTGTTTCTGAATACTAGGATTCATATTACAAGTACGTACCATGTAAGCTTCCAAGGGAAGGAAGAAGTCAACCCAGCTAAGGGGACTCTGAGGAAAAATTATGACAAATATGTTGTGAGGCACCTGCAAACCTCAATGTGAATCTATGGAACTTAAGAAATCCCTGAAATCTTTTTGAGAGGACCATATTCAAAACTATTTTCACACTTATATTTATAGAGTGCATTTCTTTTTCATATTTGTGACTATACAGGGGGGTTATGCAAACCTTAGGCAGTATATAATGATGATCATTGATATGATGTTTAATACAATATTTTCTTGTATATCATGATTTAATTTCTCCCATTTTTAAAGAAAATGCTGATGTAGAATATGCACACAAACAAATGCTTTTCTGGTGTCAAGTTCTATACAATGTTTAGAAGTGAAAGATAACCTAGAAGAGAAAAAAAAAAGATTTGCCAATCTTGCTACAATCTTATTGGGCATTCCATTTTTAAAATTTTCTACAAATAAACTTTTATTGATTTTATTCAGATTGTTTAAAAATAATCTATGCCTTTATGCTTTGGTCTGGTTCAAACTTTTCATAAGGCCTTTCTACATCTTCGTTTTTATCCAATATATTGCACAAGCATTTTATTTATTTATTTATCTAGCTGTTTATTTACTATTTATACCTGATTATCTTTAAATTGTGGGAGAGTTTAATACAGATTTTGTATTTCTACGAAGTTTTCTGTTTTATATTCTCAGTAATTATTGGATTAGTAGATAAAATTATTTCAACTATTCAGAGATAGATGTGTACAACAACAAAAAGATAAAAAGAGTTAAGTGTTGATTGTGACCCGTTATGGAATTCACTTGAGCATTTTAATGTAGGTGACCATACATACATAAATCAGTGACATAATAATCTCAATATTCTGTAAATGTTTAAATGCAGATTATTGATAGTAAAGAGTCTAATAATCCATAGCAAGCCATGTGCCAGAAGTTGCCTAAAATAAATTTATACTTAAAACGCTAACTTCCTAGGTGATGTGCTAATGTATTTACTATACTATGTCTTATGTAGAATCCCACTGCAAGTGTTCTCTCAGTCTTTAAAGCAGCTGTGCTCCTAAGGGAGACTGCAATTCCTATCTTACTTTTTTTTCTTTTTATTTTTTTTCTTTAAACAACTTTATTTTCAGAAAACAGAGATAAATGTAGAGAGTTTTAGAAGCAACCCTACCTTACTTTCTGTTCTTGTTCAATAAGTTTATGGGCATAATTTTGCAAATCTTACATACTTCAAAGCTCTTGTAGATTTTAATTACTCTTCTTTACGTTATAATTTAGGTATTTAAATCTAAGCTTCAGAGAAGTCTCATACATTAACATGTAAATTACATAAGTGTGTCAAAATATGTGTAACAATTTTTCATTTTAATTATATTAAGTGTATAATACAATCTCATTAATTACATTCATATAGCTGGGAAATATGACTATCATTTATGTCTAATGATTTTCTTTTACTCTACCATTTGAAATTATGTACCCTTTAAAGAATAAGGTCCTAATTACTTGGCCACTCTACCTTAACCCAATGTGGTTCTACAGATATATTTTACATTGAATAGTCCATATATTTCATAAATATGCAGCAGTATAGTATCTGTCCTGTCATAAAATTTTGTTACTTAGTGTAGTATCTTCTAAATTCACCTATATTATTACATTTATAATTTTATTCATTAGAAGACTTTAGATGTTAGTGCATTGTATACATATATTCCATTTCATTTATATATTTATATATTCTAATTCATCTTTATTTGACATGCATTCATAAATGTTAACATTTTTCATGTATGTAAGTAATTATAATTATTTATATATAAGAAATTATAAAAATACAAAACATAAATTATTTCACATTTGTTTCTCTATAAGACATGCATTTCAAGTCATTTTGTAGGTAGGAATGTCTACAAAATTTAATATCTACAAATATTTAATGTCAAATATATCAAATACAGATGAATGTTAGAACATGCATTTGACCTGAATTTAGGCAAACAAGCACTCAGACTAAATATTTAAGCTGAATAAAAATGCCCACATTTTCAAAACTACCACATAAGTATTGATTTAAGTTTTGTGTTTGTTTTGTTTTGCCTCAGTGAAGATACAGTGTTTGTTAGAATACAGTGCCCTTAGGAAGACCATGACAGGTAAGGGCAGTCACATTCAACCCTCTGGGTCTGTAATCTAGAGATGTTGCTTTTGATGTTCTCAGAACTCTATTATTCCTTCTACTGAGGTTGAAATGCAGAGACATTGTTTCTGATATTCTCAAAGCTGTTGCTTCTTTCCTGCTCTATTTCTGATTTTTCTCAGATCATTGAAAATTATCAAACTTCCTGCAGGATAAAGCAAAGGAAAAGTTGGTCCAGTCTTTGGACATTTCCTGAAAGGCATGGCCTATCTGTCAGAGTGTCATTTCTTTGGTTTTGTGACTGTGATTGTTATTGCACATAAAGCATCTTCATGGAAGCAAGAAGAGGGGAGGGGAAGCAGAGTGGGAGGGAAAAGGGATAACATTGAAATGTAAATACAGAGAATAGCCAATAAAAATGAAAAAAGAATCAGCAGTGAAAGCAGCAACTCATGTGTGTTCATGAGTTGAACTGTTGGTGTATCCCAATGCTCAGTTGGAGTGTTGGTTTGCTGAAGGCATGTTAAACACAGACAAATAAATATTTCATTCAAGGAAAGTACCCTTTTTGGAATTTTCATTATGAATGAACTACAGTCAATAATTATGAATGGTTCTTTTGTTTTGAAGGAATCAGACTATATACACAAACATATCAAATATTGTGCCGCAGAATTAGTCTAATATGCTCAGGTATATTACATATAACTCATATGTGTATTGATGTTAAAGTGATATATGATTAGACAGTGAAGAGGTAGGTGGAGAAAGAGTCTGGAGGAGCAGAAGAGATTGAAGGAGGAGGGATTCTGGGGGGAACGAAGATGGAGGCAGTTGTTTATATTTTTCTCGGCACATATCTTTATAAATAAGGTTGTTATGAATATTTTATAAGGAATGGAATTGTCCAAGATCATTTGACCTATAAAGGATATCAAATTATATTATAACTATTGGGTCAGAGTAGTTTGGTGTGTTCTCTGATATGATGACATATTTGAGTTCAAAGGATGTAGTAGTGGGACAGATAAAGCCTGACACAGATTTGGGATGTGTGTGTCTTAGGCTTGGCAACAACACTCCAAGGGGCAGTGAGTAAAAACAACATGCTGGGGCAGTCATATTCACCCTGGACAGAAGCAGCAGGGTCAGTAGACTGAACCATGTCTGAGTTCTTAGTGATGGTCTGGAATGCCAAGTGGTGTGGGGACCACATGGTGTAGCTCAGCTCAGCCCTAAAGCTTCTTCAGCAGAGTAAGACTGTGGGAGGCCAAGAAAAGTTTGAGCCATCATAATAATGTTTACCACAACACTCATATAACTTTGGGTCCCCTAGTTCTGGATAATATTCTATAATTTCATGTTTATCCTCTAGGTTTCTCATAATTTTATAATGGTTATTTGAAGCAAACAAATGGACATGTCCTTTATGGGTCAGAGTCCAAGAAGAAACAGTTTGGTATAGATTAGAGCATAGAGTTTAACTGGGGAAGAATAAGTGACAGTACAGTTTATAGATAAATACTAATGATTTGAAGATCAATTGTGGTGATGATAGGTAGAATAGAGACAAAAATAACTAATTAAAATATTTGCATATGGGAAAGTTTTTTATTTTTCACTTAGAGTGAAAAATGAAGATGTTATTGTTAGGTTGTTTCTATGGGACACAGCAAAATTGACCCTGTGGATCTAGTTTTACATTTTAATTTGGTGTTTTATTATTTTTCTAGTAAATTATGTCTCTTAAATGAATAAACTAAAATGTACTTTTGAAATCCCATTGGGCTATGTACAGTTGATCACTATCAATTGTCCCAAGAAATTTAACTCATTTTATATCTAGAGTCATGTGTTATGAAACAACAGCCTTTTATGCATTTACTCTTTACTTGTTTGCAAAGTATAATCTGTGACATGGTCTTTTCCTAATTTCCTGTTTCCATGGTTGCAGTTTGGTAAGACCATGGACATGACATTCCATGAACAAAGTCTAAAACCTACCTGGTATTTAAGCTTTATAAAATGAACAAAGAAATAAATAACACACCTGAAGCTGAGAGAGCAAATTAAAAACACAGGGATCAGGCTAAATGGAAAGAAATTAACATTGCATCCACAAATGTTCTGTTGTTTGAATGAATGCAACTCCCAAAAATTCATACATTTGAATACGTGGTCCCTAGTTGATGGAACTCTTTGGGAAGGATTAGGATCTGTGACCTTGATTAGGAAGATGTGTCATGAAGGTTGGGCTTTGATGTTTCACATGTCTTTTCTAGCACCATGCCTTTACACTGCTGTCAAGGACTCCAGCCTTGTGAAACCATAAGCCTGATGAAGAGTTTTTTCTACAATTTGTCTTATTCATGATGTTTTACCACATGAAGAGATACACAACTAAAACAGAATTTAAGAGGAAGTGGAAGGATAGCTGTGATAGGCCTGACTGTGCTACGTTTTGGACGAATGTGGAAGTCCTTGGGATGTGAACTAGAAAAGCAATAATAGAATGTAGAACACGAGGCCTGAGTGTGTATCTTAATAGTAGCTTGGAAGACATGCAGTGAAGCATGCAGAATATGGAAGCCAAGAAGCAACCATGTCAGTAGATGAGCTACAGACCATTCTTGTGTTACTTTAGCAAAGAATGTGGCTGCTTTCTGCCCTCATCCTAAGAATTTCTCTGAAGATAAATAAAATGTAACAGGCTAATTTATTTTGTGAAGGAAATGCCAAGACAGCCTTAAGTTGTTTCAGTCTCATGGATGTTAGTGTTAATACACAATTGCCTGTATAGTCAAAGTCTATTTTTCTGCTATCCATTCCTTTAAAGACATATTGACTACTTCGAAATTTAGAAAATATGAATGAATATCCTATATGCATGCATAATATAATAAGTTTTTGGTTCTACTGGATAAATACCAATTGGGACAATTGCTGGTTAGCAATTTATCAGAAACTGCTGGACTGTCTCTCAAAATGAAATGTTTGGCTTTCCTGAAATGACTGAGGATTCCTGTTGTTTCTTATTTTATAAGCTTTCAGGGCATTTGCATTTTATGACATGGTCACTTTAACAAATGCACAGTGATTTCATATTTCTTTACTTTTTATTTAGTCTAGTTTCAGCCTTCATATGGAGTAGAGATTGTCTACATTCTCATGTATTTACCTGCTATCCACAAAAATATTTTGCGAGATATCTTTCTTGACATGGCTAAATTTTAAAATGATATTTTTTTTCATTTACTTATAATTTGTGTTAGAGCATTCTTTGCTCATTTTGTGTAAATATTCTTTATTAAATTAGTATGTTTTGGCAGTTATTTTCTCCCAACATTGTTTATCTTCTCCCTGTCTTTATGATGCTTTTATGAAGTGGAATTTTTGAACTTTAACTGATGTCCAACTTATCAAGAGTCTCACAGATTGCATCCTTGAGGTTGTACCATAGAAGATGTCTATGTAAACAAAATTAGTTCACTTTTCCTCTTTGGTGAGTTCTATAGCTTTGCATTTTACAACAAAGCTGATGATCCACATAGAGTAAACTTTCGTGAAGGCTGGAAGGTTTGGGTATAGATTCATTTTTTTCTAGTTGTTCCAGCACCAATTGTTGAAATGACTGTTGCTCCTCTCTTGTCAAATATCAGTTGACTCTATTTGTGAGGTTCTATTTTTGCAGCTTTATTCTATTCTATTGATCTTTTCTTTCACTGATATCATACTGTCTTTCTTACTGAAGCTGTAGTGTAAGCCTTGAAGTAGGACTTTTTGAGTTTCCAAACTTTCCTTGATACAGCATGACTATTTTAGGATTTTTACCTCTACTTTCAAATTCAGACATTTTGTCACCATCCACAAAAGGTACTGTGCTTAGATATTTTTGATCTGGGTTTGAACTGAATTTATGAATTTTAGAAGGAAGACCTGCTGACAATATTATATCTTCAGATAGTCTTTGATTTTTTAAAATTACTTTTGTGGTATTTTTTAATAAGGATATTATATATGAATTTTTAACGTTTTACCTAAGTATCTAGTTTTCTAGGGGTGGCACGAATATTATAGGGTTTTAATTACAAATAGTACTTTTTTGTTAGTAGTAAATAGGAAGAGTAACTCTGAATATGGGACACTTTTATTGTATAATCTACTGTAATAGCATGATACTATTTTTTACTTGTATCCTAGAGTCAGCAATTATCACTGACAGCAAGTTCAAATTCACATTCTAATTACTCTTTATCACTTTATAGTTAATATAAATCCATTAGAACTGCAACGTAACTTGAATGTCTTCCTGACTTTTTCTGTGTAGCATCATTCATTAAAAATATGTCACAATCAAGACAGAGGTTTATATTTTATGGAAAAAAACGATATTTCAACCTAATATATTTGCTTATCAAAAATACCTTAGAAATGGATAAAAGAGAAGAGTTTTGAATTTCTGCCCATTATTTCAGAGGTTTAAAACATTTCTTTTAGGCCTATGTGACAGAGACCTTTGTGACAAAAAAATGTGAATTGAAGAGAAACATTCACTTCAGTTCAGGAAGACAGGAAATAGAACAAAGAATAAAAGTTTAAAGACAAGAAATATGTCTTCCAGGTTTTCCATACTTAGCAGTAGCCCATGCAACTGTGAATTCATGAATGGAGTCCTCCACCTGTGCTCATCAATGGAGTAACCCACTGATGCTCATAAATGGAGTCCTCCACCTATGCTCATCAATGGAGTAACCCACTGATGCTCATAAATGGAGTCCTCCACCTATGCTCATCAATGGAGTAACCCACTGATGCTTCATCAAGTACTTTCATGATCCCATTTTCTTTCCACTGTGTCATCATCTGAATACCAAGCTGTCCTCGCTGATACATTTTATACTCATTTGGTTTGTAAAGGCATTTGAAGTTAGTTAGAAAAGGCAGATGAGTGTAAATAGAAGCAAAACTGAATAGCCAATGAAGGAAAAGGAAGCATGGAATAAATAGCTGGGGATAACAGAAGTCAAAGGTTTCTCAGTTCCAAACCTTAATATTCATCCAGCATCAACTAAATCCATAGTATACCATGAATGATCATATGCTGGTTTTACTCTTGAAACATTTAGCATAAACATCAATGGTTACAACAACTATTAACAATTGTATTTTCTTGTGATAGAGCCTGAGAAAATGGCAAAGACTGGGACTACAAACTTTCTTTCTTTTTTTTTTTTTTTTTGAAAAACTTTATTTTAAAAAAGAAAGATAAATGAACAAATTTTAAGCATTTTTACATAAATGTATACGAATACATTTTTGTTAGTGCTTGGCTTTTTTTTTCAAAGGTTTGATAATGTAAACTAAGGTCTTACTAGTTACAATGATTATAAAGTACATGTAAAACAGGATGTAACAAAGTTTTCTTGGTGTGTAAGGATCAAGCATAAAGGTTTTTTTGTTTTTTCTTTTATTCTTGAACCTTACACAGTCTGCGAGTTGTTTCTGGGGTGTTCAGAGCTTTCTGGGGTCAGTATCCAATTATCAGTGACTGCATATTATGTCTGTTCTTTTGTGACTCGGTTATCTCACTCAGGATGATATTCTCTAGATGCATCCATTTTCTTAAGAATTTGGTTAAGTCATTGTTTCTGATAGCTGAGTAGTACTCCATTGTGTAAATGTACCACAATTTTTGTATCCATTCATCTACTGAAGGACATCTGGGTTCATTTCAGCTTCTGGCTATTATAAATAGAGCTGCTATGAATATTGTGGTGCATGTATCTTTGTTGTATATTGGAGTGTCTTTGGGGTATATGCCCAGAAGTGGAATAGCTGGATCTTCAGGTAGTACTATGTCCAATTTTCTGAGGAATCACCAGACTGATTTCCAGAGTGGTTGTATCAGTTTACAACCCCACCAACAGTGAAGAAGTGTTCCTCTTTCTCTACAACCTGGCCAGCATCTGCTGCCATCTGAGTTTTGGATCTTGGCAAATCTGACTTGTGTGAGGTGGAATCTCAGGGTGGTTTTGATTTGCATTTCCCTAATGGCTAAGGATGTTGAGCACTTCCTTAGATGTTTCTCAGCCATTCGATATTCCTCAATTGAGAACTTTTTGTTTAGCTCTGTACCCCATTTTTAAATAGGGTTGTTTGATTCTCTGGTGTCTAGCTTTTTGAGTTCTTTGTATACCTTGGATATTAGGCCTCTATCTGATGTGGGGTTGGTAAAGATCTTTTCTCACTCTGTTGGCTGCCATTTTGTTTTCCTGACAGTGTCCTTAGCCTTACAGAAACTTTACCATCTCATTAAGTCCCATTTGTCAATCTTTGACCTTAGAGCACAAGCCATTGATGTTCTGTTCAGGAAATTTTCTCCGGTGCCTATGAGTTCTAAGGTTTCCCCTACTTTCTAGTCTAATAGTTTCAGTGTACCTGGTTTAATGTGGAGATATTCGAGTATAAACTTTCTAAAGAAGAAGTTAGGAGTTATGGTTGTGTAGCATGTAGTAGACTGAATTTGAAATCTTAAGTCATCTAGGCTTACCCACCTGATACAAAATTTATTGCTATCAATATCTCAGTAGGAAATGCTTTATGCTAAGGATCCTAAATTTGCTCATGCAGACTAGAAAGACTTGGCTGAGATTTGAGTATCCCTTTTCTGGATTAGATTTTGGATTTAAACAGATAAGTCAATGCAACTCTGACATCAAAACAGTGACTACTACATACTTTCCTCAAATTGCAGCATTGTCTTATGCATGCTGACAGAGTGAAGCCCTGTTATTTTCCTGAACCTTTTTGGAGATCTCAGTGTTATCCAAATGGGCAAGTTCAGATGATATTTCCAAAATGTAACAATACTATGGATATTACAGTCTTCATTTTTAAGTCTTCTGGCATATTGTCACTTCCTCTACCTGTTTTATTAATAATTATTAGTTTTAACTTTGCAAAAGTTATCACAAGCTTTCTTTTGCTAATATCCTATCGTATATTTACTTTACCTATTTTCATCTTGGCAAGTGTCAGTCCGACAAATCCCTATCTACTGTACACACACCTGTCCTCAAAGCAAAATCAAAAAGAAAGTCTGGTTATTTCTCAGTCCTCAGCTGACAAAGGCTGTTATACATAGCAGGTGTCCAAAAGAGCAAGGACTCTAGGAACAAAGGGGATGTATGCTATTTTGGAAGTAAATTTAAAGGAAATAGAAATGTGTAAAGTATTTTGCATGTTTAATGCACATTTGACAGTGCATTTTTATGTTCCTCTGCTGGGGGTCCTTGTTTTTGGTGTGAGTGAAGCCCATAGATGTAACTGTCATAGCAGGGTTTCCTTCTGTATAGTTTGATTATCCTCCCTCTGTATTGGCAGCATTAAGTATATATTTAAATATTTTATCTACAAAAATGTAACAAGTAGAAGCTATGACTCTAAATGAAATTGTCTCACCCTTTGTATTTATTAGTGTTTTTGTTGCTCTGAAGAGACACCATGACCACAGAAGTTCTTATAAAGGGAAGCGCTTAATTAGTGTTGTCTTACAGTTCAGATGTTCAGTCCAGTATAGTTCTAGCAGGAAGCATGTTAGCGTGCAGGCATCATGGTGCTGGAGAGGGAGATGAGAGCTCTACAGGGACATAGCATGAGTACATAAGACCTCAAAACCAGGGCCACTGTGACACACCTCCTCTAACAAAGTCACATCACCTAATAGTCCTGAGCATTCAAACTTATGTATTGCAGGGCACCATTCCTACCCAAACTACCATGCCCTTCAATACATATTTTGAACTGCTTTCATTGGAAGCAATACTAAAATACTGAATAAACGAAACTGTTCTTTCCAGGCAAATTTTATTTACCTCAGTTTCTCTCAATAGATCTCATTAATGTTTTGAAAAGAACGTGGTGGTACCTAAAGAATCATTTACGTTACTTTCTTATATTTCTGTGCTATTATCCTGAGAGTAGATCGCTGTACACTGGAATATAACTTGCACACTCTATACATATGATTTATCCAGTGTGAATGAATGGTAGTGTATTTGTCATTATTACAACTAAAGAAATTTCCTTAACAATCAGAAAAATCTCCCCACCTCTGTCATCTATTTGAATGACAAGACACTAATTTGTGAACCAACCTGAGAAGAAATCCCCTATCACCTTGCTATTCAGAATATATGCTTATACATTTGCTTATGCTTCATAGATTTTTTTACCATGTCAGTTCATCACTGTAATATAAACCTATTAATAAACACAAAATACAAAAATTTACTTTTGTTAAAATAATGTTGAGGTCATTAATCAACTTTTTAAAGCAGTATTCCTAATTAGTTTTATTTAAAATTCTAAATGAAAAAAGCAACACTGTGGTGTGTTGAATTAAGACAATGGGTAATGCACTGTATTTCATTGTCTTTAAAAAAAAATCACTCAGATATTTTATTCCTTCTAAGAATTTACTTTTCCCCTTTGGTTGAAAATAAATTCTTCTCTCACAGATATCCTGTTTTTTCTCCCTCTACTCCATCTTTTGACCTTCCCTACACCCCCTCTCTCCAGATCCACTCCGATTTTTGTCTATTAGAAATTAACATGCTTCTAAGAGATAACAACAAAATACATTAAATTTAAATATAGTAAAAAGAAAGCCATCTTATTGGTGCTGGACAAAGCAATCTGAAACAAGTAGAAGAGCCCCAAGAGCAAGCAGGAAATGCAGATCTGTTTCTTCCCTTAGAATTGTCTTTCATATTATTAGTTTTAAGATAGTAGTCAACGCAATGAATTTCTTTCTGATGGTATCAAATATACATAGTTGTATTTTGTTCATATTTACAGATTTCATGCTTTGTCTTTTTTTACCCTGCTTCCTTCCTGTTGCCTTCTTTCTTGAAATTAAATTATTTCACTTTCTGTTTTATATAAAATATTTCTCTTATACAAAAATATTTAGAAATATATATATTTCTATATAGAATGTGGGTGTGTGTACACTTCTAATTATGTAAAGAATGTATTTGAAGTCATTATTGGAAGCAGGAATCTGCTTCCATAAATAATCACATGGTTTTGGGCTGATGGTTCTTCTTCAACTCTCTGCTTAAATTTTAACGTGATATAACAACTTTCATTTATGTCACTTCTCCATCTCTCAGACTGTTCTTTTTTCCCTTTATACTTATCTGGCCCTTATTCAGAAACAAGACAACTGGAGGTACATTCTTGATTACTATAAAGGATCAAATGGAGAAGAATAGTATAGTAAGTTTTGTACATCGAAGGTATTTTGTAGGTAAGAGAGGATGAGATCATGGGAAAAACAACTCCAAAAAAGAAGTTACTTGTTGCGGTAAATATTAAAAAAATAAAAAAAGGGCACCATGCCAACTACCACCAGCTACTCTCTGTCCCAGGGGTTTCTCTGCCTCATGACAGCCTGTTTTTCATCTCTCTTGCTCAGACTCTGCTGATATTCCCATCATCTGCCCCCTGTAGTTATTGTCACAATTCCCAGTAACCTGGTAAAATCAAAACTCTAGAGGCTTGTAGTTCACCAATCAGATTTATATCAGTGAATTCTCATCCCTCAAACAACCCCACAATAAACTTAGAGCCAATGGATTGATATAAACTGTACATCTAGATAAGAGAAATTGTCCTGTAATAATCTGTTTCTTATAAGCTATTCATAGATACCTGTGGTTTTTTTAAAACCCCACAGATTTGGGTCATCCTTCTCTTCTTCCATCTTGGTTTCTTCTCCTCTCTTCTCCTCTCTTCTCCTATCTCTCCTGCCTCTCAAAAACTCTATGCCTGCCTTTTATTTTCACTGCCCCATCACAGCCCTTGCCTTAATGTGTGCATGCTTTCTCCTGCATATAGACATCAACCCACCATTACTCTTGATTTTTACTTTATGGTGGGCAGATCTAGCTGTCTGAATGTTTTCTATAGTAATGAGAGTGAAACTTGAGGAGGAGTAACAGTAGCACTGAGCATTTGCCTCTGTAATTCAAACATGTCCCTTCACTATGAACAAGAGCTTCATGATATTCAAGTTTCACTGGAATAAAGGTTTATTTAGCTTAAACACATTTAAGAATCTTATTTAAAATAATAATGTTCAGATTTTCAGAAGTGGTAACGTGAGATGCTAATCAATGCCTGGGTCAGACATTGTTGACTAAAATGGAACTATGTCCTGTTTCAGTCTTAACTGGAGAGTTGATTCAACTCTCTATGTCATAATTACAGATTTATCAGATTAGATGGGTCGATTAAAATGTTTCTTTCTATTTATATAACAATAAGTGCTACAAAATTCGGTGTCTTTATGAAACGAAGTATTTCACATTAACAAGGAAGACACTAGGAAAACAAACTGGCGAGTAGGAGAAAGGACAGGAAAATAGAAATTCAAATTACCATAGAAATAATAAGCCTTATAGTGTACTAAAAGGAGAAAATGATTACTACCAATTTGTTAATTGTGGAAAGGCTGAGATAACTTATTAAGTATGTTTTGAAGGGGCAATTGAAATCAGTCATGTTTTCTGTTGGTATCTTATAACACAAAAACTATTATTTTATAAATTATGAAATTTAATCATAAAAAGTTTAAATCTTCCAAATGTATGTAAGAAGAGGAACGAAATATAAACCTCCTGGCAAGGGATATTATGTACTCACAACAATGAGATTTAAAGTTCCAAAAATGAGCATGAACCTAATCTTTTCATACTGACATGAAGATTTACAAATTATGAAGGCATTAAGCAATATGTTTCCGGGGATAAATATGATCTGTTTTGTTTAATGACTGCACTAATTGGGACACATATCCAAGGCTAATTTTCAAAGTAGTCACTGTTATTTATCTCTACACACAGGGCTCCTCCTCCAATGTGATGCTGGGGCTGAATGTACTTAGGAACCCACTCCAAGTGTGACTTGAAAGGTGTGTAGACGATTGGGAAGAGAAAGGTAAATGTTTTGGTACTAGCTCTCTTTTGCTCTTTGTGCTGTGTTTTCTAGTATTTTAATGTTTATTTAACTCCTTAGCACTTTGTTTAGGTTTATGTGCCCAATATTATAGAGTTTCTAATGGACCACAGAAGTGTGTCAAACTATAGTCATAGGGTTTCTTATTACCCCTGATGTGACTGGCTCACCAGCTTTCCCCTTGCTCTCTGATAGTTTTCCTTTTGTGAAATATTAGCACAAAAGAATTTGAAACTTTGTTTTGCACCATTGAAAACATATTATCAAGAAAACTCCCTTAATATATTTTTGCTACTTATTGTGCTGGCTTCTAAGGCCTGGTATTTTCAGTATTACTAACGTGTAGGAATATGTGTATGGGTCCATTTGTGTGCATATATCCATGATAATATGTATGTGTCTGTGTGAATGTGTGTGTGTGCTATTATTAGAGATTGAGTCTAGTGTCAGACACATGTTAGGTAAGCACTTTATCACTAATTTTTATCTCTGATGAAATGTTACATAAATACAATTTATATTGACTTTGTCAAGAGACCCAGACATGTGGATAAAACTATGAAGTACACATAAAACAGTAACAAAACATTTTCATTAAAATATGAGTTATTTCCTGAACCTTGTATGAACCATTTCTAAATAACACTTGCTGCTGATAAGCTCAACGATTCAGGAAGCATTTATTTTCTGAATAATAGTATATACATCTTGTAGCTTGCTTTAATATTTCCAAGGTCAACAAGAAATTTTTTCAATCTCTAATTGATCTCATATATATATATATATATATGTATATATGTATATATGTCTACATATATGTGTGTGTATATGTGTATACATATGCATATATGTATACATATACCCACATATGTATTTATATGTAGTTATACATACACACACACTTACATATATATGCAAATTCAAAGCCAGACTACTTTGGATGAGGCTAATTTCCTCTATTCATGGAGGCTACCATACTTGTGTGGAGTTAATACTTGTATATGAACAGTGTTACTATGTATCTCAGGTCATGCTGAACCTAATTGTGTATATATATGAGTCTGACCTCACACTCACAGAGATCCTCCTCCCTCATCCTCTTTAGTGCTGTAATTAAAGGCCCAGCACAAAGTTTTATTTAAGTTTTTTTTGTAATATAAACTATCATCCTTAAATTTTTATCTCTTTTTTAAAAAGGCCAAAAAAGGAAAGTAATCATTATGCTTTGAGTTCTTTAGTTGTGTTTCTCTATAAGTCTCTTCTTCATAGGCAAGACTTCCGTTCCCATTTAAATAAATTGCCCTCTTCTCGTTTCTAGGCCTTTCTCCAGATAGTCACCATAGCTTCACTGAGGGATGTACGCAGATCTACATCTCTCATAGTTAAATACTTATTTCATTTGTGCTTTATGGCTATTTGTCCTGTGGTTACTTTACCATCTTCATCACATTGTGAAATATGGAAAACAACAATATTGAACACTTAGCCAGAATTTAAAATTTTCTAAGTGATACGGCCTGTTTTGAATTCATTTTCTCATTAATTATCTTTATGAAGTGAATCTGAGGCTGTAAACTTCATTTGATAAGTGGAGAAACTAGTTAGCAAAGAACCAAAAATGATTTGCAAATGTAATTTGCCTGTGGTTCATAGCTAATAATTAGTAATGAAAATTTTGGAACACTTGATTAGTACTACCTTAAATTTTGTATGATGTGAGATATTAGTGTTCACAATAATGTCAATGGTTATGCTAATGTATTCAAGTTTTAGAATGACTTTTGATATTACTATTTGCTCCCT
This sequence comes from Micromys minutus, assembly GCF_963924665.1. Lineage (NCBI taxonomy): Eukaryota > Metazoa > Chordata > Mammalia > Rodentia > Muridae > Micromys > Micromys minutus. Next base: position 39,240,532 of record NC_137958.1, read on the forward strand.
CTTGTTAAAATATATGTACTTGTATGTGATCAGAGATACTTCAATTTATATTAAAATAAAGGACTTCCTCCCTGTTGACACACAAACACAACATTATTTAACAATAGTCTTTCTCTTGTGCTCATCTCCAAGATGACTTATTAATAAGCATCACAATATAAAACATACTGTAAACTTAAAATCCCACACTCTTTACAAATTCAAAAACATTAAAATATAGTTTCTTTAATGATCCAAAGTCTCTTAAAACTTCAAATTTTGTGAACTAGAGGCTCCTATGAAATCCAAATAAGTCATTTCTTATACCAATAGGGCATAACCAGGCCAGAGTCACAATTTAACCAAAGCAGAACCAACTCCAGCACTGCAAGTAACTCGGTGTCCAGTGTCGGAGTTTCACTCCTGATCTTCTGGGCTATTCCTAAAGCCTCAAACATGGCGGGTGCTCATCTCCCCTGTCCAGGCTGAATCCACTCTGTCACCTCTGCTTTCTTTGGCAGTCATCCTATGGTACTACCGGATCTAAAATGCTAGGTTCTGCAGTGACTGTAACTGTTGTCACTTTCATTAGTAAGCCACCCTTAGGCTCTTCTCACAGTGTCAAATTGCAAGTTCTCTGTGTGATCCTTCCATCCTGGGGCTTCAGCTGCTATGGAGATTGCACCTTTACTAGCAGATTCTTCTTGTTTCTCACAGAGCCAAGCCTCAGATCATCTCCATGATCCCCGCCCCCAACCTTTCAAAATTCTGGGTAACTCTTATACTTTCAACTTCAATTGCCAACACATTGTCCAACCTTGGCTACTTCTGTACCATAGCTTCTGTGTGCTACCCCTGCGGAAATACTCCCAGAATATTATACGTCAATGTTGCTGGTCTGTTTTTAATCACTAGTAACTCCTCAGCTCCTGCTAGACACCTACTGTCTCAATCTAGCAAAGACTTCACTTCAGTGATGCTTTTTTTCCTATTAAATGTGGTTAATTCTTCTCCATATGCTGATTAGAAAGACAAATTCTTAACTCAGAGTTGCAAAATAGAAAATACTTCCTTCTGAATATTGCAAGCAAAGCTTCAATCAAGAGTGCTCCATTCACCTTTATCTCCCAAACTCCAATAGTGTACTACTGAATATATTAATATTCTATGGCCTTTTACCCCTAAGCTCTAATATCCTTCCACAATCCTATCAGAACCAACATAATGAGGTCTGTCACAGCGATACCCCACTCCTGGTACTAGTTACTGTCCTAGTTGGTTTTTCTATTGCATATTATGAATCCCAGTCCCTTAATGGAGAGCAGGGAAAGAACTCAAAACTGTGTAAAAACCTGGAGGTAGAAACCCAGGAAGACAAAACGCAACATGGAAATAGTCAAAGTCTTCTTGTTTTGTGAATATATGTATAGTTTTTGTTTTCTTTATTTCTTGGACTTCATACAGTCTGTGAGTTGTTTCTGGGGGAGTGCAAGCCTCTGGGGTTAGCATCCCACTATCAGTGACTGCATATTATGTCTGTTCTTTTGTGACTGGGTTATCTCACTCAGGATGATCTTCTCTAGATGCAGCCATTTTCTTAAGAATTTGGTTAAGTCATTGTTTCTGGTGGCTGAGTAGTATTCCATTGTGTATATGTACCACAATTTTTGTATCCATTCGTCTTCTGAAGGACATCTGGGTTCCTTCCAGCTTCTGGCTATTATAAATAGAGCCGCTATGAACATTGTGGTGCATATATCTTTGTTGTGTATTAAAGTGTCTCTGGGGTATATGCCCAGAAGTGGAATAGCTGGGTCTTCAGGTAGTACTATATCCAATTTTCTGAGGTATCGCCAGACCGATTTCCAGAGTGGTTGTATTAGCTTGCAACCCCACCAACAGTGGAGAAGTGTTCCTATTTCTCCGCAGCCTCGCCAGCATCTGCTGTCATCTGAGTTTTGGATCTTGGCCAATCTGACTGGTGTGAGGTGGAATCTTAGGGATGTTTTGATTTGCATTTCCCTGATGGCTAAGGATGTCGAGCACTTCCTCAGGTGTTTCTCGGCCATTCGGTGTTCCTCAACTGAAAATGATTTGTTTAGCTCTGTACCCCATTTTTTAATAGGGTTATTTGATTCTCTGGTGTCGAGCTTTTTGAGTTCCTTGTACACCTTAGATATTAGGCCTCTATCTGATGTGGTGTTGGTAAAGATCTTTTCCCATTCTGTTGGTTGCCATTTTGTTTTCTTGACGATGTCTTTAGCCTTACAGAAACTTTGCAATCTCATTAAGTCCCATTTGTTAATCTTTGACCTTAGAGCTTGAGCCATTGGTGTTTTGTTTAGGAAATTTTCTCCTGTGCCTATGTGTTCTAAGGTTTTCCCTACTTTCTCATCTAATAATTCCAGTGTATCAGGTTACTTTATGCTTATTGCAACTAGTACGTTTTCAATGCATACTGTCAAGCCCTTGAAAAAAATCAAGTACCGACTAAAAAACATATTCACATGGTTTTATGTAAAATTTATTTTAATGTCTGAAAAAACAGTACTGACAAAAATGTATAATTTTAAGCAAAAAATGTTTAAAATCTTTACATCTATCTTTGTTTTGAAAAATAAAATCGTTTAAAAAAAAAAAAAAGAAACCCAGGAAGAGTTCTGCTTACTAGGTTGCTCCTTGTGACTTGCTCACCTACTCTCTGAAAGATCCCAGGATCACCTTCTCAGGGTTGCGCCACCCACAATGGAGAAGAACATCCCACATAAATGACTATTTAAGAAAAAAAAAGTACACAACATGGCTGTCTATGTTATGAAAGCATTGACTCGGTCTTCTGAGATGACTCTAGCCTGTGTCAAGTTGAAATAACCCTTACCCAGACTCCTTTGCGTCACCCCTATGTTTGGTAGTTCCTACTAAGTTTCCCTTAGTAAATCTTTGTTAGATTTGCTTAAAATAAGTAAATAAATAAAATAAAGCAGGAATTACCTGTAGATTATTAATGAACCAGGAGACAGATTATTTTTGAAAAATGATGATTTTTTTTTTTCCAGGAAGGGAATTTATATTCTCCTGCAGTTCCTGAAAACTGCTTGAAACTTGCTAATTAAGGTTTGGGAGTGATGTGTTTGTAGGGATTGTCTCCTCTCCACAGGTCTAAATGATTATTAACCACACATTGCTGTAAATAATGCATATGCATACTGCCAGACTCTCACCATAATAGGGAAGTGTATTTTGAGAAGCTTTTATACTTGAGCATTTAAAGAATTATCAGCCCATGAAGTTGAGATACTACAGGAAGAATCAATTAATTAGAAACACAGATTTGGTTGTAAGATTGATTTGTTTGTGTCCATACAGCAATTTTGAATTTGAAATTTGAACGGTTTAATTATGTTAAAGTTTAAAATTTTTATATTTATGAAAAGGAACATATTCATTTATTATAAAAGTTAGTTTGTGTTGCCTGAGACCTCCATCTTGCTCAGCTATGTCCTCCACTGGTGTCCCATTGGCCCCAAGAAAGAGTGTCCTGCAAGTGGCAGTTCTTGATTGGCTGTCACTGTCTGCATCATCAATCTCTATGTTCTAGGGCAGACTTTAGTTTGGCGCTCCTATGGAAGTTACCTCTGGGACTGAGCGGCTCTATAACTTTAGTGTTGGTTATGCAGAAGCGGCCACCTACTCTGGCAGCAGCCAGGCCTTTGTCTTCCTCCTAAGAGTTTGCAGATAACTATGTGTTGGCATTAAAGGTTGTTGCTTCTTAAAATTCATTTCTAATTTCAATGGTAGCAGACTACAGCTTAGTTTGATAGTATGTTCTCTGAAATCATTCAAAACTTAGATAATTAACATGTGAATCTTCAGTTATATGCCTTGTGTTTGCCTTCATTGTGGCCCATTCATAGCCATGTGTGTGTGTGTGTGTGTGTGTGTGTGTGTGTGTTTATTAATTCAGTGTTTTGTTTTTTTCCTATTTCTTTTCTGTTTATAGGCAGCCCAAACCATTGTTTTTATAGTGTCTTCCCATATAACATTGTTCTGACAGTCAGATGATCACTGGCTTATTCTTTTGTGACTGATAGAGAGGACTGATACATTATATCCAAAAGCCGGATACTTTCGTAATAATACTCACTGCAAACCATACCCATATATCATATATAAATCATGTATGACATCTTTTGTTTTAACCTTGGTCTGTGAAAGCATTTAATTTAAGGATGATGCTTCAAAGGAATGTTCCTTGGATATGTCCACTATTGAATGGACTAAGAAGTTGTAACTCAAAAAGTTACTTTTTCTGCAGACAAGTGTGAGTGGTTCAGCCTGAAATTCTAGCAGTGGGAGGTTGAATAAGAAAATCACTATGAACTTAAGGGTAGTTTTCTTCCTTCCTTCTTCCAGACTTTCTTTCTTTCTTTCTTTCTTCCTTTCTTTCTTTCTTCCTTTCTTTCTTTCTTCCTTTCTTTCTTTTTTGGTGTTGTTTTAGATAAACTGTCACATTAAATTATTATTCTACATTTCATTGCTGGTGATGTGAGGGTAGTGTCTGAGCCAAATTCCTCCATCATAGGAAAAAGACAATGAAAATGCAAATTATTCTTGTTAAAAATTGTTTGTATTTATATTTTCACATGTGTGGTGTGTAACAAACACGTGTAAAATTTTGATACAGTTACTTACCAAAAATAAACGCAAAATTTATAACTGGCCTGCTTTTCAGTGCAGCTGAACATTAAGTACCTTTTTAATGGTCTTATCTGCTGGGAAGAGGACCATTACAATAATCTGCTTTTACAGCCCATATCAAATATGAACCAGGATTGCTTATTATGAAGTTTGTACTTTGGGAGACATTTTTACAGCTTCTAACAGTTCTACCCCACATTTCTTGGAAAATTAGTCCTTAATGATATCATTTGCCAAAAATGATTTCCTTGCTCAAACTTTCTGATTGTTTGTAGTGAAAATCTAATTCAGCAGCTTTATTTAAAATGCTTCCCAAATTTGTAAGGGAAGGTCTGCTGAAATTACTGATAACATGAGTAATTGTATGAAACTGTCACAGAAGGGCTTATGGGGCAGGGTTAAGGTTTTGGTCTTTTATTTCCCCTTCCCTTGTGAAGGTTAGGGCTTGGTGATTGCAACAAAGTTTTTAGTAGAGAATTGAATAGATCTGCAGGTTTCACATAAAAAAAAAAAAAGATGGAAGTTGATACCTCCCTTTAGCTTTCAGTCTTATTAAAAGTCTTCACATATAGGGCTCTGCACCTGTGCCACCCATGCCTGTGAGTGCCAAAGAGGCCTTTCCCTTTACAGGGGCTTCATTAAGCTTGGCTCTCAGTTTTGCTCTGTTTCTGCCTTATTCTGACCTCTAGCTGAAACTTCCAGCACAGTAGGTCTAATACAGATTGATGCCTTTGCCTGAATATTGATTGAAACTCGGGGTGTCTCAGAGTTGCTGACAGTCACTGAACCATTTTATTGAAGATAAGGTAAATAAAATAGAATGCTGTATGTGAATTCTCTGAAATCAAATGGAATAATTTGGCAGGTTTAAGCCCATGGAAAAGGCTAAGAGGTGAGATTGAATATGTTTGGTGTTCAGTATTAAAAGGGATAAACATTCCTGTTAGTATTTGACCTATAAGACTCACTCTTTAATAGCATAATAAAATGTTAAATAAAATTATTACGTTATAATTCTGCTTGGTATTAAAATAACGCATCTGTGAACAATCAAAAAAAAAAAAACGCTATTTAAAACAACAGTATTTTGAGGAATACCTTGTTTCTCCATAACACTTAAGTGCATGGATCAGTAGTCTGAGAGAATTTAATAAACAATACAAATTGATGGAACTTCCAAAGTACACTTCAGAATCTTAAGATTCCATATAGCTGTGATTATTGACCACTACTAAACAATAATAATCCTAAAGTTGAGTGTTTTATTCATAAATAGAGATTATGTGTTCAAAGTTAAAAATATTTTTTAGTGAATTGTGCTGTGGAGTTTTGTTTTTGTTGTGTTTTACATTTGTTTTGGGGAAGAGAAACTTTCAGATTATTTTTCAAAGACTACTATAAAATATATTTTTGTGTGCTGTACCGTCTGAAATAATTTAGGGGACAAAATATTCTTAGAGTGACCTTAGTCTCTGAAACGCTAGGAAATACTGACAGAGGTGTGTTATTGTGCTGTGGGGGTTATTTGAGGTTCCCCCAAAAGTCTGCAGCATTTAAATACTTGGTCTCCTGTTGCTTACTCTACTTTGGGGAAAAGTAGGGGGTGTGGTCTTGCTGGAGGATGTGTCACTGAGGATGGGCATTGAGATTTCAAAAGCCTGGAGCACTGGACTCACAGGTTCAGGAATCTATTGCCTGTGGGAGATAAGAAGGAAGAAGGAGATGCCAGTTTGCTGCCAGGATCCAACAGTTTCCGCTACCCTGTGTCCAGTCACCAATTTTCTACCACCTCAGTGAGTCATCACTATTTTTTTTGTTTGTTTAATCTCTGTTCACAGACAAGAGAAACCTTTGTACTTGACAGTGCTTTTGACTATTTATCTTACCTGTGATTAAGTCAGTCTCTGGGTTCCAGCGTCTCTGTCTCTAGATATATGTGGAATGACTAATAGTCATGTTTTGTGTTCTATTGGAAAAAGTTGAAAGGGACATTATAATTTAATGTATATGATAGAGTATACAATACAATCATTTGTCCAGTATTTGTTGCATACTTTCATGTGTTAGCTTCTGAACAGTCTTCCAGTTGGGTATTATATATGCATTTCTTTCTTATTACTCAACATATATCCAAATTCACGTTTCCATCTAGACATACGTCTTATTGTGAGTTCCAATCGTTCATTCTTTTTACATCTAAGTTTGAATTTCCTGTAGTTTAATAAGGTACGTGTTAATTGATTTTTTTTCCGTGAAAGAAAGAAAGGATAATACTGGGACTGTGGAAAGTCTTCCTTTATCAGTAGACATTCAGAAACTCTTTGATCCACGAGTGAGAGAGTATTTGTGTCATTCTAGCCACATTTATGGCCAAGATCTGGTTCTCCTCTTGGCATTTATCCTGTCTCTATCCACTCCTTATTCCTTTCTACTTTTGTGCTTAACTGAATTTTAAAAATACCCTTCTCTGTTTATTATTATACAGTATTTTGTCACTTTTGATATTCTTTCAGTACTTTGGGATCTAACTACTTGTAAACTAGTTCTGTCCTAGATACACTGGTCCTTTGGATACTTATTGTCATTATTAACTTTAATTTAAGGATGAAAGAGTAGATATCTGAAAAGTAAAGAAATCTGACAGTATTATACAACCATTAAGTGGTTGAATCAGGGCTACTAAACAGCTTGAAACATGCTTTATCTGCATATAGCAATTTCTGTATAATCTACATGTTGGTGTTTTAGTCCCTGGGAGCTTGTGGTGGGTTTGGTTAGTCGATAATTTTGTTCTTCCTACAGGGTTGCAGACCTTTTCAGCTCCTTCAGTCCTTTCTCCAGCTCCTTCATTGGGATCTTTGTGTTCAGTCTGATGGTTATCTACAAGCACCCTTTTCTGTTTCAGTATGTTTCTGGTAGAGCCTCTGCAGAGGCATCCACATCATGTTTCTTCCATTAAGCACTACTTGGCATCAACAATAGGGCTTGGGGTTGGTGGCTGCATATAGGCTGGATCTCCTGGTGAGGCAGTCTCTGAATGATCTTTTCTCCAACACCTGCTCCTATATTTATCCCTTTATTTCCTCCCTTGATTGTTTTGTTCTCCTTTCTAAGAAGGACTGAGGCATCTACCTTCTGGCATTCCTTCTGTTTGATCTTCATAACTTGTGTGAATTGTTTCTTGGGTATTCAAACATTTTGGGTTAATATCCGCTTATAAGTGAGTACATACCATGAGTGTTCTCAATGAATTCGCATGGAGAGTCACATGGCCTCAGGTACATATGCAGCAGAGGATAGCATTCTCTGGCATCAATGGGAGGAAAATCCTTTGGTCCAGTTAAGGCTCATTTTCCTAGTGTAGAGGAATGCCAATGTGCTGAGGTGGGAGAGGGTGGTTGGGAGAGGGAACATCTTCATGGAGTCAGTGGGAGGGGGGATGGGATTGGGGGAAGGGATAGCATCTGAAATGTAAATGCAGAGAATATCCAATAGAAAAATCTACATGTTATATAAGGTAAGCAACTTTAAGTTTTTCTATATATCTGGGAATTTTGTGCTGCTATACAATTATGATCATATCTCCAACCACAACCTTGGTCTCCATAACATTCTGTCTCCCAACTTTAAGTCTTTTCTTAGTCAAAAATTTAAAACAAATATTTTATTACTGTCTTAACTTATATTAAAGCAAATTTTTGGACACATAAGATAAATAACATCAACAATTAATAGAAAATCATCTGGAGTAATTGGCATGACTGCGTAAGACTTTATGAAGTACTTACAGCATTGCTCCAATCACAAAATAATCATAATGACAGTTAAATATGGATCAATGCCTGAGTCATAACCTCTCACCTTCATAACATTGACAACTGGAAGTTGCTAAACAAAAGTAAAATATACAGCTCTGATATACAGTGTCATTCATATCCTAGCAATTTCATAGTTTAGAAATGTAAGAAAAGGTTTCTGGAAATATTTTTGTAAAATGGAAATAGATTTAGTTACAAATGTGTGTATGTTTGGTTGGTTTATCATGAGTTTGAAAAAAATCTAGGTGTGGTACCTTGGATTATTCTTTTTTCCTTTTTCAAAATTAGATATATTTTATTTACATGTCAATTGTTATCCCCTTTCCTTGTTTCCCCTCCATAAACCTCCTTTCATCTCCCCCTTCTCTTGCTTGTATGAGGTTCACGTCTACCACCTCCTGCCTCTCCACCCTGACATACATCTACACTGGAACATTGAGCCATGGCAGGAACAAAAGTTGCTCTTCCCACTGATGCCCAACAAGGACATCCTCTGCTACAGAGGTAGCTGGAACCATTGGTCTGTTCATGTGTTCTCTTTGGTCTTCCTTCTTCTTGAGCTTCATGAGGTCTATAAATTGTATCTTAGATATTCTGAACTTTGGGGCTGATATCCACCTATCAGTGAGTGCATACAATATGTGTTTTATGTGATTAGGTTACCTCACTCAGGATGATATTTTCTAGCTCTATGCATTTGTCTAAGTATCCCATGAAGTTACTGTTTTTAATAGCTGAGCAGTACTACTCTATTGTGTAAATGTACCACATCTTCTGTATCAATTTCTCTGTTGAAGGACATCTGGGTTCTTTCCGGCCCCTGGCTATTATAAATACGGATGCTCTGAACACAGTAGAGCATATGTCTTTGTTATATGGTGGAACCACTTTTGGATATATGTCCAGGAATGGTATAGCTGGGTCCTCAGGTAGTACTATGTCCAATTTTCTGAGGAACTACTAGACTGATTTCCAGAGTGGTGTACCAGCTTGCAATCCCACCAACAAAGGAGGTTATTCCTTTTTCTCCACATTCTCGCCAGCGTCTGTTGTCACCTGATTATTCTTTATTCTCTATTATGACATGATTGAAAAGCAGTAAACTTACCCATACTAGTAACAATATTTTAAGTTATTGCAAGCAAAATGTCTCATCTCTCATTTCAGATGAATCTTTCCTCTGAAAAGATTTGTTTTAATATGGGTGTATACCTACTTACACTTAAACAATTTTTAGATTTACATTTTTTATGCTTATTGATATTTCCCAGCATGTGTGTCTGGGCAACATATGTGTTCAGTGCCTTTGGATGTCAAAAGAGGGCATAATATCTCTGGAGTTGGAGTCACAGATGATTGTTACACATATGGTAGGTGCAAGAATCCAACGTTGGTTCTCAAGAAGTGCACCAGTAACCTTAACCACTGAGCCATCAGTCCAGCCCCAGTATGTTACATTTTGAAATATTTAGTCCCTTTAGAAATAGTACATGTGAGGTGAGATATGCTCAATATTATGACAAAATAATTTAAAGTTATCAATTTTACTAAAAGTAATATTTATTTAATATTTTTAGTAAAATTTATAATCATATTTTGAAAACCTAACTGGAAATTTTCTTTTCTGTACGTATTAAACTTTTATGACACTTCATTTTCATTAAAACTAGTTGGGACTTTTTCTTATTTGTGTCCATCCTAAAAAGTTAGTTTCAGTTGTTTCTATAAAAATCCTTAAAAAACAGAACACAAGAATAGAAATCACTCTGCATGCAGAACACATATTTTACATGTAGTCAAATAGTAAGCTGGCAATTGCATACCTTATATTTAAATGGGTTAAATTAATTTTTGTGTGCCTTTTAGTCTTGAGATTTTTAAAGATTGTTAAGAGCATTAGTATGGGAATAAAAAAAATAAAATATGCTTGACCTCATTTGTACTCTTTTGATGTGTAGTCATTTAAAAGGTTTGTAAGACGTTTAATTGCCAAATAGTATGATCATTATTCATCTCATCAGTTGATATAACGTCAACTGAATTGTCTCCCTAGAGGGCACTATGCTTCGTAGATCAATAGATCAACCAAGAGCTTGAAGGAAAGCTTTAAGCATTTACTGTAGGAAAAAAAGAAAGAAAGAAAAAACCACACCCCTCTTGGAAATAGCTTGTAGGTGTTACATCTGTTTCCTAAGTGTTATATTTACCTCTGTGAATGAATCCCCTTATAATAGTTGTTTTAAAGTATCACATCTTCCCTACTTACATTAAATTCTAGTATTAATCAGATTTCTTTTATTTAAATGGGATGAGAGATCTCAATGAAATTCTTGAGATTTGTTTTGAATTCCTTTTGTCTGTAACATTGCTCCTGATTTTTATTCAATCTCCATAAAATAATCCTCATCAACATAGTGTGTTATGCCATATGAGATATTTTAATGATTTATAAGAAAACTATTACAGTAAGAAAGTTTAAACTGGATGGAATTCTCATTCGTGCTGACCGAATCTCATTAAAACTCAATTAATAATTTTTGAAAAATTAATATTTACTGTGTTTGCTGTATATAAGAACACATCTAGTTACTTTATACATCCTAACTCATTTAATGTCGTGCTAGCATTCTGATGTATGACTGATGTACTGCTCATTTCCTAGATGGGTTTTATAATTTTCAACCTCACACAACAACTAAATAAAAATAGCTACTCTGGACCATGTTGTTGTACCTTACCCACATAGACATTGTGTCTTAAGCATAGGGAAGTGTTTTACAAAAAGCTGTACTCAGATTAATGTCATAAACAAAGTTAAACTAGCTATCACTTTTAGCTGTACCTTTAATTCATGGTTAATTAAAATGTAATTTCCATATTAAAGTCATAGGATATTCGATGCTCTATTAGATCAATTAAATAGTACCAACTCTAGGTTTCATGTTATTCCTCTTACAGGCTGTCTACCAATTACTGTTTCATGTTGCATAGATTCTGTTTCATCAAACTCTTAGATCAAAAATACTATCTTAGTTACAGCATAGCAGGGGTTTGAGCATCAGTATATTTGATTTTATTCCCTCTGTCCCTAGTTGCTTCATGGATTATGTGAGGTAGACCAGATGGATTATATGAGGTAGCAAAGAGGGTATATTTCTCATACCAGTTGCAAGACTTCAAAATAAGAAAGTCTATCTGGTTTTTTTTTTTTTTTTTTTTTTTGTTTTCTTTTGTTTTGTTTTGTTTTTACATTTGTTTATAAATACTTTATACTTCTTTTGACTGAGTAAGCCCTCTTACCACAAAAGAAACTTCCATCTTTCAAATTTCAGTCCCTGGTAACAAACTAAAAAAAAATCAGTTATATATCTTCTGGCTTGACAGCTTTAACAGTATAGAATTTGAAACCACTATTAAGTAAAATTTATAGGCTTACAGAGACTATAAGCTTGTGGCAACAATCTCCTAAGGCTTTTTTTTTTTCTTTTTTTTCCAATTCCTGATGAAACCCAAGGTGGTTACTCATGGACATTACCTCAGAGAATATTTCAAAGAAATGATGGTGTTTTAATGAACAGGTATACTTGATAGTTGCTATTATTTGTTTTTTGTGTCACTGTTTGATTATTCTTTTGATACTAACAATGACATATTTTAACAGTACTGATAAAAATTCACAGAGACTTAATATATGGGATATATTAAGGACCATGATCAAATCAACAGTAACATCACACCTATTATGTTTTTATTTATCACTGAAGGATAACACACAGCACCAAGTTCTGTGCTGGCTTCAGTCAGGACAAATGTTTATTCTTTTTTTAAACACAGCCACTACATCTAAATTTGAAGTTAGCACAGTCATCACTACAAATGACTTGTTCAAATAATCCCAAAAAAGAAAATTAGGAAAAAGAATTTAAACAATTCTTCCAAAATACTCATTTATAAATATTTTCATATTTAAAATGCTTGGAAATCATTTACTAGTGGAAAATCAGTTATCTTTTGGCAACATAGAAAAAAGAAACCCACAGAACTTTACTAAATGCTCTAAGAAGTCTCTCATTATTAAAGAAAATGATAAGCAAGCTTTTCTTTTGTCCCACAATATGCCACACCCTAAATTTTCTACATCTATCATAACACTAAGAAATATATCAGGTGAAAATTTGATAGTCAATGTTATGGTCCACATGGCAAGAAAAAGAGTCTCATGGCAATCTCCAAATCTACACTCTGATGGCTCTTATCTTTTCCACTGGATATTAGTACAAAGGTAGTGATTCATGAGACACAGTTTTTGTTCAGTGTCAGAGTTACAGTTTTGTAGTATAACATGATTTAGTTTGACTGAAATCAAGTGTCAAACAACATTAATGGAGAATCTTGTCTCTAAGGTTCTACACTTCAAATGTCTGCTTATATCCTCTAGCTTGTGTGCCTCCTCAGTTTACAGTGATTGAAATGAATGGTTTCTTGCATCGTGTGTCGATATGAAACTGGCCTTCTCCACTTGTCTTTTGCAGTTTAAGACATATAATTAAACTGATTATACTAGGTGATTCATGATGACTTCTACTATTTTAAATCATATGATTTATAGCCTAATTAAATATATAACTTTAGTTTCCCATTTTAGCATAATGAAATGCCCTATCAGTTAGGGGTTGGTCATTCTCAGAGGACACAGGACTTACTGTCTTTATAATTTCTATAGTCTTCATTTCTTCTTTCATTCATCTCCTATGCTATTGTTTTTATTGAATTTATTTCAAAATAATGAATAAAACCTTAGTTCATGACCCTGATGGCCCCAATGTCATCCATGTGCACATGCACACAGCTTTCTCCTAACATGAAGCAAGCAACGTTTAGATTAGCAGATCTGTCTCCATGCTGCCTTTTTTGCCAAATTATGATGCTTTGTTATTTAAACATTCCCTCTAGGAATTTTATAAGAAATTCTCTAGAGATTTAATTGAGAATGGAAGGAAGGAGGAGCTGTTAAAGCAAAGCAAATACTTTGGCACTATTTTAATGTATTTCCCCATTTAACCAATTAAATTTCATGAGTACTTGCTTTGCAGAATAGAAACCCTGAACATCATAATTTTTAAGTCCTACAAAAGCCCACACAGCAAGTAAGTGATTCTCATAAGATTAACTTTCCATTATCTTGCTTCTAATTCAGGATTTTCAGTAGATCTATCTCCATTATTCAACTATTTTAAATGATAAAATCACATATTCAAAATGAGTGACAGCCATATTCTTTTTTTTGTTTTTGTTCAAGTGTAGCATCACTTACGTGGGTCAAGGCCGATTTACACATCTTCAACAATTTTATTTTAGAGCTCAAGATGCATATAATGGGATTTGATCATATTCACGTCTCTAACTCCTATCATGAATCACCCTCCACATCACATCTTTCTTCACACTTTATAGCCTCCTTTCAGCCTTTCCTTAATATTATTTATTAAGCCACCAAGTTATGTACAGGAAATGGTTACTGTCCACTGAAGATGGCATAGGTATTGAAAACATGAATTCACCCACAGAAGCTTACCTACACCTGTTCAAGCCTGTTATATAGTCTAGCAATAATAGCAGTGGCATTATCATAAACTTAATGGAACATCTCAGCTAAAGACTAGAAGTAGAGAGCCAGTGATATGCCCAGAATGTAAAGTTGTTTGATAATAACTTGACAACCTGAGTTTGATCCACACATAATGGAAAGAAAGAATTTACTTGTTAAATTGTTCTCTGCTCTCTTTAAACATGCAGTGGCACATGCATACTCATACATATATGCAGGCATATGGGCACATACTTAGAAATAAATACACACAAGTAGATGGATGGATGGATAGATGAATGGATACATAGATAGATAAATAGATAGATAGATAGATAGATAGATAGATAGATAGATAGATAGATTGTAAAAAATATTTTCAATACAGTGTCTACTGAGTACATATTACTTGTCTACCTTCATAAACTAAAGTTGATTCCATATACAATAATAGACAAAACAGTTATATTCACATACCCATTAAACATGCAATGTCTTTATAAAGTGAACATCAGTATTTCAAATAGTGTCTAGCATCACATTGCAAAATAATATAATAATTAGTAGAAATTGGAGTTCGAGGAGCACTATGTTTTATTTTTTTCCATTTAAGGCATCACTGATTCCCACAGCAGAGGCAGGATGGAAACAAGGAATGCCTGGAGTAGAGTGTTTCAGGTCTCAACATGATTGCAGAATGTCTTGGGCATCTTGACCAGACTTTTATCAGACCACTTTTTCCAACTCTGTTCTTTATTTTAAGTTAGGTCTCTTCTAATTTGTTGACTCAATTATTTGTTCACTGAACTATTCATTTCTTGAGTAGAATAGGCACATCCATAGAAGTGAATATATTTATAGTAATGGCTAAAATTTACCTTTTCATTCCTTCCTTTATTTACCATTGCATAAAAACCACCTCATCTTCAAAGTGGCCCCAACAATCAGGTAGATTTCATATCTGTTCTTTTGTGTAATTTCTGTGTATATACTGATGACAATCTAAAATTCTTCCACAATGTGCTCAACTACATAATTGTTTCTCCAATTTTCTGTTCTTTTTGCTCCTTGTTTGTTTATCATGGCACCAAGTTCAATACTGATTCACAAGGGCATAAAACATACCTGTCCATCATCACTACATTCTGGGTTGCAGGAAAGATTTGTACTTCCTCAAAAAGCAAGCACAAGAGGCCATTTTCTGAATGTCCGATGAGTCAGGATGTCAACTGCATCATAAAAGGTAATCAGGTCTGCATTTTGCATCACGTCTGGTTTTTGTTTACCCTAATCCTGATTGTCAAACTCACCAACAACATGGGGTTTCCCCCAACACAAAGACAGAGCACTTCTAGCTCCACCCTGCAAAAGCATAACATGGCTTATTATTGCTAAATTTGAAAACAAAACGCATACTATCACGGCAAGGAACATAAGGAGGGAAAGCCTATCCTTTGCCAGCTGCCAGAAAGTTCCTATGGTGTGAATGCCAGTGTCCAGTAAAGTGTAAAACCAGAATAGAGAACAACCTACGTATATTCCACCATTATTTTAGCATATGGGGCATGGAAGGACTTTTCCTTTTAAACTTGTAGAGCAGAGGGGATATTTTGCTGGCCTCCTATCCCATCAAAAACAATTAAAAGACAAAGCAACTAAGAGCATTCTATTTAGCAACCATACATATGTAACAATTTCTCGATATGGTTTTTCATTAAAAATATTTTCTAATGAAGCTGGAGAGATATCTTGGTGCTTAAGAGCACTTACTGCTCCAGAAGAGGGTGTAACTTTGTTTCCAGTGCTCACCTGGAGGCTCACAACTGCTTCTAATTCTTTTTCCAGGACGTCTACCACCTGGCCTTCCTCCTGCAAATATATGCTCCATATATAATCCCCATACTCATGCACATACACATAAGTTAAAGAAATTCCAAAAGCCATCTGCGCTACTGAAGACATGGCTCAGCCGCTAAGAGCAATGGCTACTCGTCCAGAATTCCCAGGTTCTCTTCTGAGCACACACCCAGTTGCTCATGAAGCTCTTCTATTCTGTTCAGGCAACACACGCTCACATGCGTGGACACATGCAGGCACACAGTATACAGACAAGCGAGCAAAACACCTGTGCACAAATAGAAAGTTTAAACATATTTTAAAAGAAAAATTATCTATAATACTGCAATATAAGCACTCTGGCGGTAGAGGCAGAAAGATAACCCATCTGAGGCCAACCTGTGCTAACAGGTTGAAATATTCTCAAGACAAATCTCCTTTCTACTTAACTAGGAATTCTACAATGAAGTAAATTTTTTACAGCAGAATCTGTTATCATGCTTCAATTTTCCACCAAATGTGTCTGTGCAGAGGGAATGAAAGAGAAATAAGAACAGAATATTATAATTTTTATGATGTTTGTGTAAACTGATAGAGTTGTAGTGATATGAACAAAATAAAATCAAATATGTGGAACATTAGTTTCAGGTTATATATTCCTCAAATTTTACATTCTGGCTTTTTTTTTTTTTTTTTTTTTTTTTGGTTGAAATAAATGCCATAGGGCTGTGAGATAATTATTCATATATAACCTCAGTTTGAAAAGCTTACATTTAAGGTTGACCATTAGGTACTGTACAACCAATTGGTGTGCTTTTTCACAGGGAAGACTCCTGCTCCCAACTTTCTTCAATTTCTTGGAGATAATTATGAAGCTTTCAGATCCCATTGGTTTTTCCTACCCAATTTGGCAAGTCCTGAAAACGTACATATAAGAAACCTTATGGATACTAAATAGGGTCTATTTAGGAATGTGTATGCACAAACACATATACCAGAAATAGTGTTAGTGAATAGAATGAGAGACCATGTGCTGTTTTTTTTTTCTTTTTAAACAAAATCCCAGTTATTTTATTTTAATAAAGAAGACTGAGGAGACAGATGCTGAGGCAAAAGCTTATAAATTCAGAGAGGCAGAAAGACGCCCACGACCTTGCTGTACAATCAGCATTCTCCTTCTCCATGCCGTCTTGGACCCTTCAAAATGAGTGTCCCTCCTTCCCTCCCTCTTCCTATCCACTCTATCTGTCCTACTGACTTCCTCTAACTCTCTATTTTTTTTCCTATTTTCACTCCTTGTCAACTGCTCTACTTCTTGACCTATGGTTGATATATTTAATCATGTTTACAATGATTAGAAAGCTTCTGAAGGTTTGTGCTGGGACTGAGCCACACCACAACTAGAAACAGATTTTTCCATAAACAACACAACCCAGGAGAATCCCGGAGAATCCCAGAGTGATCAAATATCCTGTCATAGTCATGGGTTTGAAGGAGAGTAAGACTGGCTGTGTGAGAGGTTTCAGAGGGAAAAACAGGAAGAAGAAATGTGTTTATTATGTTATATTTCAAAAGAATTTAAAGTGTTTATAGTAAGTTTTCCTTTGTTGTATTCAAAGAGTCAATGTTAAAGCATACGTTTTCTATTAAGTCTTAAAAACCATTAGATTTGCATCTTCTTTCTAATTTTATACAAGAAGATTCTATGCAAAACTAAAAAACATACTGGAAATGTACATATTTTTCATTGGTTTGGGCCATATTTGAACTCCTATCCTGCTAAGTGTAAAATTCAAATTTTAAGAGATAGCTTATTGTATTAGTTTTATAACTTGTGTTGGAATATGTGTGTCTGTGTATGTGTGTGTGTGAGAGAGAGACATAGACACACACACACACACACACACACACACACACAGAGAGAGAGAGAGAGAGAGAGAGAGAGAGAGAGAGAGAGAGAGAGAGAGAGAGAGAGAGAACACCATGTAGAAATGAATATGGGTCATATTTACGCATTTCTAACCATTTGGCCAATGTCCCCAAAAAATGACTCTCTCTGACTGCAGCAGCTATAAACTGCTAACAATCCCACAAATGGAGACAGAGCCTGGATTGTCTACATTATCCATGCACAGAGAACAATAAAAGTAGCTCTTTCCCCTCAACTTGTTTCCGTGAAGTGGGGGGAAAGGGTATAACATTCGAAATGTAGATACAGAGAACATTCAATAAAATTAAAAAGAAAAAAAAAAAAGGAACCACAAAGTGTGATTCTTTGGTGCCTTAAACCATACATTAAAAAATAATGGCCATTGCTGTTCTTAAAAATACTATGTTTATAAAAAATAATTTTGCAACCATAAAAAGCAGGACATTTTATACAAAAAAAAGGCATGAGTCCTTTGGTTGATTTTAGCCAATTCAATTTTTTGTTTGATTATTGTATGTCTAATTAAAATTAACTTCTGTGTGTGCTTGTTCACGTGGGGCACTTATTTTTATATAACAAATATTCCAATGTGGGGGAAATTGGGGCACATTTTACACCATCCGTGGGGCACACTCCCTAGTGAGTGTAATCACATAGTGTTTCTCCCCATGCAATTATAGTCCATTATGTTATTTTAATTTTACAAAAATATTTTCAAAGTGGATTGGTTCTATTACTGGAGGTTAAACTATAATTTGAGTTTATCTGCTTCTGACTGAAATCATCTCAGCGGTACACTGCCTTTGTGACAGTATTAAACATTGTGAGATTGTCTTTCCTATTGGTTTTATGCACAGAGAGAACCATTCATTTCAGAGTGCAGAAGAAATGAATTTTATACCTATTATTTGAGTATAAAAGCGAGGGGGTAACATAATAGATTTATATATGACACAAATGTATCCAGTTGAAGAATAGATGGTTGAGAAGTGTCCTGACCAAGCAGAGGAAATTATTCTAAGCAAGACTTATAATGATTTGTCCTGCCACGATGTAGCATTGAAAAGGGAGCCGCCTTCCAATTTTCCAATTTATTCAATTGCTCATATCTAAAAGAAGTAATCCTTGTCCTGCTGGTCATAGAAAAAGATTTCATTTCAGCATTCTTTCTGGCAAGTCAGTTTTCCTTAAACAATATGAACTACCATTACCCTATTTCTAATTTTTCCTGGGAACACATTCAACCTAAAAACTTTCCCATGGTTTTGCTCTTCCATTTCATTTCTGATGTAGCATTTTTGTAAGGAAGCTGAGACTAAAGTTCTTTTAGTTTTTGAGAGATCTGTGCTAGTTCTAAAAGAACTAGTGCTTCCTACTTTCTCTATAAAATAAGCAAAATCCTTTCTAGGTTTGAAATTCTGTCAATCCTTCTACCTATCAATATTTGGAATCTCAGATATTTTCTGTATCACCATATGTTGGGTTTTTTTTCAAAGAGAAAGACTGTTATTTTAGATCCATCACAGTCTTTACACATAGAGTTTGTAGCTGGGATTTTCTTTCACTAGAAAATCTTCATCTTTAAACTTAGCATTATAAATCCTGTTTCGCCAACAACCCTCTGTTATAACTTTCCTCAACATTCTTTTGCACAATGGTGGCCTTCTTTTGCTTTTTGTTGTTGTGGTGGTTGTTGTTTGTTTGCTTGCTTTTGTTTTTGTTTTTTTTTTTCTGCCTCGTCAGATCCTATATATGCTGAGGTTTGTGTGTGTGTCTGTGTTTCTGTGTGTTTGCTTGGACTAGCCTGAGATATTTTCTGCATCTTCTTTGTGTTTTTTAAACTACTCAGTTTACTTGCAGTGGTGTGCGTTTGTTTTCCATCAGGCCTCCCTGTTCTAGACTTTCTGCTTGGCTCCGCTGGTTGAGCCTTCCATATCTTCCCGTGCAGTTTTGCATAATGTCTTTTGTGTGTTGTTCGATGTAAGATGTGCTTGTTGGCATCATATAGTGCACTCTTAGTAATCAGGAAACAAGAAGCAATATTTTTAAATCACAGTTACTGTCCAACATGGGATTTAATTATTGATCTTTCATATCCAAGTATTGATGTATATTTTTTAAAAAATATGCATTTTGGAAGTGCTTTTTTGGGTGCTATAAATCATTTACCACAAATTTTATACTCAAGGCAATGATAGCTTTTTCTAGAAAGCTTCTTTGCATTTGGCATTATGCTCATATAGATTTAATCAATGTTAACAATTTGAATACTAGTCCACATGATAGTATGTAAAGGCTCTCTTTTAATATGAGATCAATCTGCATACAGAGGGAAACCAAACACTGGGGGAAACAAGTTAGCTGGATGTTCTTGCTTCTGTGTGAGCTCTACAAACCACCTGGGATGTAAATCCATACATCAACCCACAAATTTTTATATATTCTCTCTTTTTATCTTAGTGAAGCATCTGTATATTTTGTTGAAATTTTTTAAACATTTTCCTATCAAAAAAGCATATCTTAGAAACAAAAATTTTCCAGAGTCACACAGTTAATTAAAAAAAAATACTACCATGTGTGAAAAGTACTAATTAATGACCAAGATGGATCATTTCAAGTTCTATGGGATTATAAGGAAAATTCTCAAAATATTCACATATGTATTTATATATTTGCATTTATATGTATTCCATCTAAATGTAAAATTTTATACCCGTGTTTGTCTGATAAAGATATTTAGTCATTATGGAAGCATGGTACAAAACAATTGATAAATGAAAGGATAAAAAAATATCACCAATATGTTTTGTGTAATCCTGTTCAGTAGTTAGAATGGAGCAGAAAACAGCTTTGTTCTATCAGCTATTAATTTTTTAGAGGACACAAGATCCTTAGTTGTGGTTGTAGCACTGTCTGTAAAAGTTGTTTTTACACGTTTCCAGAAAGAAGTCACTTTTCTAAATACTCTGCTTGAAGTTTATTGTCGAGAAAAGACACACTGTAGCACACTGGGCCAGCAGTAATGTGTAGCTTGTAAAAGGACATCACTACCTATGACATTAGCAGAGGAAGCCAAGAAGAGAACTACAAGATTAAGGTAGTGTCTCAGGTGCTCACACATTGCAAGTACAGTTAGAATTAGTTCATAGTATGGTCAGATTGAGATGTTAACACTCAGAGCGTCTGGCTGGAGTAACTGCTCTGTTGGATGTTATCTGGGCAATCCTCCATAAATATTTTTTCTTTCAACTAGAATTTTCATAAGGATTAGATAGCAAAGAGTATAGGTTTCCACTCTTTGGTAAGAACGTGAGGTTCAGCTACTAGAAGCAGCTTATATGGATTATCTGGGAAGACCAGGGCATTAGTTAAGGTATCTTAAATTAAGATGCTCAAGCAAAGCACTTGTCAGAATCTTTGGTGCCCAGTATCATTGATTGAATCATGGAAATGGGGCTTGAAAAGCTGAATTTGGAAGTTGGACATTTTGACAGGACATTTTAGAATTCATTCCAGAGAACCTGATCAGGAATTAAAAATCTTGACATTTATCTCTGTAGATGATTTGTAGCTCCTAATGGGGTGGGACTTGGGGACTTACTTGGGTTGTGATGTACAAAATCTTGGGATTTGTGTAACAAAACACACACACACACACACACACACACACACACATATATATATATATACATATATGTTTTAATATATATTAAAGAAAAAATCACTGTAATACATCACTCTGCACAGTCTTTTAGAAGATGAAGCCAGACAGACCACACTGTTTTATTTCTGTGAACTAGGACATGATAATTTTACTTGAGTAATATACAAATAATTATTCCTAGTCATCAACCATAGGCATGGATTCAGTTGCAAAACTGTTTAAGTATTCATTCTGAAGAACTCTTAAGTTCGCTATAACTGAGCTCTCAGGAGCAGAACTGAGTGTGGCTCACATCTATGGAAGAAGTTCTTGATTGTAGTTGAAGTCCTTCCAGTAGACTCCATGCCTGGGTCTTAGAAACTGTGCTGTTTTTCCCAGTACCACACAGCTGCTACCTAAAGATGCTCAATTCTTTGGATAAATTGGTTGGTCTTGGGAGCAGTCTTTTGAAGTTAATTATTTCGACTTGACATTTGATTTTACCATACTTTGTAGCGCCCTTGTACATCAGTATTTATATTTTAAAAAATATTTTCTGTGTAATTATTAATTTTTATTTATATGCTCTAAAAATGATAAGATTTAGTTTGCTTCTTTACTTAGCTGGGCCTCACCTTTAGCTGGAACACATCCAATGACCTGTTTTTTTTGTTTTGTTTTGATAAATTACCAGATGAATGAATGAACAAATGAGGTAACACTAAAATTCTATTGTCTAGCCACTTATAAATTAATTTTTAAAATTTGGTCATCATTTAATGTTGTATATTTTGATATTGGAGACATTTAAAAGTAGAATTTAGTAGGTTTGGGACATTTTGTAAGTTGCACTTCAACTGTAAAATTTAATTTTTTGTTTTAATAACTTTACATTAGTGTTCTGGTTTATTCATGATGATAGAAGTCTACCAACATGAATATGAAATACATCCCATAGCATCTATGGTAGCATTTTCTCCCTCTTGACTAATGCTACTGTTTTGGGAAGCAAATAATAAAACCATAATAATTATTATTTTATTTGAACATTAGGTCACTTCAAGTCAGAACAAATCTGAGAGCAAGAAAGTCACAAATAGTAAAAGTCGAATTCATTCCTTTGACTCCATCAGGATTAACCTAAAATAAACTATATGTCACCTATATTATTTTTTCTCAATTCTTAGACCATTGATGATTAAAATCTACAGGTACAAATATGAAACACACCCCACAGCCTCCTCTATGACAGCATTTTGTCCCTCCTGATTGCTGGTGCTGTTTTGGGGAGAGCCTTTATGGAATGTATCTTTGATAGAGGAAGTGCATCCCTCATGCCAGTCTTGAGGTCTAAAGATATGTTCTACTTCTTTCCAGACTTTGATTCCTGGTCTTTTCAGAGATATGGTGAGCCGACATAGCTACACCCTACCCCATGTAACTACACTGCACATTGTCATCACTTTCTCCTTCCATGACAGATTATAGCTCCTATCCCCTAAACTGAGTGTCCATAAGTTGCTTTTCAAGGATTTTATCACATATATGAAAGGTTACTAGTATACAAATCGGCACCAGTGATGGGGCTCGAGCTGTGAGTCACTGACAACTTGTTACTTAGGCTTTTGGAACTGCTCTGGGGGAAATGGCTTAGAAGTGGTTGGAAATATAAAATGACGATGCCTTTAAAAGCTGTAGGTAGAGTGTAATTGCCCATTTTACAGGGAGTTCAGAAGATACTGCAAAAATCAAGATAACAGTTATTACTATGCTCTTGAGAAAATTTGGAGAGGAAAAGAAGGATTCTAATGGGGATTCAGGTAGAGTTCATTCATGTTAATTTAGTCAAAGGATTTGGGCTATCCTTTACCTTTGTTTAAAATTTCAGTGAGGCTGAATTTAAGATGTAAGGGATCAGTTGGGTGGGGTTGAACAAGAACTTAATGCCAGTACTTGGGACATAGAGGCAGTCAGGTCTACAAAGTAAATTCTAGGATGGCCATGGTTCTACCAGAAAACCCTGTCTTAGCCCCCCCATCCCCCCCACACACAAAAGAGGTTTGTGGCTAGTGGGGAAGAGTGAGTGGGTGGGGGGTGGACACAGTTGTTCTGTGAAAGAAATTTAAAGTGAGAATAACTTTCTAAATGTTGCATGGTTTTGTTCATTGCAGTTAGTGACATTTATTGTTGTACCTTGTCATTCATTATTCATGTATTCATGGGAAGTTTTTTTTTTTCTTGTTGTTGTTGTTTTAACTCATTCACCATGAGTTAAAAAAATTCTTCATCCTTATATGGTTCAATATTTGGTTACAGTGATGATAATAATAACCAATGAAGAGGGGCCAGAAATGCTGACTACCTTGTATTGAAAAGAATATTATTTAATTATTTTTTTCCTAGATACAGTAAGTTGTGTTGGCACATGCCTATTATCTCAAAGCTTGTGGACTGTTTGAAGATTACATTATGCCTGATATTCTTAGGAAGTTCTATTTTAGTACAGGCCAAATCATGAGATGCTGTTTCAACAGAAAGAGAAAATAGAAAAGGCAAAGAAAGAAACATCCCATAATCTATTATACCAACTAGCTAAATAACACAGTCTTTTTTTCAGTCAGTAAATGTTAAGTATCCCTTGCCATACCATGGCACATCAGTGTACTAGAAAATGTCTTTTGTAGTGCACTGTACTGGTGACGGTGAAATTCTAATGATCTGTTCTATACATTATAACATTATCCATTACCAAAAATGGAAGAAGCACACACTGGTAGGATATTTTAATATCACATGTTTCCACTTGATCTGAACATATCTGCTGCAAAGGGACCTTGTAATTTTGGTCTAAATAAAAATAAACCAAGTTGATTGAATTTTGTTGGGATTTAATTATTTGGCAATATGAAGAATGTATAGCATTTACTCACTGTGATAATAACTATTTTAGATCAGTAACATTAAATGAGAAAAGTCAGTTATCTTATAGGCCAGATTTAATGAACATGGTAACTTTATGTTAATACAAATTTGTGACAGTTGCCCTTATTTTTATTATTTAAATTCAATTTGAATTTTTGATCGTCTTTTTCAGATTGTTACAGTTATAATGAGAACATTATTTCTCAGTTCAGTTTAACTGACTTAAATTGTGTTTAATTCTTACATGGCAGGTAGTTCTAACCGTCATTCAAGTCTATGGACTAATATCCATCAGCATTCTCAAATATTACTTTAGTAAATATATAACAATATTGTGCTTTTACAACTTTCAAAATATTGTATTTGAACTTTAATATGGTTACTTGTACATCATTTTTAGCAACCTTTCTATCATTAAATATTTTACATTTCTCACTCATGACACAATGGCACATATCTAAAAATTGAAAAATAATTTACAACTTAATGAGAAAGATGTGGACACACCACACACACACATACATACACACACACACACACACAGACAGAGAGAGAGACAGAGAGAAACAGACAGAGAGAGAGAGAGAGAGAGAGAGAGAGAGAGAGAGAGAGAGAGAGAGAGAGAGAACCCGAGAGAACATTGATTTCGAATGGTGTAGGCCAGTGGTTTTCAAGCTTTCTGATGCTGTAATTCTTTAAAACAGTTCCTGATGTTGTGATGACTCCAGTCATAAAATTATTTTTATTGCTACTTCATAACTATAATTTGCTACTGATAGAAATAATAATGTAAATATTCAATACGCAGGATATCTTATATACAACCCCCATGAAAGGGTCTTTTGACACCCCCCAAAGGGGTTGCTACCAACAAGTTGAGAACTTCTCGTGTAAGCTTTAGAAAGTTCTAAGATGAGCATTAGTGACACACTTCCTCCAATGAAGCCATTCTTCCTAGTGCTTGCCAGACAGTTCCATTAACTATGAAATAGGCATCCAAATGTATGAGTCAACAGGAACCATTTTCATTAAAACTTCTACATCCCTCTATAGACTTGTAGCCATAGAATAATGCAAAACCCATTTAGACTAATTTCGAAAGTCTTCATAGCCTTTTATATTCTCAAAACTGTTGAAAGTCAATGCCCACGTGTTGTCTAAGACTCCATTTAGCAATCTCTTAATTGTAAACTCTATATAAACAAAATCAAACCACGAAAATAAAATAAGTTTTCTAACATAAGTGACACAGAATATACTTTACCATTCTTAAAGGGTAGAATTGGGGAATGGTGGGGAAATGTTAGCCTGAAACTTAAGAAGATAAACATCAAGTGTTGCTGTGTGGAATACAACACATTCTATTCCCTTGAGATTGTTCCACTTCCTGTATGCTACAATGCTTGGGAGATGTTCCATTACCCTGGCATCTCCAGCATTCTGAGGTCTCCAAAATAATCCAGGTTTCTTCTTTAGGCATTTAGGCATAGACTCTTCTGCCGCACATCTGGCCTTACAGCAGCTTTCCCTAACTGATGAGAATAAATCCAAAGCTCTTGTACTCCTATATCTTTCATAAATCCAAATCCAGAGGCACAAATTAATGTTGCTAAATTTTGCAGTCTGGTTGGGATAAAACTTGACATCTTCTTTGAATTACATTTACATAAGATTACTTTGTTGATGCTTTCCTTTGTTAAACAAACATTTCTTTGCTTTATAAAAACAATCCCAAAGTATTTCTTTTTTACATTTGGAAGCTTTTCTGGGTGAAGTCCTGCCCCAAGGGGACCTCTCCCTTTATTTCATATTGCTTTCTTTAAATTTCTTATCTTTGAACAAAGGCTATGGCTCCAGCATTAAATTTTCTAATGCTCTTTTTCTCCTCAAATTGTACCTTTTGAATTTTTTTCTTCAGTTGCTCTTTTCATTACAGACTGCATAAAGATGTTTACTAATAACCATATGATACAGTCAATTATATACTGTCTTGAAACCTCCTCTGCCAATGAAATTAGTCACAACGCTTTAGTTCTGAGAGACCCTAAGGCCTTGTATATTCTCACACCCTCCTTATAGCTCCCCATCCTGCACTGAGGACCTTACAGCTTTCCTCTCCCACAGAGGAGTTTTGTGGTCCCACACCCTCCAAGTAGGAGTGCTTCACCCTTATCTGGGCAGCCCCAGGGATGTAGGAGAAGTGCCTTGATGTATGACTGAAGCAGGCATGCCATTAACAGCACTTCCTGGGGATAAGTGTCTTTTCTGGGCAGCACTGGAATGTAGGGCATAGGTCCTGAGATAGAATCCACATTGGCAGCAGCCAATTGATTTAAAAGTCAACTAAACCCTCCAATGCTTTCAAGCCTAGCCACCATTGCTTTAACCCACCCATTACTAAATGTAGAAAAAATTACACTGATAGAGAGCTCGGGCTTGCATCTCTTCGGGTTGTATGCCACCCCAGTGCACCGAAGTAATAAACCTCCTTCTTTTGCATCTATCCCCAATCTCTCATCTCATTAATGGGGGTCTCAAATAGATAAGACTCAATTTGTGTCTTACAGTTCAGAAGATTTGTAAGAGAAAGACAAAAATGAGCCGCATTCTGAGCCAAAATTTTACAGGAAAAATATTCAGCCAGTAATGAATATTATTCTCAGAAACTACTTGGCGCAGGACTCCTCAGTACACATTGCTTTCAATACCAATGTCCTCCAAGCTGCTACCAAGATAACACGTTAAGGATGGTTTACAGTATGTGTCTCAGGGATTCATGACTGTGAGGAGACACTGTGCACACGGTAACTCTAATAAAGTAAAACATTGAATTGAGGCTGGCTTATACTTTCAGAGGTTCAGTCCATTGTCATCAGGATGAAAGGTATGGTGGCATCCAGGCAAGAAGAGCAAGAGTTTTACATCTCAGCCTAAAGTCAGCAGAATATGGCTGTTTTCTACAGGGAGCTAGGACAAATGTTTCTGCCTCATTGGTTGTAGCTTGAGGACTAGGACCTCAAGGCCACCCCAACAGGGACTCATTTCCTTTAACAAGGCCACACATACTTCAACAAGGCCCCACTTCCTCCAACAAGGCCACACCTCCTCCAACAAGACTACACCTACTCCAACAAGGACACACCTACCCCAAAATGACTTAATCTCCTCATTGTACCACTTCTCATGGACCAAGCATATTTAAACCATCATAATGTAAACTGTTTCATAATCCCAAAGTCACTAAGAATTTCATATTTCTTCACAAAACAGGATTGTAAGGTCTGACTAAGAATTTCATATTTCTTCACAAAACAGGATTGTAAGGCCTGTCACAGAAATACCCATTCCTGATACCAATTTCCATATGATTCAAATCATCAGAGATGTGCAAATTGGTGTTAAGGAAAGCTGCCACATTAGTTATCACTGTGGGTGCTTCTATGCTTTAAAATAAAATAATGTAATTAAAATTTCTGTTGCTATTTCCTCTTTTTCTGAGATGATAAACTGAATTAACTCTATAGTCCAGAGTATGGCATGGTTTATGATAGCAACAAAATTCAAAAACTGTCTAAACACCCATAAGCAGTGATTAATACTAGCTACCACTTTTAAAACTGTATTTCTATTCATATTACATTGTTGAAAAAGAAGATTCCATTTTAATTATTGAAATTCTATCTTTTTAAGAATGTATTACAGTGGTATGTATAGGCACAACTTGGGGCTTACTACATTATTAAAAAGTGAAATTATATCTCAAACTTTTATCATTGTCTTTCTCAAGAGCCATCATTCTCAACCATCCTAATGTTGTGAACCTTTAATACATTTCCTCAAGTTGTGGTGACCTTTAGCCATAAAATTATTATCATTGGTATTTTATAATTATAGCCTGGCTACCATTATGAAACATAATATAAATATTTGATATACAGAAAATCTTACATGTGACTTCCATGAAAGGGTCATTGACTTGCCAAAAGGATCACAACCCACAGATTGAGAACTACTGCTCTATAGGCAGTATGGTAAGTTAGATGTTAATGGGCTTTGTTTTTTTAACTTTGAAAGTGAGACTGAAAGACAAGTAAAAATATATGGAGATTTTTTTTTAGTTTAGCTTTGATTGTGATCAATAGAAAAGCCATGTTATGGGGGTAGTTTAAATTATTTAAAATCTCTACATTGAGCTGGAGTCTGGTGTACACATACTCTAACAGGTATCAGAAACTGACACTTTTGGGCAGTGACTTGCTATGGCTTACCATATGAGAGAACTCTCAGACTTGATTATGCTATTATGATGACCAACTGAAGTAACTGATTTGTCTGATGAATATTGGTTTTGTGGAAATTTGGGATACTAAAATCTTTCTGTTCAAAAGAATGGCAAAATGTTGATGAAGAGATAGGTCAATTAAAACATACGTGAAGAAAATGCACATGCAGTTTTGCCTATGTTTACTATCTGGAAATAGTTGTAGTCTTTACATGAGCAAAATATGGCCTTATACAATACTCATGATGATGAGAAGAGTAGACCTCAAGGACTAAATTGGTCTATACAACATAAAATGTATGTTTGGAATATAAGCTAGCCTTATGCTTAATATACAATATTTAATTACCTAAAACAGTGATAGAATTCTGTCATAACTTATTTTTCAATGACTTAGTTTACGTATAATTAAGGGCGTGTTTGATATAATTATTGAGTAGAAAAAGACGTCAGAATAATAGAATTTTCTGTATGTTCACATGACTTCAGATGAAACGAAAAATATGTTTATAGTAACAGTTACGATTTATCACTAAGATGAAGCTTATATAAATTTTATATTTATATATAAAAATGATATTCTTAGCTTCTGTGGCAAAAACTAGGTGAATTGGTCATTGGCTTGCCTGTAGAAGGAAATGTGTCACATCCTACTTGGACTATGAAGGTTTTGTTCATTTTCTCCAAGGAATAACATTACTCTCATATAAAATGTCAAATATTTTTAACTAGAATAAGTGCATCATGTCCTTTACTGACATTTTCAACAGTCGCATATCATAGGAGCAACACATGACAAGTCTGTATTAAGTAGCAGAAAAGCGTACTCACCCAGCAAATTACCAAGATAATTTGAGCTGGCTCGGTGTCATAGATCTAGTTACTCTCTGCCTGTGTGTTTGCATGTGAGTGTTGGGTACTGAAGAAGATGACTTTTATTAGCATTGTAAATGGTTTAAAACTGTGGATGAATCTGAACACATACAACTTTTACTGCTAAGTAATTTAGTAAAAAAAAAAAGTCAAGTATTAAAATGTACTCTTTTAGTGAAATGCTTCCTCAGGAAGGAGTGGTTGCTACCAAGTCTCGAAATGTGAGGCTATCTCTGAGACTCAGGTTGTCCTCTGACTTTTAACTGTGTGCCATAACAGGCCTACATTTATAATAAGTTTTATAATTTATATATAATGAACAAATAAACAATGCAAAGAATTTGCCATCTCAAGCTAATACTATTTCATTTTCTTCTACCATGAAATGCCTTTATAATTGCATTACAAAATGTCCAGTAAATAATGAATTCCTGCCTCATAAGTTTTTCATCAACATTTCTCAGACTAGAAAATTGCTAATAATGTTTAAAGATGTAGCTATATAAAATAGAATGTAGGGCTTGGGTGGTAGAGAGATCATTCAGCAGTTCAGGGCAGAGTGCTCTTCCACAGGACCTGGGATTGATCGCTCACATCCACATGTTGGTCCATTACCCTTTTTCTGAGCAGACCCAATGGCTTGTGTGGCCTTGGTGTATGCCATGCATGTCAATGGTACATAGACATACATGTAGGCAAAATAGGCTAACACATAAAAGAAAATAAACTACTCTTAAATATTAAAAAGAACTTGGTGTTTAATGCTTTATTTTCATTTGTCTGTTTGAAAAGGAATTGGAAATTATTTCTTCGCAAGTCACTGTTTCCTTCTTTCTTCTAAAAAGTATTTCAGAATAACTATGATTTTCCTGCACCAGCATCCAAAATTTCTAGGCTAGAGGATGGACAAGTCTAGGCTCACACTTGAGTTGACCTTTAAGTGTGGAATTAGCCCAGGTGTCTGTTGCCCCATTCCTCACTAGTCAATGCTTTTCCCCCTCACCTGGAACATCAGCTAGCGCTGATACTGACTTTTCTCTCAAATCGAAACAATACCAATGGCAAATCTTCTCTAAATATGTAGATTGAGTTATATTAACAATAACCATCGGAAGTCCTCTGTCCCTGTTCTGAATCATTATTAAAACATAAGGATAAGTTCAGGTGAGGGGAAGAATGCAGGTATATTTCAAGAAACAGGATCTTTTCTACCATAGAACAAAGAAGCCTATGAACAGTTTCATTACAAGAGGACAACAGTCTCTACTCAGAGGAATGAAGTATTTACAGATACAAAAACCTATACATCATACCCTGCCTGGTGCTACTTACAATCAGCATTTAAAAATAAACTCTATGGGTGATCAAACTTACATTTTCTGTGGCAGATACTAATCATTTTAAAAGTTATTCAACTTTTAGTTTAACTTGGAGATAAAAGAGGAATGCCTGGAAGGAAATAACTTGAAGACAACTCTAGTTTAACTTCATGTGAGTATAATAATCATCATTTATTCTTCTGTGACTCCCATTAGGTGCTCCTTGGAATCTGTGATTAATGGTCACTTTTACTACTAAGAAATAAGAAGTTACATTTATGCAAAGATAAATAAAATTTTTTTATGTGATATCCATTTGTGTGACACTCCAAGCAGCACATGCTTCAGTATGTCACTAAAGATATAAAATGATGATGGCATTATTTATTTTAAATACTTTTTGAAACTCACGCATGGGTTGGAATCTTGCAAAGGGACACAGTCCTTCAGCATTCTCGCTTGTGTGGTAAAATTTTAAGCTGATACACCTTGGATTATTTTGCAATAAAAAGAAATGGCCTAAAGATGAAACCATGAATCATTAAAATTTTAAGTAGGAGTTTATTCATTGTACATATTTGAATCCTCTGATAACATTGCATCTCAGGCTTGAAAAATATCTTTTTGGTTGTCCTCAAAAATGTAAACATATGTTTGTTTCAAATGAGGTCTAAAAAGCAATGGGTTACTCCTATATTCACGCCTCTTGTACCCACAAAAATAACATTTTTAATTACACAGCGGGTAAATAGTTAATTCCGAGGAAACCAGCAAGTATTGCTTGTAGTGGAAGTTTTAATTTTTATTATTGTTATAGATTCCTAAAATCAGTGTGGTTTTCAGAAAGGGTTTTACATTTTAAGGAATCATATATGGAAACATAAACTTTGGTTTGTTGCATTTATTTCTTATGTTAGTAGAGAGCGTATGTATATAGAACAGGGAAAGGAATGGGCATTCAAATTTTATCTCAGATTTTAATTGGCTAGGGTGGTACATATATACCAAATGAGTTTTTCCTCCTCACACAAACTACTTGTTTTCTCTATTTATGTAACTAATTTATTCCATTAATAAAAGGATCTTTTATACTCTTAATAATTCAAAGTGTTTGAGATCTCAGAAGGGTTTATAGACTTGAATGGATAATTTTTAGGTTATTAGTAAAGGGATCCTGTGTGTGTTTGTATGTGTGCACATTGCCAGTGTAGGTGCGGGCTTTCTATTTATTTACCTATGGGGTCATGAAAAGTGTCGCTTATTTTTACCGTAAGGCATGAAGATGGCATAAGGCTGGAAGAGGTCAAATGAGGAGTCACCCTGAACCTGTGTGTCTCTGAGGTCTTATTTGTGCGGCAGCTATATGCTCAGGCAGAGAGAATGTAAGAAGTGAAGTACCCTGCAAAGTATCACATGATGGCACTGTTTCCATTCCCACATCCCCTGTTATGAAATAAAGCTAGAACAAACTGGTATTGAGAATGAGGCGCCGTGCCAGGGTATTCTGTGCAATTTGTTTAAAATAAAAATCTAACCACTGTGGTTATTAGTTATGAGTGCTTAGGTGGATTCAAAGATGTATGACAAAGTGTTTGTTGAAAGTTTGCATGTTTATCTTGTCTCTGAATTAGGTCACAAAGAAACAATTTATCCAGAATACTGAACATTTCAAGATGATGTTTGTTTCTGAAATGACACAGATTTTATATTTCAGTTTAACTTTTTAGTAAGTATTTATGCATTTTGTGGCAAATATGACCATTTGTATAGCACTTTTTTTTTTTTTTTAAGGAATTTAAGAACAGCCTATAAACAAGGCTAACCTGAAGGCAGTATGTGGGTCAGTGGGTGAACAGCTCAGGTGTATCCTGAAACTGAGAAAAATGTATGTGTGGCCAACTGAATGTTTAAAGGCTTCATTAATTTTAGAGACATGGTGTTAAATGGTGTGTGATTTAAAATACCTTAATTTATTATGGTAAACAGCCTTTCCTACACAATAGGCCTGGCAAAAATTATGTGAAGTGATTAGCATCTCTGGCTTGGAGGTGTCATTTTTCATTGGAAACAGAACATAGAGTTGATTAAAATACGATGTCCCATACACTGAAATACACCGTTGCAGAATGTGTATGTTTAAAGGCAAAAGATTCACTGGTACTTCTCAGTGTTGTCTTTGCAGTGAACCTAGCAATAGCACATACTAAGGCATCTTGCTAGAGACTTGAATGTGCTAAAAAAAATGAAAGCCCACTTTGGAGCATAAAGAATTTAATATGCAGAAATTAGAAATACAGCAAGTGAATGCTTTAGAAATATCTTAAGATGATGTTATTTTGTATTATTTTTTTGCTCTAACAAAGTTTTTGTACCATTTATCACTTCAGTTTTCTTTTATAAATTTGATCCAGGCAAAAATACGTAATATTTGATGATTTCACTGTAGCCATTCTATGTGTGTGTGTGTCTCTCTGTCTCTCTCTCTCTCTCTCTAGAGACACAGAGAGCCTACATACACACACACACACACACACACACACACACACACGCACACACACACACAGTCTCTTGTGCAATTAAATTGTATATATATATTAAATTAAATGTATAATAAATATATATACATATATATTGCTATGATTAATTGGAGTATAATATAATGGTAAATTCTAGGTTTAAGCCTTAAAACAGCAATCATGTAAGGGTTAAATCCACCTTTCAGAAGAACTGAGTGCTTTTGAAAGAGAAAGAGCATTTAGGTATTTGTTGTTCTCTTCTAAGTTTAAGCAGGTATTTCTCACCATGGACATTGTTTTGCTCATCCACTCTCGAACAAGCATTTCTCATACATCAGAGCTTCTAGGATCTTTGGGTGTTAAACCACTTTTTTAAGGGGGGGGGGGGAGTAGCAGTTTTCACAATGCTTTTTACATAAGAAAGAATTTTCAGTTTTGATATTGAGGAAATTGTTGAGAAATTGCTTAATGGTATATTGATGAAAAGCATGATAAGTCTGTAGTGCAGAAGAGAAAATACCGTTTCTACTGTCTGTTCATTTGTGTTCATGTGCGGAGAGAGAAAGCCCGGAAGCTGAAGCAGGAGGTTTCTGTGTGCACCGTGTTTCGCCATGCAAATTACTTGCAATTTCCAAATGCCAGTGTTACTTTTCAGGACAAATTTCACACAAAAGGAATTCAGTGATTATTCATCCAGTTTAATTAATTCAATTAAATAAGTCTGATGCTGTCAGGTGTTCTTTTAATAATTGAATCAACATGCAGATGCATAAGAGGCATAAAAGCGTTTCTATGGCTGCAGTTAATTTAGATCCAAAAGAATCCGCTCTTCCCCTGCATTTGATATAGATTATTCTATAATATTTCAGTAATGGCTTGCACAAAGGCTGGCTTTTAATTCTTTGCTTTCTCGAATGTCTTTATATATAATGGCTTAAAACAGAAGGTGTTCAAGACAGGGTGACCTTTTTCCATTACCATGGTTCCTGTCATTAATGCATTATAATTTTCTTTAGAAGTCTGGAAAAAAATGTGTATGTGTGCAATACATAGCAGGTAAGAATCAAAGCACAGTAGTGAAAGTTTAGAATTGTCTGCTATTACTTTTAAAAGGAAAAAAAAATTCATGGGACATCTTTTATTGTTCCCAGCATATATTTATTTTTGTTTCAATGAGCGATCAAACTGATTTTCCATAGTATTGCAATCATACTGAAGAATATAGGCTTTATCTACTCATCATTTTATTAAATGCAAAAACTGATATGAAATATAACTAAATTTAAATGGCGGAAAAATCCATTTTGTAGTTTTGATTTTTGAGTGAAGCTAACCTCATGTATAGCGCTGAATTATAAAGTAATATTAATATGTAAAGAAAAAGAGACTGGGGTAAATGATTTACAACAAGTTCTCAGCAGTGCTTGATGTCATAATTATTGTAAATATTAATTGCTGTGCTAAAAATGTAAGCAAGTCGATTTTGTATTAGATGAAAAATGAAAATAGACTGTGTACTGGTAAATAGATAATCATACAAAAGTAATTGGGGTTTTAAAACCCCAATCTATTCTGCCAGCATGAGCTCGTTTGCATGTTAATCACAAGAATGATTTCCTACTTCACAAGGAAGTCCACACTCTTTCATAACCACTTTTAATTGCATTTAAAATGATTCAGGTTTGTAACATTAGAAATGAAGGCGTATCTGTGTCAAATTAATAAAAATGTCCCTGAAAATTTTTATAGACTATAAATACTCAAATATTTTAAGGACTTCTATTTTTAATTGGAATATGTAGAGGCCCATTATATATTTTGAGTGTTATTAATGTTAGAATAGCTATGGTACAATGTGCCAATTTTAAAAGACAGATCACTTAAAATGTGGAGTGTTTTATTACATTTTAAATTATGTGGAATTTTCTCTAATTTTAATGCGGAGTACCTACCCTAAAACTTAATTTTAAAATTTTACAATAAAATATGGGTTAATAATAAAATAATACAGCAGTGATATTGTGTAGATGACCAATGGTTCTGTAAATTCTTCTGACAAATAAAAAACATCATTATTTAATTTTTCTTAGGACTTCACACTAAATATTAAACGTTATCACCAATAATAGGTTTTTTTAATATAAAATATTATCCCCAAAGTTGTTTAGCTATTGTCATTTGTGAATTTTTTAATATTCACAGCATTTCATCATGAATAGCATGAACTATAGCTTTTATTTCAAAACAAAGAAGTAAGAGAAATGTGAAGGAAAGAAATATTTATGGAACTTCTAAAAGTCATTATTAGTCCCATCCATTTCCAGAGACCTAAGTAAATGGAATCATAATGTTCATATCATAAACATTTCCTCGAGAATTTGGTAATATTCAGTGTCAACAGTCAAAGGTTAATTTGTAGTTTTGCGGAACCTGAGAAGTAAGCTGGAACGTTGGCGCATTAAGGAAAGTAACATATTATTGATAGTGATTGAAAAGCTAGGTGTTACTAAAGGTGTTCACTCAAACACACACAAACACACACGCACATAGGTCTATATGCATATCTGATTAGAAGTTTTGGTGATTAAAGAAAAAATGCCCTCTCAGTTTGAAAGCGAGCATGCACGCTTTTTATCACCAGGTGTTCTTTCTAATATAAATGAACAGGATGATGTTTCCATAGCATAGCTCGAGGTGTCTGGAGATTAAAACTACCAAAACATGCCTATTAAATTTTTCATAGGGAGGGTCCATGAGGGATAATAAGCCAATATTTCTTGTACCATATTCCAGATGTTTTATGTAATTCTGCATCTTTCTAAACTAAATCGTAGCTTTTCTGGAAAAAAAATATACACTATAGAGACTGAGATGAAAGGCCAGAGCTGTTGAAATGTTAATTTTACTATCTGCTGTTGAGGTCAGCTATCTTTTTGTATTTTTTTCCTTACTCCCAGTAGTTCAGTCTGCTTTATGAGGGTTGCAGTGCTTCAGTTGTTTGAAGTTTAGAAAGTGAGAGTGTGATGTTGACCTAACAAAACCAAGTGCCACATACTACACAGCAGTGCGATAGGTGAACTTCAGCTGGGTTCTGCTTTAGACTTAATATAGTAAGAATCAGCCATCAATACTGACAAGCTGACACACACACACACACACACACACACACACACACTCACACACACACACACACATACACATATACACATGTACATATACACTCACACACACATACACACATATACACACATACACACAAACATATATATAAGCATACACACATACACATACATATGCATATATACACACATACTCACACACACTCACACACTCCCACACACATACTTGCACACAAACACACACAGACAAGCACATGGACACATGCACACAGACATACCCACACACACACACACACACATGCACACACAGACACACACATAGAGATAAACAAACCACAGTTTATATAAACAAAATAAAACACACTTAAAGAAGGACTTGTGACTCTCACTAATGGAATAGGTGATACCGTGGCTCTGTGAATATTGTTAATTATGGTTGGTAGAAATTACACCATTTCTTTCACACATTTAGATTCATATCCAGGTTTAAATTGTTACCATCTTGCCTCGTGGTATCTAGGGAGAACCTTCCCAAAGCTTTATGTTCCTGACATGTATCTGGATGCAGTCACTTTCCAAGTCATAGGTCATAGAGAGTAGCTGTGATTCCCTGATAGCTGATTCTTGCTCCATGTGGGTGTGTTGGAGCTTTGAAACCCTTAGATCCCCTTTCTAAGTGTTTACTTATGCGCATGTCTCTGCTCGTTTCCTTTACTCATCTTTTCAATGCCATTGATCTTTAAGGTCATAAAAGCATGCTGCTGGGGTATTTAGGCAGGCATTCAAGATCACTTATATGTCCTTCAGTATCAGATGTGGGTACATATGCTTCTATCTTCTGCAGTCAAAGAATAGAATTGACCTAATACTTCTGTAGTGACTAGTTTATGCATTTCCAACCTTAAGTTTTAATGTTTTAGGGGTGGTAAGGACCACAAGCCACTCAAATCTCAATAGCAACAGCAAGCCTCAACTGTATCCAACTCACTGAAAAGACTCAAGAAACTGTCCAGCAGATAATACTCCTTAAATAAAATAGTGGACATAGTCCAATACATAAATCCAATAATCCCATAAAACTGTCCAGTTATTGTTTGATTTGTCTGGATGTTATTGGGAGTGGGGGTTTTTATAGTGTAAAGATTAATTAGCCTGGATGGTGAAAGTCTCTATGTGTTGAAGTTTTCTACAGAAATTATGACTCACAGGTAATTCGCATGTTCCCTACAAATCAAACAATATATAGAACAACACTTGTAGTATTGTGACAAGAAGATGTGTTCCAGTGGATGGTACCTAAGCAGCATCATCACTTGCTGCTCTTTGATAACTGCCTGTCATGTGTTCTGTTAATTCCAGTATTAAATGTGAGGCATGTGTGTACATATATTTCTTATATAACATATACATATAATATATATTCATACATGTATATATTCTTTACAATAACTCTTTTTTGTTTTTAATAAGTTTTTTTAATATTTTTTATTAGATACTCTCGGTACTTACATTTGAAATGTTATTCCCTTCTCCCACTCTGCTCCCATACCACCTCCCCTCCAGTTGTCTTCACAACGGTCCAGGGAGGGCACGTTTTCCACAATAACTCTTGACGTGTAACCTGTACAAATGCCCTTCCGGCTGTACCATGCATCTGTGTGTGCTGTCAAAGACAGAGGCTTCTTGGCTATGGCTCCATCCTGTAGTCGGTAGCTTTCGTTGACATGACTTCTTTTCATTCACCGTTCTTTCTTGTCATGTGAATTTTGTAATTAGGATGGGTCCGTGTGCTCAAACCTTCTCTGTCTCTTTAGAGAACAACTGCTTTTTATGTTACGGGTGTAGGCTTGCTTTATTTTTCCCGCCAACTTGAAGATGTTCACATGCTTACTGGGATACTAGCCATTTTAAGAATCTTCCCCTATTATTCAGTTTATGGTTACACTGTGACCGATCAGCTGCCGGCCCACTCTGTGTTTCACAGTCCGCTCATAAACGTATCCACCTGGCAGTGGCTTTCTCTAAGTAGAGGAATCACTGCCAAAGTCTACTCGAGTTTTTGACTAGTTTGCATGCTGGTTTTCTGAACTTAGATTGTGTTCCCGTGCTGGGAGTTAACCTCCTCCGTGTTTGATTTTCATGTTGGGGAAAAGAAAAATAAAAAGAATGAGTAACTAAAAGTCCTTTGTGGCTGTAACATTCACTGCCAAAGTCTTTACCCAAGAGTAAGCCGTTATTGCTCAATGATTTCATGAAGTTCCCTGGGATATTATTGCTATTACTCAGGTCACAGTAAAGAGCCATCTTGAATGTGAAAACGCTAACAACAAATGTATTTTTAATATCTAAGGTCAATAGATTTCAGCAGGTGGAAGTTAAAATTGGTATCTAGGCAATGACATAATTTAAAACTTTGAATGTGCAGAAGATCATTGTCTTACTCATGACCGTATTTTGTGATTTCTAAGATCCCAGCATCATATAATTTTGCATGGCATGGCATTGTAAGCTATGGCCATACTTTGAGTGTGCTGGCAAGTCTTTCTAAACCTTGAACTGAACAAGCTACACACACACACACACACACACACACACACACACACACAAACTTTATTCAATAACTTTTCATTTTTAAAACTAGCCTACTGTAGTTTAATTATTAGAATACAAACTATCTTTGTTCCACACTTTGTCTCTGTATTGCCTCCTGTGAGTAATTTGTTCTCCATTCTAAGAAGGACTGAAGCATCCACAGGTTGGTCATCCTTATTCTTGAGCTTCCTGTGGTCTGTTAATTGTATCTTGGGTATTCCGACCAACCAGACCCCCTTCCCCCAGAGCTCGATGAACTAAACCACCAACCAAAGAGTACACAAGGAGAGACCCATGGCTCCAGCCGCATATGTAGCAGAGGATGGCCTTGTTGGCTATCAATGAGAGAAGAGGCCCTTGATCTTGTGAAAGCTCAGGGTAGGGAATACCAGGGCAGGAAGGCAGGAGGGTGGGGGTGGGTGGGGTAGCACCCTCATAGAAACTGGTGGAGGAGGGATGGGGGGTTCTGGAGGGGAAACCAGTAAAGACGATAACATTTGAAATGTAAATATAAAATATATCTAATGAAAGAAAAATTTAAAAAACTATAAAGACAAAAAAGAATACAAGCTATCATGTTCATGACATACCTTTATATTTTATTTCATTGTTATATTTATTATATATTTATTTAAGTGTGTGTGTGTGTGTGTGTGTGTAAGTGTACATGTGAGTGCATTATCTCAGAAGCACAATAGAGGGCAGTAGACACCCTGGAGGTGAGCAGTTGTAGCTGACTAATGAAGTCACCGGACTTGAACTTAATCCCTTTGCAAGGACAGGATGTGTCCAGCTCCTCCCAGCCCAAACTGAACTCTGTTGAGATCCCGAATAATAATTGTAAAATTAACCTGTTAATGTTTGACTGCAGAGATTGATTTATTTATTTAAAAATGTACTTGTTTCAACTTAATATGACTCCATACCTGTTCAAGCTTGTTTACTGTGCAGTCTTCTGCCCTTTGCTACACTTAGACTCTCTTTCTCTTTCCCAATATCAAACATAAATTTTACAAAGCTAAAATTTCCCGTTTGTCTGATAAGGAATGAGGCAAATAATATTTTCTTGATTTTAACATGTCACAGCCGCCCAAGCTGTTTAAATTTACCACAATTCATAAAGTGTTGCGGGGGAGAAAATGTTAAGGAAACTAAAGTGCTCACTACACTAAAATGGCAAATGTTAAAGATTACTAAAGATTACTTATAAAGTAGTAACTTTGACTGCAACGTCATCATTTCTTTTCAATCCGTAACCTCTGCTTATGGGGTTGTCTGTTATTTTCAAGCATTGCTTTAGGCACAGCATTTCATCCCCCAAACACCGGCCCTTTACAGACTGCACGGCCCCGCTCATACGAATGAAAGTTGCTCTCACACACACGAACAAATGAATTCATAAGCCCAGCTGAGCTCTTCCGTTCATGGTATTTGTTTCTGTCCACACTGCTCCGCATCAGGGTGGGATAACATGGTAGCAAAAGGAAGGACAGGGACAGGGACAGCTCGGAGGGCAATAAAATGTGAAGGAGGAGAAGGAACAAAGAAGCAGGAAATGAGGTGAGTGGATGAAAAACAGGGGAATCAGAGTTCATACCACAATAGGAAATGTTTTACCTTCCAGGCCACTGAGCTGGTTCAGCAACTGGGTAAAGGTGCATGCTACCAAGCATGACTACCTGGGTAGATTACAGAGCCTACAAGGTAGAAGAACAAGCCAGCTCCTTGAAAGTTATACACACAAACACACCACACAAATAAATAAATTATTAATAGATGAGAGGTAGATAGGTAGATGATAGACAGACAGATCCATAGATACAAATGATAAAAGTAAAAATATTTTTAAAGAAACTAACTTTTAGGTTGCTTTATAATGATTCATTACACATAAAATGAAACTCAAGACCTTCTATACCATACTGTATTTTGAAATCATCTCAGTTCATTGTTAACCTTAAAAAGTTGTTCTTGATGAAATAGTGTCATCTAATTTTCTGTACATTTGCTTACTCGAGATACACCCTATTTGCTGGAGATACTTGCTCAATATCACCTCTACTATTGCCTGGTTCTTTAATTAAAAGTACAGTAAGCTCTTTATTATGTCTGCTGCCCAGTTTCCTGTATTCCAGCCACTGGACTCCTCACTCGTGACTCTTTGTCGTGGATTTTCATATGTCATTTGTTGTCTGCCTGTTCCCTAGAGCGTAGAACCTATTTCAACAGGAATTATTTTTCAATGTGATAGTCATTGATCAGTTTCTGTAGAACATAATTTAAGGCAGGTAACCTTGTCGTTTGCACTCACTGATAACTCAACATGTTAAAACACTACTTGCTATGAGTCTCGTGTGATAGTTGTTCATCAATTTAAAGTCTGGTGTACCGTGTGTAGCATAGTTTAAAATGACTCTAAAAGAGGAAAGCATGCATGACCTACTGGGACATATTAGCCCTATGGGACTTGGTTTTGGCTATGTGATGCTCTTTAAATGTCTCAATTATGGTGACAGAAATGGATATCAAGGAAAACTACTCTTAAACAAACAGATTCTTTGTGGTATAATATTAAGTCACAAAGCAATCCACATTAGCACAAAATTCCAGGGCAGGGGAAAAAAATTTTAAAAAAAAAAGCCCTCATGGATTCCCTGCTGGATCCCCGAGTACATTCTGGAAGTTAGCACATTACACAAGTCTTCACTGTGACATTTCTATATTGTTTTAATGTTGTGTGCACTGTTACAGTTAGTCAGTGTTCCCAACGTAATCTGGGATTTAGTGCCAGGTGGCATGCCTGAAACATAAAAAGGTTTTATGGATAACAGATGTAGAGAAATGTAAAGCTTTCTTGGATTCTGTCGGCTATTTTCTTAAAAGATATACTGAGTGCTTAGTTACACTGTTACCCTGTGTCAAAAATAATGAAATTCTTCCCAATGTATGGTCATTCCAACTCCCAGCTGAATCCATGCGAACTTGGTATATATGGCTTTTAGTGGGGAATAAAAACCAAAAAAGTCAAATAACCAACTGTGTAGTGTATGTCACAGAACAGAAGTAGATATAAAATGTTAAAACATCACAAATTTGCATAATCTAATAAGTATAGCTGTTCACTAATACACTGAATTCGGCATTTGTTTTCAGCACCGGCTTCCCATTTTTATAAAAAATATGAACTGGTACATTTTA
This sequence comes from Micromys minutus, assembly GCF_963924665.1. NCBI lineage: Eukaryota > Metazoa > Chordata > Mammalia > Rodentia > Muridae > Micromys > Micromys minutus. The sequence continues at coordinate 39,282,844 of NC_137958.1, forward strand.
AATATTGTGTAAAAGGGAAAATAGAAACATAAGTGTTAGACGTTGTTTTCATTGGAAGGGGTGTGAGTTGTGATGAGGAATAAAAAGCTCGGGTTTAAATTTTTCTTCTCCACAAAAATTTTTAAAAACGTGTGTATTTACAGCAGTTGCCATTGGGGGAAAACATGTGGCCTTTTTAAAGTTTCATTAACAGTAAATAATAGTAAGTTTAATGTGTCCGAAATGAGACATTGTTTTAAGTTGTGTGGCCTGATGACAGCCCATTTTATTAAATTAGCAGACTTCACAATATGATTTTCATAGCTGTGTATTAAGGCAGCTGATGTGTGATGTTCTATTTGGTCTCTGGTTATTTACTGTTATTCTGTATCCAGCTTCTGTGGTTTTAATCTTCAAATGCAAACCCCACAGCCTCTTTTCAAGTAGTGGATAAGAATTTTCAGTGAAGGTTGCCTCTGAGATGGGGTTCCTGTATAATGTGTCCGTCCTTTTCAGGCAGTGAAAGCTTGATGTCTGTTCATGTTCTGAATTTCTATAGTGTTCCTAGTCTGGCTGTTGAAATCTTTACATCGCATGAGTTCATTGTGCTGCCTGCATTTCATTAATGACTGATTCTGTATAGGGCTTAGGTAGTAAAATATTTTTCATATGACACAACCTAAAATGAGTATAGTCCACCAGCTGCAGAAACCACAAGCCATCTGATTTTGTGGATTCGAGGGTGTGAAAAGTTCAATTGCCTAAAGTGAAGTTTGTCTCTGTATTTATGCTATCTGGAAACAGGATGACTGTAGACATAAGGCAAATGCCAAAGGAAAAAATACATTCTTATCAGTGGCCTTGTTTTAAATAGAGATGAATAGACTTAATGAGAAATTTCCTGTATGGCATTTGACCTAGAATAACCATGTATATTTTAAAGATCTGCCTATATAATTAAGCTGTGATAGTTATCACAAACTTATTCTCAAGTCTTTATTCACCAAATAACCACCCAGAGGCTATAATTTAAATGATTTTCTGTCAACATTGGTCAGGCCTCACCATGCTTCATCATGAATGTTTACACAGTTATGATGTAAGTAAGCGTCCATTTGACGATTTTAGTTTAAGATAATCAATCTGACACAGGATCATTTTCAGTTAATTCATGAACTTGTCTTGTAAGAAAAGATAAAACTGATCTTTCAGTAACTTCTCTAATCCAAATTTAAGTTTGAATTTTTTGACAAGAACTACCTAAAAAATACAACATTATTTTTATGTTATAAGTTATGAAAACCCAACTTTATGGTAATTTTGCTCTATAAAGAGTTTATGTATGGAAAATATTTACAAACTAGGAATATTTATAAAATTTCTTAGGAATACCATCGTATGAAAATGTATACACACATATACTTGTTCATATATATATATATATATATATATATATACATACATATATATATACATATATACATATATACATATATACATATATACATATATACATATATACATATATACATATATACATATATACATATATACATATATACATATATACATATATACATATATACATATATACATATATACATATATACATATATACAATGTGTGTGTTCTGGGTGTGAGTGTGTGTATAAGTAAATACAAACATACACTTATAAATAAACACAAGATCCATACTTGGATGTGAATCAGAAGAAAATGCAAGGTACATTCACATGTCTTTGCCTTTTATACCTTCCTTAATTTGATTGACATTACCATTGAGAATCTTTTGTAAATTTCCCAATTTCATTAATACTTGTGATGTGACTATATATGTGTGTGCTTTTATAAATATATATGTATAAGTGAATAATTCCTTAAAATTACCATGCACTTAATTATGAACTTCAGATGAAACTGAGTTATTTGAAGCAATCAGAAACTGACTCACTAACCAAGACATTTATTTAACATGATGGAAGCCCTTTCTTCCATTGTAGGAATGTTTAGGTATCTGTAATGAAATCAAAACACAGAGATGCACAGTAATATGAGAGAATGAACTAACATGATTTTCTTTTTGCTGACCTAGGTTGATTGAATCATTACTCCAAGGTCACAAGCCAATACATGATACCAGAAAATTTATCCATTAGATTAAAAGTGAAATATTAATTTTATCATGTATTAATCTTCCACTTTGCTGGTGTACATGTAGGACATTAATACTACTCTAAAGCTATATTTGAATGTGTTTCAGTGTATATGGTAGAACTTTTCTCAAGAGGTTTGTGATTGATTCACTAACTTTACCAATACCAAAGGCATTGATTTGTTGCCTTAGATCTTCCTTCATGTATTAGAGCCCATGTTAGACAATTAAATGTGAAAATGCATATTTATAGAGACTTATATGGGTAAAGATGACATTTCTTAATTAAGCCAATCAAGATCCTAGGTTAATCTGATTTCTTACACTTATGGTATATCTAAATCATAAATAATTGTTTAATTATGAATTTCACATTGATTAGGGTGATTGTAAAAGATGACTAGGGTTTGATTTTTAGTCATCTCTGAAGAAAATGTTATAAAAGTAACTCTTTTACATGAAGAGAGAAGGACTTTATACTCTATAGAACATGCACAATAAATGGATTTCCTTCTCTTCTCTAAATGCTTAAAATTGGTGGTACAAACAGATATTTCAATTGCCAAGTGGTATAAAACTATCAAGCATGAATTTATCAAAACTTTATTGACGTTGTTCAGTGTAGCATCTGAGTGTGTACCTAAAACTTTAGTAGCAGGTTTACAAAGTATCTGTGTTGTGTGTAATAATTAAATACTAGATATTTACATTTTTAATGTCTATATTTGGGGAAGCTTCAAATGAGTGAAGTTTTAAAAGTCAATAACAAAGTGCTTTAACAAACAAGGTATCAAGAAAGAAGTCTATGCTATTGTGGGAAAGTCACTTTGAAGACGTTATGAACTCTTGTCAGACATGATACACATCTCTACAGACTTAAGGTCAACTTCTCTACTGTTCACAAAAGAACTCTTAAGCCACATACCTGCATCCTTAGTCCCTTCCCTGTCTTGTTATATTAGTGTGTTCACTGCCAGTGGCAACTGAAGAATGCAGCCTGCTTTCGGTCTCCACCCACTGCTCTCTTCATAGACTTAAGTATCCTACCATTTCCATTTCTTAATGTAGAAGAAAGCCTTTGCTTCCAGCAGAAGCCACATCACAATTTGCAGGTAAATTTGGGATTACCCAAAGTCTCAAAATCAGATCTTTTCATTTTTTAACCATCAGTGAAATCGAGATGAAATACGTAATAACTCAAATTAACAACATGTTATACTTATACGTAACACTTGAGCACTTTCCCATAATAAAAGCAGACTGTGGTTTAGATGAGGATATTGTCCTTACAGCATAAAACCTTATTAGCACACTGGAGTTTATTTTCAAAACCAGCTGGAAATATTGACAATTTCTCTGGCTAAACCCTACCTCCCAAGTAATTCAGTGGGAGGTAGAGCAGTCTTCTTATTAAAGCATAAATGGCCGTTGGTATTGCTTTTCCTGCCATTCTGTAATCATGAGTTCTTTCCTTTGTTAAGGATTGTCATCCACTTCTAATGTAAAGAATATTAGTTATAGACTTAGATGTAACAGATATTCTAACACTTCCTTTCTGTTTTAGAATTTTAGGTTGGCCAGAAAACTTGTGCTTTGTCATTCAATGCAGTCATTATTCACTTCTAGGATAGAAGGAATTAAAAATAATGGTCACTCTTTCAGGAACATGCCAAGCTACTGGGGAACTGAGCATCCACTCTGACCTCTGTGGGCCTCTCTGTGGAGTCAGCCAGCGCTGGCTTAGTTTGACCCCACAGGTGGTTGAGGTCTGGAATGAGATCAGACTTGGCTCTGACTTTGATGTACCTATCCCATGGGGAGGCTGGAGTTACTTTGGGCTTTTAGGTTTGGAGACTGTGCTAAAATGGTACCATAACATCCAGCAACTGTATTTTTATTCTAAAGGAACAAAAATAATGTATTTAGAAACAATATATTTTTAAAAGTTTAGGTCAGACATCAAGTATAATTCACCTGAAATATCCCCCCCCCCTTTTGTCTGTGTCCCTGTTAGTATTATTTTGAGGTTTTAAAAAAGTTTACTTGGGATTTATGGTGTCAGTGTGCAGAAACATGTCACCTAGTTGGTCCATATCTCTAATGAGTCATTCTTAAACTTTAAAGTTCCGTAACCTCTGGCTTATATTCTTCAGGAAGAACAGCAAGGGCTTGTACATGGTTTTGGATAGAGTGTTATGATCATCAGAAATGATGGGCATGTGCTCCAATGAAAAGGATGGGTGAGCACCAGGCCTGTACTTTCATACCCATGAACAGGTGCATATGTGCCATTAAGAATCTCCCCATCGGACTGACATGGAGACCCCAATGAAAGTGCTAAAGAAAGGACTGAAGAGGCTGCTAAGGGTTGTGACATCATGAGAAGAACAACATTATCAACTAACCAAACCCTCCAAAACTCCCATAGACTAAAACACCAACCACTGAGCACATTTTGAGAGACCTGTGGCTCCAGTTGCATATGTATCAGAAGATAGCAGTGTTTGGCATCAATGAGAGAAGAGGCCTTTGGTCCAGGGACGGCATGTTTTCTCAGTGTAGGGGAATGCAAAGGCACTGAGGTGCAGAGGGTGATCAGGAGTGAGTTCACCTTTGTGGAGATGAGTGGAGGGGGTGTGGAAAGCAGATAACATTTCAAATGTAAATACAGAGAGTATCTATAAAAAGTCATTCCGTTCATAAGAAAATAAAAGAATCTCCCCCTTTTATTTTTTAATATTAGAGATTTGCAAAACCTTAAAGTGGTAATTTACTCTGGGACTCATTCTTTCGTCATCTGAAGAATCCCAGTGACTTCAGAACCATTTCAGTCCCTTGGTTTCATGTCAGTAACTGTTACCTTGTTATTATCACCCAGTTTACTGCCATTGTTAAGTCTCATGCTTGAACAGGTTATTATTCTAGAAGTCAACCATACTTCCTGATAGTAATAAACAAATGATTAATAACTAAATGAAATATATTCTCTAATACTTGGTATGCCTTCTAATATTTTTATTGTCTGCTTTTAGATTTACCACACACATCACATGTTATTAATAATGTATCTTGTAAAGTGTGTTCTAGTGACTAATATGGGAATTGAGTTTTATAAAATCATCTTATAAGTTAGGTGGTACAAAGGCTATTTTGTAAATTCTGGGTCAGGCCAGGAGATAAGGCAAGACATTCTTATAGGTTTTAGTATAAGAAAGAGGAGAAGACAATGCTTTTCATCAGTAAAGCTAATAAAATTTTTATTTCTAAATGTTTTATTAAAAATAAATGGAAATAACTTTGAAAACAAAGATGAGATACATTTTTTTGCACTTTGTACACACATAGCATATAGATATTTTAAATACCTATTTAAGGATACTTCATGATTCAACCTATAAGCAAAGGAACAAGGCTAGTCTGTAGACTTTACTGCAACATTTTGTTTGGCTTGAGGTCTCTGATATTTATCTATAGTAGGGTTAATATAGAAGAGATTTTAAAAAAACTCAGCAACTGATCTGAGAGTTCTTTAGGAGATATAGAGATGTGTTATTTGGGTCATTTCTCTTTTTTTCTAATTAATTATCTAAGAAAATGTAATCATCAGTTTTATCAGCTATTTGGCAATCTGAAAAGTTTGTGACATTAGAGTGTCACTCCCTGGATTTTATCATGATAGTATAAATGGTTATGTGCACTTTGATTCTTTAATACAGAACTGTATCTACCCTTGAAAGAGCATCCCAGTACTGATACTGTAAAGTATTGCTATCTAGGATATGTTTGAAAATTACAAAGAAATCTACTTAAGTGGTAAAAAAATTACTGAGACTTATTTGTTCACTTCCTAGAATTCAAGAATTGTAATGGAATTCATAGATGGTTTGACTTGTTGGTCCACTGATGGATTAAGAAGTCCACATTATTTCATATTCTACTAGTTTCGTTGTTGTTTTGTTTTGTAATACAAACTTTGTCTGAGGCTTATCACAAGCTAGCTCCCTGTCATTGCAACAAAATGCCAATTTCTCAAAGACCTGGATGATTCCTTATCTACATCAAAGTATCAAAAAAGCAGAAAGTTTGTTTTGGAGGAACCTGTGGTAGATGTCTTCTCCACTCCCAACAAGCAGAACAGAGCTTTCTGGACTCATGCAGAAATAGCAGCACGCTGCCTTCGTAAGAATTAGGGGGTGTCTATCCTGAACAAGTTTTTTTTTCTGAATTTATTCACTATTTTTACTCAGTGATGCTATAGCCACAGTGTAGTTCATGCCAGTATACAGTTAAACCAGCTTCATTTGTCTACTGTCTACTACTTATTATAACTTTCCCTACAGTTTAGAAATTACCCGGTATCCAAATTTTGAAACCTGAGAAATGGAAGTGATTTTAGATGGAGTGTATTCAGAAACCCTCATTGTAAAGTGACAGATCAAATGTCCTAACTCTGTTTTACACCTTCCCTTTTGTCGTTTCCAGTACAAAAGTGTTAGAACGACTGTCTTTGTTTTTCATAAGGATACTTTGAATGTACAAAGAACAAGACAAAAAATAATGTCAATCTACTTCCATATTTTCCAAACTACTGACTTTTAACAGTGTTTTTATGAAATTCAGAAAACTAGATTTTTCATGCTTAAAGTTAAAAGTATTGTAAATAATACAATTTTAGTGCATAAAAATCAATTAGCAAAATAAAATATGATTACATCATATATTAATGTAATATAAACCATAATATTATATGCCAAAATATAAAGTAGAATAAAATTCAAAGGTATTTAAGGGCTATACTTACACATAATTATTCAAGCTAATAAAGACAAATGTGATAACATGTGGGCTAACTTTTCTTTTTTAATCTTTGAACTGATCAAATGCAATTTTAGTGTAGGTAGAGAAGTATGATGCTTTATAAGCAAAGGGTTCTATGTGCTTTATGGTAACAAATGTAATGCAGTGAAGCTATACTAAAGCTTTATTAGGATGTGTTGTAATTTTTTAATGAATGTAGCCTTCCTTATTCATGCAGGGCCACAATGGTGAAACATATCACCAAATTAGAAAAACCCAGTCTGCCATTGCATCTTTTCAGATCATCGGAGCACTGGACTATTTCTAATAATTCTCCACTTCAGAGTAATAAAAAGGACATAACAAAAAAATAAGAACAATACTCAAATGACTATTAAATTATGCAATAATGTTATTTGTTGTTAAATTCTAATAAGAACTTGAAAGCACTGTGTGTTTAGCATAACTAAGAATTTATTTCAGGCCAATATAAAAGGAAGTGCCAAGGAAGAAAATTCTAGGTATAAATATGTGATGCTTTAGGAAAGGAGATTTTAGATACAGTTCCTTCTGTCGTGGTGGTACTTTTCTGTCTCTGATTGGTCGCATTGCAATAGGTGTTTCTATTGAATTATAGAGAGATTTAGAAAAAGATCACAAGTATTTTTCATAAAAAGAAAAAAAAAGATTTTTTACCAAATTAAACCATTGACAATATCTGAATAACATTTAAATCATTTTTATATTCTCAAAGAAAGGTGTTTTAAATATTGCTGAAAAGCTTTTGTAAGGATTAATGAAAACCATTGAAGAAGCCACTCAAGATAAGTTGCTAAACCACTCAAGGGATGCAGAACTTTTAAGCCTGGATATTAGTCTTAATAAAGATCAATATTATCTACGATGTAATGAGTGAACGATGTGAGTAATGTCTCTGAGTCACTGCTGTTCGTCTTTTGTAACCAAGATCTGATATAGGAAGAATGATTAAAAGTATAGATGAGAACAAGTTAAACACAAGAAAAATAACTTGAAAACATCAATGCAGTGAACCTGGATAGAAGAGAGGGGAGTGGATACAGACATGAGAAAAGATGGCAGAGATGACCAGGATGAAAATAGTGTAGTTACTTTTCTGGCCAGCGAAGCAGCACAGGGTTGAGTAGGAGATTGATGAATGGTGGAGGAGATGGGAAGGCCAGGCAAGGGGATGTTGCCTCTGCCCTGCGCTGCTTACCACCTGACCCTACCTGCTCTTGGGGATTGGAAGTGAGGTGATGCTGTCAGTGACACAGGCTCCAGCATTAGGTGAGAAATGCTGAAAGTACCCCCCACCTGTGTCCCATTGCTCCCAAGAAGCATCTTTTCTAAACAGCAGTTTCTCATTGACTGGCATTAGCTGCACCAGCAATCCTTGTTCTCTCAGGCAGTCCTCAATTAGGAGGAGATGCTTTTGTAGCTGAGTTTCCCCCCATCCCCCCCACTAGGCTCTTACTTAGAGGTGCCTCCCTGTTCCTGTTATGAGGGAAGGCACCAAAGCAAGGAGACACAAAGCTGGAGGTGTGGGGGGGCAGGAGAGGAGAGGAGAGGTGGGTAAGGGAAGAGGTGGAAAGGGGAGAAAAGGAGAGGGGGGAGGGGAGGGGAGGGGGAGGGGAAGAGAAGAGACAGAAGATAGGAAAGGAGAGAAGAGGGGAGGGGAGCAGAAGAGAGAGAACTGTATACTTATTATAATGTTTTAAGAAGGTAAAGTGAGGTGGGCAGACTAAGAGAGGGGCCAGGGGAAGGAGAGGAAAAAGGTGATGGGAAGAGAGGGAAGAAAAGGAGGAAGGAGAGAGAGAGGGAGGGACAAAGCAAGACAAACACAGAGACACAGAGACAGAAAGATACAGAGACAGAGAAGCAAGAGACAGACACAGAGACACAGAGACATAGAGACAGAGAGGCAGAGAGGTACAGACTCAGGTACAGAGACACAGAGAACAAGAGAAGTGTAAGAGTCCCTGGAGAGAACACAGGAGACAAGAAAATCCATTAAAAGGTAATTACCAAACGTTCGTGTATAGTTCACAAAAAGTAGCAAGGGGAATATAAATGTGAAACGTATATGTCCACCAAACAGAATGAAGAAAAATAGAAGCAGTCCTTTATAGCTGTATTCAAACCAAGAACATACATAAGCTTGGTACTTGGGACCAGTGAGTTGAAGTTCAAATGTATAGCAACAAAGTGAAGAAAATTTTGCTTTGCTTCTCAGTCAAGGTCCTACAGCTGTTAGGAAAAAATATGTTTCCCCAGGAATTCCAAGCAAAGTTAGCGATGTGAGGTACTAAAGCCCCACTTTAGTATCTACCTCACACAGAATGTAAAACTAGAGTTATGACTCTTCCAGAACAAAAGGAAACATGTGCACACTGAAGATGAGCCAAAGGAGCATATTTTGAAAACCTGGATGCTTAGATCTACAAGGTCTCATGATTCTGATGACTATAGGGAAGGTTTGTGAGCCTTCGAAACAGTGAGATTCCTAGGACTATTTGTGTTTTAGTAGAATAGTCACTGAAAGCAGACCATGTTTTATCGCAGCCACAGAAAGCCCTTGGAAAAAATTGTGTGAGAGTATTTGCATGAACAGGCTATGAAAAAGCACCGTAAGTTTTCAATAACTGCTGGAAGGCACACACTCCAACAACATGTTAGTGGGTGATGTCAGCTAAAACCGCGATCTATGGCAGATGTGTGAAAGATGCTATTTGACATATTTATCATAGATTTTTATATGGAAGAATTAGAACACCTGGCTATCAAATTTCCGGGGAAACAAGGAAGAGAAGAATTCCTTATATAATTCATCTTCAAGTATATGAATATGTGTGTGTGTGTGTGTGTGTGTGTGTGTGTGTGTGTGTGTCAGTGAGACTGTAGAACAAAACAAGGTGAAACTTAACATGGAGTGATCCGTCTTGTCTTTAGGCAGTGTTAGTGTGTTAGGCTACCGTCTTGTGCAAAGCAGGGGCTATGTTGCTAACATGCAGGAATAAGATGTGTAATTGGTTAAGAAGCTTGGGAGAGAAGACATTATCACAAATAACTACAAGCACATTCCAAATGCTACCATGTTCCAACCCATTCAAGATGCTTGGAAGTAAATGGATGCAGTTAAAACAGGTTCTAATCACACCTTTCAGTAGTATGTGGTTATAGATGAAAACTGCAAAGTACTCAGATGTGGAACCAAAGGAGAGATCCCCTGGATAAGGTCCATCCAGCCCCAGAGAACAAGAAGGTGCTTGATGAAGAGATTCATGGACGTATTTGTTTCATTTCATATATTTTTTAATCTCAACTGGTCTTTTAAAAAGTGACACACCAAAAATGCTTATGATGGCATGATATCCTCTGATTGCAGAAATCCAGAATTGGATTTCTTTCTCATCCCCTTCCCTTGGATTGAGGTGTGCATATATTTTAGAATTAAATTCTAACTAGTGTTAATGGATCCAAATTATGATCGCAAGGCAAGTGACATAGTATCACTTTATTTAAAATATTTTAAGGGTCCATGAAAGGCCTGACTACTCATGAGGAATTTCCACTTTAATTTGACCTTTTTTGAATACAATCATTTATTTTTCTTTACTGTAAAGATGGGAATATTATAGGTATTGATGTTTAACCGAATTTTACTTTCCTTAAAAATGTATGAATTTAGACTTTACGGTTTGACTCATTTGGGAATCTATTTCTCATTCAAATTTTATAGTCGCTTTAACTGTTATAATAATGGTAGTGTTTAATTTCACACAAAAAGAAATTTCCTCATAGCACTTAGCATGTAAATCAAAGCTTGAAGCAAACAATTCGATCATGGCAAGGTGTGCATCCATTTTAATCAGTGGCTAGTTAGCTCACATCACTAGCCATATTACAGATGAAGGAGGGGCATGGCTTTCCTCCTGATGCAAGCAAGTTCCTCTTTGTTATGTGCCACAGCACACACCCCTCACCCCAGGCAGCTGGCTGGCAAATGTGTGCAGTTGGTGACAAGGAGAACTGGGTAAGCCTGTGTAGATGGATTGGTGCAAATTCATCACCATAGCTAGCAAAATAACCCAGAGCAAATGCCTTCCTAATGGACAACACATGCTTGTTTGTATTCAGTCACATCGTGGATGGATAGTTTGTCATTAATCTTACTTATTGCAAATCCCACCTTTATTTTATAGACTAAATACCTTCTCCCTGTTAAAAAATAGTTTAAATTTTTATAATTATATTTGACAAACATTTTACATTTTATTCTCCTGCAACATAATTATTTTAGGTTTACATTTTCATAGCTCTTTGGAGCATTTGGTTTTTTTTTTTTTTTTTTTTTTTTTTTTTTTTTTTTTTTTTTTTTTGAGAAAGGAGACGGGCAAAAATCACGTGAGCAGAGATGATTTTGATGAGAATAAATCAGCCTTGCTGAATATTAATCATGAAAAAATGTTAAATCAAGCACATAATCTTTGGCTAGTGCCATTCAGGCAACTCCTCTCTGCATTTATTAGTATGATTTGGGTAAAAGAGTAAATTTAGTATTGTCTTGATATTTGGACGTCTGTGTGCCTTAACCAGCACAAATTAAATTATGCTGTTCACCACTTTCAAAAAGGGCGCTTAATAATGTTGAGTAAGCTTTCAAACTCAGTTTACTTCAGCACACACTAATTACTCCCAGCTAATCACCCCGTATCGTGTAATTAATAAGAAGGTAGCTAGGATTCACTTTTAATTTTTTTCCTTTTTTTTTTTTTTGTAGACCCTCATCCATGAGAGAATTTCTCATATTTGAAACTACAATTTAACAAACCAAGTTAAACTTTTGGGCTAAATGCAATGTACATTTTATTTGGTCACTTCAGATAGTGTATAAAAAGTGGCCTGAGAATTATATACGCATTCTGTTTTAAAATGGTGAGTTAAATTTAATACTGTTGCAACCAATTTGGGATTGGGGAGGTAATTAATTAACATATATAAATATCTCAGTTTTAGAACATGCAGACAATAGAATATGCCCACTGAATTTCTGTCAAAGTCAAAATGGTCCTTTTGAACTTATTCAGGATTTTGACTTCAATACCTAATGTAAAATATAAATTGTACAACCCTGGGACCACCATCAGTAAAGAAGGCTGAAAGCCAAGGAATATATAATTATCTGGGCTTTTCAGAAATTAAAGCTCCACGGTTTTCATTGTAAAATTTCTTTATATTGAAATGACTTCTCTGTTTAGAGAAGATTAATCATTTTAGATCTGTAAAAGACCCTTTCAGTTCACCAGTGTCCAACAATGGCCCTTTCCTGAAATCTTTCAAGTTGTCTTAATCTAAATTTTAAAATAAGCTATAGTGCAGTACAATTAATAGCAACTATAATGTCAATTACATTTTTAAATGTAGTTCTATAATGTCTCTCTAGAAAGACCTTAGTATGTCCCACATCTCAACACAAAAACGAAAAGAAAAAGAAAAAAATCTCCAGATGATATATGGTTATTTGACATACCCTACAAATTATAGAGAGACACTTAATTCCTTCATTTTGTGTGTGTGTGTGTGTGCGTGTGTGTGAAAATTTATGTATATGCTGCTAATTATTTTCCCTGAAATTCCTATTTTTATGGGTTTTGGGGCTTTTACAGTCTTATGAATTCTTCTGTCAGAATGCAGGCCCAGGGACAAAGCAGTCATTTTAAAATTGAATTACTTTCACCTGTTTCAGTGAGCAAAGTAGCTACATGCTAGAAAGCCAGTGAAAACTGCCCTGGGAAGTAGTTGAACTCCTGAACACAGAGGGCACGCCAGGTGTCTGCTTTGTCCCCAGAGGTGTTTATGTCCTGTTAGAAGTCTGTGTGGATTTGGTTCTTGGCTATAGCTTGAGACTAAATGAGTGTGAGTCGGAAGACACTGAGCACTAATAAAGCTTGGTAATAGCCATTTGAGGTTGATTTCAAAAGCTTCGTGCCTAATCTCATTAGAATACCTGTGGGTACAAATGTTATTTTCCCCCAGTGTATTCTAAACATAGAGTAAATGATGGATAATAATTAATGGACTCTGAGGCACATTTACCTTTGTTTCATTTTAAATGCATAGTTATTTTAAACCTAATATATACGTATTTTCTTTTTTTAATGTATTCCTCTCTCCTGTCTACTAAATTTCCTCAGTGCATGCATGCACACACACACACACACACATACACACACACACACAAATCAAATATTTGGAAATATGCACAGGTACAAATGTTGAGGGAATAGGGAGGTTGAAAGATCGAAGCACAAAGAAAGTTGGGAGGAAGAGAAGGAGAAAGAAAAGAGTGTGTTGGGGGGTGGTTGTCTGTAATCTTTA